>NC_044981.1:44995456-45306765 GCF_008728515.1 Papio anubis | reverse complement strand
GCTATAAATCAAGTGAACGAACTGTTAGAAAGTATTTAAGAATTCTTTTTTGACTAATAGACTCTTATAATAGCCTGAATGGCCAAATTTAAATGGGAAATTTTCAGATTCCTTGGAGTTCTGTGTCAGAATGTGGCAGTGCAGAGAGGTCACCATCCAACCACATCCCTCCTCCTAGGGCCAATTTCTCACACTCTCTATACCTCACCCCAGCAATCCAGGACCTTGAAACTCCCTGGCTAAGATCCCAATCTAGTTTTTCGGGCCTGTGTAGGCATTTTTTCTGGAATGGACTATACCGTTATTGTGTATACTCTTAGCCCTAAGGGATGACCAATAGTGTGGTTGTTTCCAGGTGTTTGGGTAGATTTTAGACGTGCTGACCTAGGTGTCCATACCCCTACACATGAGGCCTCTTATGGTGCAGGAAGGGGCCAGGAGTGGGCAGGCTGCCCTGCTCAGATCTAGAGATGGTCTTGCCCATCTCTGACTTAGTAGGAGGCCTATGTTGATTATATGGGGTGGCAGCAGAATCCCCTGAGCTTTTGAAAATATTTCTTTCTCTTTGTTCCTGTGCTGATGGTGTATAATTGAATCAGTTTACCTTTAATAGTTGAATGTGTTGTGGTTACCCATCTGGCAAGCTGAGAGCACAACAAGTGTGTATGCACGAAGTGTGAGGTGCAAGGAGCCTTCCAAAGTCTGATGGGGACAGCTGAAGATCTCTGCTTACCTCCAGGTTCTGTGCTAATGTCTTCCATTCACACCCTCTGGTGGAAGCCTTGGTTAGTGAGTGCAGGCATCTGTGATTCTCTCCTGGTATTAAACAACAAGCAGGATCTTCCTCTTATTTTCCTTGTTTCAGGAGATGTCTCCATCATTGATCTCCTCAGTCCGTCCAGCCATCCTGGGCATTGTCTTCAATCACTTCCTCTCACCACACTGTCTCCTGACCATCTACTAACACATTCCTTTTACCTCCTAAATATTTCTCACATGGGCCCCCTCCTGTTTATTCTCACTTCAACCACCAGTTCAGAGAAGGACCTTGGAGATGAAAGTAGGAAGTCCGGTATAGTTTAAGCCAAAGGCTCTCAAAGCAAGGTGAAGACTGGAAGTTCCCAAGTTGGTCAAGGACTAAAGAACAGTTCAAGGTCATAACACTCTTTGTTCTATTGCCCTTTACAGGTGTGTTAAACTGTTGTTTCTGCAAATATTTTGTATTATGTCAGAACTTTATGTGGTGGAGTCAGGCATAAATCACACAAGATAATAACTGGCTGTAGACATTTAATCTTTTTACTTAATATTTAAAATTATATACCATGCTCTTTGAAAGCTCCGTTCCCTCAAACTAAGAGAAAATAGCTTCCTTCATATAAGAAAATAGCTTTCCATTCCAAATGTTTACCAAGTTCCCAATGTACCTATTAATCTACTCTTTTATAACTTACCTTTCTGAGACTAATATGTAGGCAAAAAATCAATTTTGTGTCGGTCACAGTCCTATTTCCTGATGAGCTGGGTAAATATTTGCCTTACTGTTTCAGAGGAATAGGAACAAAGTGTTGAAATACACGTATCATTTGCCTTCAGTAGGAATTGGCCTGGTAAATTTCAAAATGTTTGCTTTCTTGATGTAGGGACTTCTCAGTTCCCTTATCTGATCCACAACTTATCTGGAGTGATCTGTACTTTGGGGTGCCAATAAGAACTTTATAGAAAACATCGACCATGTTAAAATACAAGCGATATTTCTGAAGAGTGAATTAATTATCCTCCATTAACAACATGTCATATTTACAGCTCTGCAAGGAGATTAGCTTTAGGGAAAAAGATTACTTCCACTTTTCCCAGGCTCAAGCTGTGTGATTTTCTTTCTTCTTCCAGAGCACAGAATTTCCCTCAGCATAGAAGCAAGCAGGCTGCATAGCCAATATTTTAGAATATTCCCTTTTAAACAAACAGGAACAAACGTGCTTAAAGAGAGTTTCTCCTGTTTGATGCTGGTGCCAGTTGAGAATTTTCAAACAGAAGTTTTGAAAACAAATGTATTTCACAACCTCCCACCCCTGCAAAGCAGTAGTCATTCCTCTTCCTACAGGTGTGTTCACTCCCATGAAAATTGACAGGTCTTTCTCTGAATCAGCATTTAAATTGTGACCCCAGTCTGTGTTCTTCAGAAGTCATTTTCTCCCCAAACTGGAGATTCTAATTGTCGATGTCATCAGGCATAACTGTGCATATGAATATGAGCACCATGAAGTAGAAGTAGAAGTTCTCTATACATCCAAAGTTTTGGATTCTAGTCCAGTTTCTGTCCTTAGTGAGTGATCTCTTAAAATTAGTAATGTCCATTCTCTGTTTTCCAGTTTCCTCACTTATAAAACAAGACAGTTGAACTAAATAAAGCCTATACTGCACACTTGCTGTCCCTTCCAATCCCACATCCGTGGCAGACATAGCTAATCCACCGCCACTGATCTCTTTCCCATTTAGGCTTGACTTGGAATTACAAGCCATAATTAAATGCTATAGGCAGCTGCTACCAATTAAGTAGACTTGGTGTGCTTAAGACATAACCATTTATTACTCCAAGGCTAGATAATATCTAAGGGGACTTTCTAGTCTGGGATCCTATCTTTTGTGATAACAGAGTAACTCTTTGGAAAATTTTGAGTGTTTTTTACAGGTTAATTCAAGGAATAGTATCCAGAGTGCAGGCAATCGAAACATACTAGCTCAATGGGTAGATGAATAGAGTTATCATTTTTCTATTTACTAATCTATTTCACCCCCTGAAAATTAGCTTAATATCTGACTCAATTAACTCATGGATGCTCTGGGCAACATAAACATATGAAAATTCTTTGGGAGATCTTAAATGAGATGGAATTAAAAAATATTACTGTTATATTGTAAATGCCCCTACATTTAGAGAACTGAGGAGCCCTTTCAGGGTGAATTAGTAATATTTTATTTCAGCTTCTTTTCTTTTTTTTTGTAATGAAAAAGTTGAAATGAAAAGTTGAAAGACAACTTAAAGTCATTTTTTTGCTTTCTGATGCTTCGTAACCTGTAGAGTCATCCTAATGCATTAGACGAGAAAGAGTGTGCCCACTGACCTGGAATTCGAATTGTTACTCATACAACATGGAACTCTTAAGATAATGCCTTTAGTTCCTCAGGGCAGGTTCTATCAGAGTCACAAATTTTGTGATATTCGAGATGAAATACAAATTTTAGTGAAAAATTCAGTCTGAATAAACATTAAAATTGATTCATTTAGAAGAGGAGGCTTCCATAAATCGCTGTTTACTTAAATCAAGCAAATGTGTAGTGTTACTGTCTCTGAACATAGTATCATGTGAAGGATACAGGAAAGACAAAGAATAGAGAGACCAAGACTTTAACTTCGAGAAGCTCACAGTCTAGTAAAGGAAATAAAAGAAATAATGAGACAACAACAAAACAAGAACATTTTTCCAGCGAAGAGTAGGAGACTCAAACAGGGAGATATTCTCTGGTTGTGAGGATCAGGTAAAGCTTCACAGAAAAGGAAATGACTGATCTTGACTTTGGAGAGTGCATAGGGTATGCAGGATTGAAAATCAGGCTGAGAGTTTGGAGAATAGATGTGGTACCAGTGAGTGTTTTGACATGAAAGAAGAGAAATCCATTTAATTGAGAAGCCCATTTAAAAGTATAGGCGTGAAGTATTGATGGCCCAAACTAGAGACATATTAGAAACTGGAAAATGGAGATCAGATTAGGAGAGGCATTGCTGAGGTCAGATTGTCAGGACGTGGTAACTGGCACCCATTATGAGGAAAAAGAGAAGAATGAGTCAAAGACTGCACTGCAGCTCTAGCCCAAGAGACTAGAGGAATGGCTATGCTATTAATGGAAGGGCTGAACAAAGAAGGTGGCTTCATTAACACATTTGGAACAGGCTAAAATTCCAGCATCTTGGGCAAAATATTTTAGAAATAGAACTTTAGTTTTTTGTAAATAAATAGATCCACCACTGCAAAGGCTTATAACTTTTGCCTTCATCCTTCTTGATAATTCAAATAATACGATAAAATGGCCTTTGTCTTCTGAATACATTTATTTACAAATATAAATATCAGACTCGATCCCAAGGCATCTAATTAAAGATGCCCATTAAAACATTTTAATTTGCAGGATCTCTGCATGGAAGTTTCTGGATTTTTTTTTTTTTTTTTTTAATTCTTGGAGACTGAGTCTTGCTCTGTCACCCAGGCTGGAGTGTAGTGGCGCCATCTTGGCTCACTGCAACCTCTTGCCTCTTGCATTCAAGGGATTCTCCTGCCTCAACCTCCTGAGTAGCTGGGATTACAGATACTCACCACCACACCCAGCTAATTTTTGTATTTTTAGTAGAGACGAGATTTCCCCATGTTGGCTGGGCTGGTCTCGAACTCCGGACCTCAAGTGATCCTCCCACCACAGCCTCCCAAAATGCTGGGATTATAGGTGTGAGCCATCGTGCCCAGCCTGAATGTTTTAACAAAGCAAATAAAACTTCAACTAATAAATTGGTTTTTATATTTTAAATCAAAGACAAGATGTTTTGTTACTACTGGTGTATATTTTAAAATCTATTTTCAGGATCAGTGTTGACCAATGAAGATACCTGTGACTGGAAACTCTTGGCTGTCAATAAGAAGAGCAAACAAGATGCATTAAAAAAAAAAAAATAGTGATTTTTATTAGAACTGAAATAAAGCTGAATAAACGAAAAACAGTCAATAGTATTCAAACACTGAAATAGAACATTGGGCATTAGGTGAGATTTTTTCAAAAGAATAATATTGTGTGCAGTATGTACCCAAGCATAATGATGTTTTCTGTGGCAATAGCAGAATGATATTTACAGTAAACAATGGAAAATTTCTAGGTTAAGTAGAAATGCTTTTGAAATTTGATGTTAAAATGACCAAACACATAAGACAGATAAAAAGAAAGTGAAATAAATGATCACTATCTAGAACGAAGAATTTTTAAAGAAATTGTTAATAATGAGTAATAAAATATTTAACACATAAAAATTTTAAAGGTCACCTAGATTATACGAGTGATAAAAGACACATTATACACCAACATTTATCATACAAAGTATTCAAAACTACTAGATGAAGAAAGGAGGAAGTTAAAAATTCCAAATGTTTCATTAGTTTTTACATCTGTTGTAAAAAGTAAGAGTTTCGACTCATGAAAAGATGAAGAAACAACTTTCAATTTTAGGCATTAATTTGAAAGTTTGTCAACAATTGTGCTCAGGTGGTTGTGAAGAAAAAACCAGTAAGTCCGATTACTCAACATAGTTTGAATTTGTTACCAGGAGACAAACCCTTAACTTCTACATAACTATGGTATTCTGTGGAACACTTCGAAGTCTTATGTATGATATTGTCTTTATCTGCCAAAAGATGAAAAACTAAAGAAACTAATGTCAACTTTGGCCACCCAAACATCCTTTGACACTTCATGGCAATGCTGACTGAATGCTGTTGAGGCAATTAGATTGAATTTAGGCAAGATATCAGATATACTGGAGACTTAAGTAAAACAACAGAGGAGCTTCAAATAAACAGGAAATTATGGTCTTCAACAGAAAATCAAATTAATTTTGAACATGAGTGGCTCATGTTATTTTGTTATTTGGAATGCATTGTTTTACAAAAATAAAGATCTGAGTTGTGTCTTTTTACTTATAAAAAGGTTACAAATGTTTTTAATTTTTTAAAACATTTTTCTAAATCAAAAGAAACTGCATGTGATATGTGCAATGAAATAACATTCCAATAAAATATAAGTTAATTAGAATAAGAAACAAAAATATGTACATGGATAAAAGGAAAATCCATGCACAAATAATCCTGAAAGAAATTTTGGTAAGGATTGTTTTCTGGTCATTGTAGATCAACGTATGCTGCAATATAGTGCTATTTTCAGTATTCTTTTTTTTTTAATTTATTTTTTATTATTATTATACTTTAAGTTCTAGGGTACATGTGCATAACGTGCAGGTTTGTTACATATGTATACTTGTGCCATGTTGCTGTGCTGCACCCATCAACTCGTCAGCACCCATCAACTCGTCATTTACATCAGGTATAACTCCCAATGCAATCCCTCCCCCCTCCCCCCTATTTTCAGTATTCTTTATACTACTCCAGCTTCAAAAAAATCAAAAGACATTTTTAAAATATTACCATGCATCTAAACTTTGCTTTAAGAGATAGTTAAAATCACGATATGTGAGAGCAATTACATGGTAAAATTACAGTATTTTTCATAATGCTAATTTATCATGTTATTCTATTATAATATTTATACAAGATGTGTAACATTTATGGTTATTTCTGAGTTTAAATATTGTTTTAGAGCATTTACTGATGATTCTATAATTGTCATTATAATTTCTTGTGTCATTTTAATTCTATAATGACACAAGGAAGGCTTTTTAAATTGGCATTCTATCAAAAGAACAAGGTCTTGATTGTAATAGCATCATTAGTAATTCTGTTAAAATTCAAGCAAGAAAAATAAATTTTACGAATCAATGTATACTTTATAAATTATGTCTGTCTTCAGTTTATTAATCGTCCAAACTTCCCTGGTTCATCAAGAGAACAAGCAGAAATGGTCAATTAATAATCAGTGTAAGCCATCTCTGATATTTTGCCAATTTATAAGTCATTTAGTTAACCACTGCTTAATGCATACTTTTTGATATTGTTGTCATGATGGTATATGTGTCAAGGTAGGTAGTTGTAACATATTTTAACAGTTTATTAATACAATGGTCAGTTTTATAAGTGAATTTGGCTTGTCTATAGTCCACAGTTATTCAATCAAAACCTAATTTAGGGTTTGCTTTGAAAGTATCTTGTAGTTGTCATTTACTCTATATTCAGTTGATTAAAGATGATTACCTAGATAATATGACTGGGCCTGATTCTATCAGCTGAAAGTTCTTTAGAGCAGAACTGAGGTTTTCTGAGGAAGAAGAATTCACCTTGGACTGCAGGGTCAGGTTGTGCCCAGGAATTCAGCCTTCCCTTCCTGACTGCCTGCTATTAGATTTTCAACTTGCCTAGGGTCTCAGTTCATTTGTGCTGCTATAGCAGAATACCTGAGACTGGGTGATTTATAAATAATAGAAATTTATTTCTTGCCATTCCAGAGGCTGAGATGTCTAAGATCAGAGTGCAGGCAGATTCACTGTCTGGTGAGGGCCTCGCCTGATGGTGCCTTACATGCTCTATCTTCAGATGGTGGAAAAGGTGCAAGGGGCCTGGCTAGTTCCCTGTAGCCATTTTATGAGGCACTAAACCCATCCAAGAGGGCCCTACCTAACTGTCTCCTAAAACCTCCACGTCTTAACACTCTTCCATTTGGGATTTAGTTTCAACATGAATTTTGGAGGTGGCACAAACATTCAAACCATAGCCGCCTAGCCAGCCCCCCCAACTACGTATGCATGCCAATTCTTTGCAATATATCTCTTAATGTATTTCTTCTACCGGTTCTGTTTCTCTGGTGGAACCCTGACTGACACAGTTAGCTTAATTTACAATTGTTAGATATTAAGACATAGGGTATGTGTCTCTCCATGCATACTTTCCCAGATGTTTCTAGGGCAGGCCTGGAGCCAAGAAACTTCTCCTCCCAAGATGTCTCCCTTAAATTTGACCTCAAATATCTTCCTTTTTTCTTTCCTTACCATCTGCTTTAAGTAACTGTTCTTTTTTTTTCTATTCCCCCACTAGTAGGATATTGACCATTGCATTGAAAAATCAACATACCTTAAGCTCTTTTCTGGCCTCCATATATTGGCTCATAAGCTAATGACTTCTTGTCCATCCACACACTTCTACTTCTTTTATCTTTCATCCCACGCTTGTAGATTAGGTACTTCTTAGGGACTTCTTTCTCACCCATTCCTCTCTGCATGGTAGGTGCAGGGTGCCCGCTCGTCTCATTGCCTTGCCCCGCTGCTCCCTTAGTTCCTGGGTCTTTGCCAGGGCTTTGACCACTCACCTATCACTGTTCTCCTCAGTTACTCAGTTTTTGAACGCTTGATGGCCTTGGACCTGCTTTCTCATATCTATGCTCTCGCAATTCCTATTTTTTAAATCAGGTAACGAATCTGCACTTTTTTCCAACCAGTGCTGTGCCTCTAGCTTCTGGGTCTTAGTCCCTCATGGATTCCCTGAGAACAGTGGAGTGAAGGAATTACAGAAACAGTCTAAGTTAGCTAAGGATATTGAGTAACATTGCTAAATTAATATTTCCTCAAACTCCACATACACCTTAAACATCATTAGTCTACATGCTAATAACTTAAAGGAAATTTCTCTTGTGTTTTAATAAAAAATAATACACTTTTTCCATACTATGACACAAAGATTTATTATTTTTTCAGCCATGGCAATGACGTTTACTGGCAACAATAATATTTGCTTTGTATACCTTTAAAATGTAAGATCAATGAAGATCAATATTAACCAGTATCTAGGAACATATCGCTCTCCTTAGTGGGAGTGAAGGACTGGGGGATGGAAGGAGGAGGGTTGGAACTTTTGTTTGTATTAGGATTTGATCCAGAGTCTCTAATGATAACTGAAGGATCATAACATAGAAAACGTGGAGAATGATTGCTCTTGAACTTCTGCCAGCTATTATTAGAGATATTTTATTTTGTTCCATTTTGACAGCCCAAAGGAAACTTGCCATGTGGTGAAAATGAAAGTAGCGAGGAGATACACAAGTATAAGGAAAAGTAAAGCCAAAAGTGTTGGAGTGAAATTAGGGCCAAATTCAAAGTGACTAAAATTGTTTCCCAAAAATGTTAATCTCCTTCATTCACTTAGACTGGTGCCTCTTAAACATCAGAACTCAATGTAAAAATCTTTTTAAATTCAAATTTGTTGATTTTCTGTATAATTTTATGACTAAGATTATGTTTTGTGTGTGTGTGTGTGTGTTTTTGCACATAGACAATTAAATAGGCTGTATACATTGTTTCAGGAAATCACTGATTTATAAATTTAGTCATTAATTTCTTCATTTATTTACTCAATACTCACTAGGAGAGCCAAAATCACTCTATATATTCTTAAAGCACAGCTAAGTGACCATGAGCAAGTTACATTATCTCTCTGAATTTTAGTTTCCTATCAAAGATAGGAAATCCTCAATCCACTTTTCAGAACTGTTATCAGAATTGAGTGAAATAAAATCATTCGACCCAGCATAGTACCTTGTACAGGATATGTACTCAATAAGAACAAGACCTTATTAATAATAACAGCAATTATTATTGTTGCTATTATTTTAGAAATTTTGTTTTTCTTAAAAATGCATTCCCAAATAAATGACTGCATTTTGGATTTGAATTTTTGGTGACTTCTAAATTGCCTTATCCTAATTTCTGTCAGATATGAAAATTTGGGGAGGGCTGTTGAGAAAACAGCAGGTAGTAATTCTTTCCAAATGACCTTAAAGTTGTATTCAGAATCTCAAAGAGGTCAACACTCTGGAGTTAAAGTGCTTCTAAATTTAGAGAGTTATGAAATTGGGAAATTGTTTGGACCGTGAGCCGCTTGGGTTCGGAATGTGTCTCATTTGCCCCTAGTGCTGGCATAAAACCTGGGACCAAGGATGGAAGAGACTTGTCAAATTCTTGGTGCTGTTGGCAGGTTTTCTGTCTCGGGTGCTGGGAATAATTAGGAACAAGCCATCTTAGATAAAGAGTCCTCGTGATTCTCAGAGAGCAATGAAGGGCGTGTTTTTGTAAATCCCAGTGGATGTGAAGAATTAATAGCTGGGAAAATCACTGTTTCTATGAAAAGAAATGACAGTTTATTGAGGCAGAGAGAGTGGAAGTCATCCCCTGGGAGTGAACTGAAACAGCTTCAGGATCATTTGACAATGATAAGCCAGAGGAAGTGGTTTCCATCCCAGTGCTGCCCACGCCCTGGCATGAGGTTCAGCCCAGAAGGACTGTGAAGGCAGCTTATTCTGTCTGTACTTCACATTCCAGAAAAGAAGGGTCGGAGGAGATACCTCACATTGTTCCCTAACATGTTCAGTATTTGCAGAATACATTTAGTAATCTAGACCCAAGTAAAGAGACAGTGCATTCTGGAAAAAGTACAGAACTTTAAAGACCTTGTCAAATTCGACTTCTGTGTCCTTTTCTATCTCCCAGGTTTGGGTCATCTGCAAAAAGACGCCTTCCAGGTTTTTCCAGTCATTGATAGAAATTGGTGTTCCCTTCTCTTTGTCCATCCTAAATGCTCACTGTCTTCATGCCTCCTATCATCCTCTTTCTTATTAATTTATTTACCCAACAAGTATGTGGCACAAAGAAGCATACAAATCTGGTTAAGATGCAGTCAGCATGCTTAAAAAAACGGTTTGAAAAAGAAGATACATAGATGCCAGGAAGACAAGCTATAGAAAAGCTCGGGAAGAAAAATAAAATGTTGCCATTTAAATGGATAAAAGTATCTAGCCTTCTAAGGGAATAGCATACAGATGGATGCTTGTTTTAGAAGATATCCTAATTGGGTCATTTGGAGGTGAAAGCTGAAACTCCCTGGGCATTTGGACTGGTGGGAGCAAAACAAGAAGAGAGCTGAATTACTCTACATTATGAAGCAAGAGAAATTAACAATTTGCATAGCCGTGAAAGTATAGGACCCAGAAGAGAAAGAGAAGGAGCGCAGTGCCAGGAGCTTCTGAAAAGGAAGAGGAGCCTACACAATATGATGTAGATGGAGACTGAAGGAGAACGTTGGTCAGAAAACTTCGCTATGGAGTGGTGGGAGAGGGACTTTAGGACAGTAATGACCTGGGAACAATGTAAGTGGTTTTCAGCTCTGTGATGTAACTGTCCCTCTCAGAACTTCCATAAAATCTGTTCTACTTACCAGCCAGTGTTAACAGGGCTTTGTGGAAATGGAGGGCGTGGGGTTCAACTACAGAAACCAAGAGTGATGGCTGGGTGGTGAATCACTCAGGGCCAGTTCCAGTGAGACCTCCAACAAGAATGGCTCAGAAGAATGCAACTCTCCCCCACACAACCTTCTCTAAGAATCCCATAGGAATGGAGCGTGGGAGGGTTGGGCTTTTGTGGATTTCCCACAATACATGGAACGGAGATCCAGCCATTCTTTTTTTCTATATTGAAGGAAAGGCTGTAAGCATCCATAGGGTTGTTTTTTGGGGAGAGAATTAAATAAGTTAGTCCGTGTCAAGGGCTGGGCATATAGTAAGTACTCAATGTGTTTTTGATATTATTATTATTTCTATTATTATTTGAGTAGCCGGATTATCAAGTCATAAATAGATAACATATAAGACTGAGAAGGGCTACTAAAGTGATATAGACAATATGTGCTCTAGGATATTAATGATGGGAGAGATTACTTCTGGCGTCGTTTACGACAGAAGGATTTGTGGAGGAGATGGACTTCATGCTGGCCATGTGGACCTGTTTGAGGCTCTGATGAACAACTCTAGCTCCTTGCAGAAAAGGAAAGGACAAGGCTTTTTGGAGAGAGAGAAGGAGACTCATTTGGATCTGCAGCCAAGGCTGAATAGAACAGAGGAAGTTGCACTGAAAATGTAAACTAGGCTTAGACTTGGACAGCTTTGGATGACAATAGGTATTCAATAGGCAGCGTGTGAGTGTAGCACAGGTATCATGGAAGGATTTTTGAGGAAAGAGTATAAAAATAATAACAGTCCTTTAAGGAAATTAACCTAGTAATAAACCAGTAAATTAACCTGGTTATATGACTGGGAGAAGGGAGTTCAGGATTAGGAAAAGATGGAGGATAATTCGTTAGTAGTTTAGGCAAGAAGAGATACATGTTGGCATGGAGTGGTGGTAGTGGATATGTAAATAAAGACATATATGGAAAAGATCTGCCAGAGTGAGGATCAGCAGATCCTGGAGACTAACTTGGGCCTGGGGAAAGGATGTGGGGCTGGGAAAATAAAGGAGAAAGTAA
This sequence comes from Papio anubis, assembly GCF_008728515.1. Lineage (NCBI taxonomy): Eukaryota > Metazoa > Chordata > Mammalia > Primates > Cercopithecidae > Papio > Papio anubis. Next base: position 45,294,709 of record NC_044981.1, on the reverse strand, counting down.
AGCTAGTTATCACACTTTAGATTTGAATCTGCTAACTAGAAGAATGGTGCGTATCAAAAACAGGACAAGAGGTATCACATACTTTGGGAAATGCTGTCATTTAAAGAGGAATGAAGAAGAATAGCCCAATGAAGAGGGAGAAGATGGGTAGAGGGGAGAGACTTTAGGTGGGGCAGATGCAAAGAAAATGAGAGAAGAGTTCCAAGAAAAAATTGACTGACACATAAAAGTTTCAGGATGAGAAAGATGAGAACTTAGAGAAACTTTGTTTAGCCAGAAGTCATTTAAAGAGAGTGGCTTAGGGAGAGAGAAGTTTAGCAGAGCTTTGAAGAGAAGAGGAAGAGTCTGGGTGATTACCAATCAGCTTTTTAAGAAGTTTGGAGGCAAACTGAAAGGGAAAAGTTAGGAAGGTGATCCAAGAGTAGGAAATATTATGTAAGGTTTGTTGGTGAAGATTTTGGAATCAGAGATATAAACATATTTTCAGGCAAAGGAATTGAGGAATAATGAGGGGGTCAAATCTCAAGAGCTAGGCTACTGAGCCCTGGAAATCTTTGTTAAGTAGCTGTGAGAACCCGGATGTGGCTTGCTTTCCTGTAACATTTGGTGTCTTTCTCCACTGGTCACAGAGAGAGCAGGGCAGATGGATTGCTAGGTGCCCCAGGACTGGAGTTTGCCGGTAGCACGGCAGAATGTCAAGAAAGAAAGATATAATAAAAAGTTGGCAAAGAGTGTATTTAAATAGCTATCCATGGCATCTGGGTTTCGCAGGAAGGTAAGGGTAGCTTGCAGTAGTGGGAAGGCTATGAAGCAGGTATAGAAGAACTGGGGCTTTCAGTAAAGGCAGAGGTTCTGTGGAAGTGAGGAAGGATGGTAACAAAGTATATCCCCTCCCCATCGCCCCCACAAATTCAAACTTCATCATCTATTTTGATATTATAGCAGTCTGGGACGCAGCAATCAGAACATGCGGTCATTTACTAAAGTAGGACAAAAGTCATTGGCATTGGGGAGCTCAAGGAAGTGAAAACATCTTAAAAGGCAGGATACAGAAATGACAGACAGCAATTGCAGAGTGAGGAGTAAAAGTGTGAGCCAGGTGCCAGTATTCAGGGAACAGTGGAAGAACCAGGATGGTGGATAAGAATGAAAGGAATGGAGGGCTGACAAGGAAGGGAAAGAATTCGTGCCTCACAGGGCAGGCACGGTGACCAGAGTGACACCCAAGAAGATGTAAGGGAATCTGAAGATAGAGGCTCCGGGATCTGAAGATAGAGGCTCCGAAAGGGAAGGAAGCCTTGAACTCATTCTGCATTGTGCAAGCCAATGGGGCACAGAAATGTCTCAAGAGGAAGCAATTCAGGGTGCAGAGACCCAGGGAGACCTGCATGACCAGGGGCTTTGACATTATTACTGTAATGTCTTTTGGGTGGTGAGGTGATTTCCCACAGTCACATCTTTAAAGAGACATGGCCTCTTCTTGTTTGACTTCTCCATCTGAGTCACCGAATGGCAAAGTTTGGTGTGAAGCTGAGACCAGGGCCATCCCTTGCCTAATATGAAAGTCAGAGATTAGAGAAATTTAGGACATTTTTCACAAAGCCACAGCTTCCTCCTCTAGCCCTATAACAAAAAGGAAAAAAAAAAGGGTTTTGGTGTATTCCCCATCCACGTTGGTTTGTTGTTGAACTCCACCAACCAAGCCAACCACCCAAACAAAACAAACAGGGTTTATACTCTGATGCAGAATACCTAAGTTTAGTTGTTAAAGACAAGTCCTCTTTACATCATCTAAATACAATCATATCCAGTTCAAACTTCCAAAGATACACAGATTTTTAAAGCAAGTTGTCTTTGGGAAATGCTTAGGTGTAGTTATCGAGATTTTGCACATTCTCTCGTGAACATCCTCCCTTTTAAGATATTTCTCACTTCCTTGAGCTCCCCAATGCCAATGACTTTTGTTCTACTTCAGTAAATCACTGTGTGTTGAATAGTAAAGGGTATATGGAGCAGACAAGCCAAGCTGTCAGTAAATGCAGCGACCAGCTTCCCTAACAAGCAGGATGTTTGTCCTTAACTCTAAGGACACAAGGTTTCATTTCACGTGGAAAGAGTGAGTGAATCTGAGATGGAGCCAAGGACAGTACTGCCATTTCATCAAGGACTGAAGATAATTATGATTGTTCCTAGGCTTCTTTTCTTAGAAATTTGTTCTACCTCAGTTGTAAGTAAAGAGTGAAAAAGAACGTGTCTACTATATAACTCAAAATGAGTCTGTTTTTCAAAATAATACTTCAGTGACTTCTTTTTCTTTCTTCAAAAGACAACTTACAGAGAAAAACAAGCACCTGTGTTACACACCATGCAGAATTAAACATTGGTATTTTGACATTTTTGTTTCTTCTTTATTTCAAAGACATGGAATACAATGAAAAACCTCTTTATTCCCTGCTTAGTCCTATTTCATGCCTTCTTCCTCCTAGACTATATTTGTGTAGTTTTTCAATATATAGCATTGTATATGTATTTTTTTCTACAACTGACCTTTTTCCTGCTGGCTTTTTAAAAAACTTTTACATGTATTTTTCCCCATCCATGTTGATACATACAGACTTAATTTATTATTTCTGTAATAATATCAAAAATTTTCTATCAATGTTTCTATGATGCATGTATATATTTTTGTATTATAATTATTTTAAAGAGTGTTGCAGTTGAACTCTCTTGTGTTTCTCCTTGTATATATAGGCAAGAATTTTCTAGAATACATGATGTGACTAGAAATTTGAACTATCTTGGACACAGTGAAACTGCTCTCCAAAGTGGTTTACTGAATTAAACTCACCAAGCAGTGTGAGTATAATTCTTCCCAAAACACTAAAGCAGGATTTGAGAATCTCTAGTTCCCTGAAACACTTGGTTTAATCTATGTACATATGTATGGCCCCTCTCTCCCTCCCTTCCTCTCTTCCTTCCCTCTCTCCCTCCTTCCCTCCTTCTCTTCCTCCTTTCCTCCCTCCTTTCTTCCCTCCCTCCCTCATCTTCACTCCCTCCTCTCCTCTCCTCCCCTCTCCTTCCCTCCTTCCTTCCTTCCTTCTTTCCTTCCTTCCTTCCTTCTTTCCTTTCTTTCTTCCTTCCTTCCAGCTCTCCCTCCTTTCCCGCTCTCCCTCCCTCCTTCATTTTCTTTTTTCTCTCTCCCCTTCCTCCCTCCCTCTTTCTTTCCTCCTTTCTTCCCTCCCTCCCTCCCCTTGTCTTCCTTCCTTCCTTCTTTCCTTTCTTCTTTCTTTCTTTTTCTCTTTCTCTCTTTCTTTCCCTTCTTTCTCTCTTTCCCTCCCTCCCTCCCTTCCTTCCTTCTTTTCTTCCTTCCTTCCTTCCCTTCTTCCTTCCTCCCTCCCTTCCTCTCTCCATCCTCTGTCCCTCTCCCTCGCTCTTTCCCTCTGTCTTTCTTCCTTCTCTCTCTCTCTCTCTCTTTTCCTAACACCTTTATTTTTAAGGGAAACATATGATAGTGGTCAGTTGCCTTTCTTCAGGCCAACATTCCTTTTTCCTCAAGAACAATGCTACTGATGTTTTACATGTATATTCCTTCTTTGATGGGTTTAATATTATAGTGTCCATACTTCCTTTTTATTTTTCAGTGAAACAATGAAAGTTATAGAGCTCCTTAATAGTCCCCTCTTAAGAGCTCCGTCTTCAATGACAAATGTGATGCTAGTAGTTGGCAGAGAAAAACTGACAATGAAAGGAGAGAGAGCCTCACCTCTAATGCGGGTGAAGACAAAGCTGGTGTGTCAGTCTGTGACGGAGTCTCCCTTCACAAGTCTACTCATGGTTCTTGCAGAAAGAGTCGTGCGTTTGTGGGAAGTGATCTTTAAGCATCTAGTAGATCACATTTGTTCTATTACTTGCTATTGATCATTTATAGTTCTCATGATTACTCCAAAATCAAGAACCACTGTTCTCATGAAAATATCCAAACTTCCACACTGAGCTGTTTGATAAGTCATTTCCCCCACTCTAAATTACAAAATTAATGGCAAATTCATTTTGAAAATAAAAATTAAACAAAACAAAACAAAAAGGTCTCATGTTTAGCTGCCGATCTGGCACTAAGAGCTTTAGTGAGTCAAACCAAACTGATTGGCCAGACTGATCCTTAAAGATAAATTATTTTGTATCTTTGATTTTAAAAATATAGATTGTGAGTCACATACACTAAAAATACAACAAATATAAAAATTAAAGAGAAGCCAAACCACACAAATATATTTGTGTTTTCTGATTTCTTCCTTTCAAAATGTCATTGTCCCCTATGTTGAAGGGTTTGCTATAGCTGATTAATAGTAGGACATTTCTGAATAATTGCCTATATGGCAAGAATTCCTAAAAATACTGTCTTAAAAAATACTGAACACCTGAAATGTATGCCCTTTGCTTATCAAGGTTTTCTTTCCTCCAAGGTACTGGTTTTAGTGAGTCCAAACCTAGGCCACTTTCACCATATTTAGTAAACCCGGATCCAGTTATTGTTTTACATAGTTCTGCTTTGGGCTTTGCCTGTACTCTTGCCCTAACTGAAACTCTGTACCCACCTATTGTTCAGCTGATAAGCTTTGTCATTTACTTTCATAATCAACACACTTAGTTTATTCCCTGTTTTTATTTTACATACTCAAAGAATGTATAAAACTAGGCCAAATATTTAAGAAAACAGTTTTGCCATTGCAAATTCCTGATACAACCTGCTGTAAGCACTATCACCTACCCTTCTGTTAAAAGATCATTTTCAAAAGGTGAAATCCTGATTCAAACAAATATAAAATGAACATGCGAAAGAGATTTTATTTAACTCATTAATTAATGAAGGAGTGGTAAAACATTAGGACTTGTTCAAAGGGAAATCTCAAGAGCAGATATATTTATATAGAGACAATAAGGAATGCTGAATTGAATTTGCTAATAACTACAAACACTGGCTAATATCCTAACATGCACTAAAATTTTATGTTTGAAATAACCATTTCTATAGGGTGGAAGGCAATTATATCTCTACTGGACAAAACTAATGTGCATTTCTATGGTCAAAAATCATTTGTATTACTATTAGTTTCTACGTCCTTCAGAATTATTAAACCTCCAGTCAAAGATGATCAAATGTAGAGACCCCTATAGATTCAGCTCCCCAGCGGTATGTTGTTTGCTAGAAAACTCTCAACACTCTGTTGACAGGACACCCAGTCATCTTTTCCTATCTGAAAGCCTTTCACTATTTTCTCTGACACTTCCATTTCCAATGGAAGTAATATTCATTAATTAGGAACCAAATTAAGACTTCATAAAGTTCAAATGATTGGCTTAATAAATATCTTTGCTCTATTCTAGATAGATGCATATATTAAACGACAATTAAATGCACAAAACCAGAATCACCTATGTTTTCATGACCTTTATAGATGCTAGAGTATGGGTCTTGTTACTCTAGCTTGTACTCCAATCATCTAGCCTCACCTGGGGCTTCTCACTCATGTGCAGCCCTCATCATCACACAAAGTGACCTCTTGATTCAGAGGAACAGCGAAAAGTAAACAGAATATATGCTTAGAAATTCCAGATGTAATATTGTCATGGAAGTATTCAAAATCATGAAATATAAAAGTGACTATGTGGTTTAATAATGTTTCAAAGTCCAAACAAAAAGGAGAAGCTAACTGTTGTGTTTTAAGAGCTGTAGTGCCATGTCCCTAGACCCCCTTTTGCCTTTTGACTTGTTGAAAAACAGGCTTGATTCATCAGGGAGCCTGAGAAAGTGCAGGGGAGTCAGGCAGGGTGCACAGAGCCTGCCCATGGTGCACTGCTTCCAGATAAATGCTGACTTCACCGGGGTTTTCCTCCCCTCCCCACCACCTCACTGTTTTCTAAGCTTTGTTCCATTCATGTGATTCTTCCCACTTCTCATGTCTTTATCCCTCCTCCCATATCCCTCCGTCCTCTTTTCCTCTTTCCTTTCCACTGCCCCTTCTTTCTTCCTCTCTCTCCCCTCACCTCCAACAGACTCCCATTTCCTTCACCCTTGCTAGCTTTAGTCCTCCTTCTTGTGAGCCTATCTAAGACTTCACTTATGGAATAGAGGTTGTTGCCTACTTACAATAATCTCTGCGAGGCTGCAATACACAGCATATTACAAACTGCAGCATTTTAATAATATTCAACACTAGCTCTGCAATACCACTCATGAAATTGCTCCACTTTTTAAAACTGTAACAACAGTCTTGTGTTTTCCTCTAAGTCATATATTCTCCTTTCCCTAACATGTAATAACTGTAATTTATTTAATTTTATTTTGTAAAGACAGGGTCTCACCCAGGCTGGTCTCAAACTCCTGGGCTCCAGCAGTTCTCCTGCCTCAGCCACGCGAGTACCTGGGACTTGTACAGGTGCGCACCGTCACACCCAACAGTAACTGCAGTTGATGACGCTCCTCCTCCTAACGTTAAACCCACACAAACCAGACACTGCTGGATCCTGAATACTAGGGATATAACGGTGAAGCAGACACAGTCCTCGACCTCACAGAGGGACAGCCAAGAAGGAGACAGAGAGACAAGTAGGCAGGCTTCCTTGCTTTAGTGTTATGAGAGAGACAAGCACGGTTTGCTTGGAAGAACACCAAAGGGGCCCAGAAATTGGAAAATGCATTCTGAAGGATGTGAGATTCAAGGAATTGGGACATGCTTCATTGAGTGGAGAGAAGTGGGGAAGGAGGGAATGAGAAAGGGCATGAGGAGAGTGCAGGTGAAAGTGGGCTTTGAGGGAAAGTAGGAGAGATTGGCCATTGTGCATTTAAGGGTTTGGCCTATATCCTTAAGCTCCTGAAACATTTTAAGTATGGGAATCCCATCATGAAGATGGCATTTGAAAGACATTGCCCTGGTTGCTGGGAGGAGAATGGATAGGAAGTGAGGGAAAAGATGGGCAAGGAGACCACTGTGTGATTTTAACTCAGTGATATGTTTGTGGTCTTTGTCTGCTCACATCCACAACCCAGCATCCACCCTCCTCCCTGTCTGCCACCTTGCAGCAGCTTCCAAGTGTACTGCTGTTCGAGGACTGACTGTCACCCCACTGAACACAATGGGGGTTGTCCAGGCCTCTCAACAGCTCAGCGTGTGAAAATCCACACAGCCCGAGGTTCCCACCTTCTTTCTACAGCCAGAATTGGGTTGGTGAGTCTACGACCTGGTACGGTTGCATAGAGCCCTGTGCTCCAGAGAGTCCCCATACTTGCTTTAATGTTCTGTTGTCGCCGGGTGTCACATTTTTGTTTCACATGGAACTCCATAAATAATGTAGAGGGTCCTACTTCTCGCAATCCATGGATGGTGGCCTCCTGATAATTCTTTAAACTCTAGGGCAAAATGGCCTGAGGGCTTTGGAGTCAGTCCAAGATTAAGAAAGATCAGACTTTCCAAAGACAGAGCTTAGAGGGTCTTTTCTGAGGCTGGGAATGGAGTCTTCCGGGGCCTATTCTAACCTGCCTCTCACCAGCCGCTCTGTAACATGACATCTGGCCTGAGGCCAGAATATGCTTCAGCACAGTGGGAGAGGATGAGGACATCATTGACTTTTGCAGAGTTAAACACTTAGAGGAACTTCAGGAAGAAAGCACTTGGTAAAAGGTAAAGCTGGCTGGCCCATCAACTCCTTGCCTGGGGTCCTGCTGCTTCTTTTCACAGTTCTCAGTGTGTTTATTCTCTTCTTTCCAATGGCCAGAGGACAAGTTTCTTGTTTCCTCTAGGGAGCCTGGAGAGAGGCATCAGCCACCAAATACAGGAAATCATGTGGCGAGGATCTCTTATTTATTACAGTCCCCGTATTACTTCCCTCCCCCAAGCCCCCGCCCCCTACCTCCAGTCACTCAGTGTCTCCCAGCTTCTTCCTGCAGCAGAGAACAGAAGGCAGTTCACCTCTGCTCCCGACAGCCTGGGAACCCGCAAGATCCCCAGCATTTGAAGTCTGGTCTTGTGAAACCCCACCCTCCTCTGGCTGTGTAATTGAATGGGATACCCTCAAGGTTCACCTCACCTGAGAGGTTTTGGGGCAGATCAGCAGTAAGGTATTAAATTTTAGGAGCCTGCAAACCCCAGAAGAGAAAGGTAGGTACCTGTATCGTTTTGATTTGTCATGTTAAATGTGAATCCAGCTGCTCTGGAATAGATGTGCATTTCCACGTGGCTTTTCTAGTTGGCTGCATGCTCTCAACCTGTGTGTCGTGTGGAGATTTACTGATGTACAAGACTGTGAGGACTAAAGAGGGGATATGACATATGGATTTTTCAAATCTGTACAGCTTTGGATAAAGAATGCCAGTCAGTATACAGATCATGGCGGCAATTCTTATTTTCTTTGGAGTGCACATCTCATTAGAAGTAGTTTGTTTTTTTTGGTTTCTGCATACGGGGTAATTTTTACTAACTGCCTTTTCTTTTTAATAGTATAGACCTGTACCATGATTTCTTTGTTATTCCTTTCTGAGGTTTTCAGTTAAAGAAATACTAGATTTGACAGAGAATTTGCTAACAGAAATAGGAACAAGTGTTCCTAATTTAAAGTGCCTATGTGCTGTAAGTAAAAAAAAAAAAAAAAAGAGTACTTTGTTCAGGGATCTGGTGGACTTGGTGGACTTCCACATTATTTTCTAGAATTTGTGGTGAAACAGTTGTTATTCCAGAAGTTTCCTGAAATTCAATACAAGCAGCGACAACGAATATCCAGGGATGGCTCAGAGGCTGTGGTGGTGGTTGTCTGTAGGGATGGTAGTCACTCCTTAGCTGGGTGCTCTTGTTGGTCACTGTTAAGGCTCAAGATGATACGTCACTGAGACTCAGAGAAGAGCCAGGTCTTATTTAAGTACCACTACGTATTTCTCTGGATTTTTTTTTTGGCATCTTATGTTTTTATTGTTTCATTTTGTCTTCACAACCAGCCTTTACTCTAAGAGAAATAATTTATACAGACTTCATGGAATATCAAACAATTCATACCTATTTATTGAACATTTACTATTCTTTTCTAGTTTATTTAGCTCTAATGCTCATAATTTCTTACCACTTACGTATTTTACATCAATACAGTCTCCCTCCATTCTATCTTCCATACCCTGCTACAGGGCTCTTGGGAATATGCAGTTCTAAACCACTCTGAGTGATATATATATATATTTTTTTTTTCTGAGACTGTGTCTTGCTCTGTTGCCCAGTCTGGAGTACAGTGGTGCAATCTCGGCTCACTGCAACCTCTGCCTCTCAGGTTCAAATGATTCTCGTGCCTCAGCCTCCCAAGTAGCTGGGACTACAGGCGCGCACCCCCACGCCCAGCTAAATTTTGTAATTTTAGTGGAGATGGGGTTTCACCATGTTGCCCAGGCTGGTCTCGAACTCCTGACCTCAGGTGTTCCCAAAAGTGCTGGGATTACAGGTGGGAGCCAAGGTGCCTGACCTCAGTGAAATATTTCTGTTGCACTCTGTTACTTACAGGCTTGCTACCTAAAGTGTAGTCCAATGACCAGCTGCATCAGGCATCAGCTGGAAATGATCACTTGGGAACACATTCTTTAGTCCCTCCCCAGACTTCTGAATCTGCATTTTAATCCCTGGGTGATGCATATGCACATTAAAGTTTGAGAAGCATTCACTTAAGGAGGGTAGAAAAATCAGTCGGCTCCGTATTGTCCTGCCAGCCTCACCCTCTCAGCATCTGTCTTTGCAACTAAACTAAGTACCTTGCATTTCCCTAATATGTGAATACTCTAACGCCTTCCTATTTCTGTGTGTGCTGTCCTCCCTGCCTGGGATACCTCTATTCATCTTCCCCACCCAATTGCCCATTAAGGCCTGGTTTGTACACCTTCATTCCCCTTCATCCCTCTTTTACTAAGCGATTCTCAGGTCTGTGATTTTTCTGGTACTTGGTGGAATGTTTTGACATATCCCTAAGCACATTAAATAATAGTTGCTATATTTATTTTCACTCTTGAGGAGTTATTGGTCTTCTATGCCTAAACCCATAGCACTTGGCACAGTTTTGGGCACATAGCTTCTGCTCAATCAATTTTGTTGAATAAATGAATGAATGAATGAATGAGCAAATGAATGTGTACATTGTCTGAAAAACCCTAATTAATTATGAGATAGAGATCTATAGTTTGAATCTTCCAAACAATATTTTTAATCCTTATAGCATTTTCCCACACTCTTCTTTCTGAAATGTTGCTGGATTCATTTACTCACCAAATATTTTGAGTACTTTCCATGTGCCATGCCTTTTAGAATCTATTTCTTTATGTCTTTGTGACAGCCTCTTTCATTAGGTGTTTCCCTATCGGTGCCCCTCACTCTCTGCCACTCTAAGTCAAGGACTCACTCAGTCCCTTTCACAGGGCAGGCAGTGTGCTATGTGCTAGGGATGTGATGGCAAACAATACAGATGTGAGTCCTGCCTCCATGCAGCTCTCATCTGGAGGACTTACTTTTTGTCATCCTCTGTGCTACTTCTCTTTTATGGAAGTATTAAGGAAAACTGAAATAAGTCTGATCCCTAACAAATGCTGGCACATCCAAGTAAAGGCCTTGAGAACTTGAAGCTTGAAGTCAGTGTAGTTCAGTAGAAAGAAAGCTGAACTGTGCTTTGGGGCCCCAGATTTAGTCCTGTACCTGCAACTCTCTTGCCATGTGACCCTTGGGTGGGTCCACAACTTTTCTCTGAACCTTGAGTTTTTCAAGTGATGAACAAGACAGAGTTCTGTATTTCTCTGAGTCAAGCCAGCTCGAAGAGATCTTAAGAGAGCCATTTTATTACTATGCCCATGTGTTCAGCCATTGACATTAACATTGTGCTTTGGTACTTCCCCAAGAGCACAGTTGCCCGTGACTCCTGGGGAGCAGTGTCCTGCAACTCAGAGGAATCTATGAGGCATTCATCATTGGGTATAGTGCTGCTCTGAAGCAGGTTAGATGAGGAGGGAGGAAGGGCCTCCACTAAGCAATCCGTGCTTTAGGAAAGCAGCCAGGAAAAGAGAAGGAAATAGCTGTACCAAGTGGTGCAGGAAAAATCTAGAAGCAGGTAGACATATAGCCAGTTCCTGACATCATCCCTCACTGTAGCACAGCTAAAAGGATTCCCTTTCTGACTACATGTGGTATTCTCCTTTTTCCACCCAAAGATTTGTGTCTTAGCCATATTTCACCTAGAATCAAATGCTGGAGAAGAGCATAGTATCATTGTCCCCCACGCTTTGCCCTCCCATAGAGCACATGGACACTTGGGAGAAAGCAAATAGACACAACCACCAGGTTTAGGCTAAAGCAAACTGCTGAGATGCTCCCAAGGGACCGCTGTTTCTCTCTTCCATCCTTCTTCTCTTCCTCCTCCATTGTCCAGAGCTTCCAAATGACATGCCTCCTGCACCTCTGGAATCCCTTCTTGCTTACTGTTGCTCCTATGCCTTTCTGCCTCCAGGCCCCCTCCATGCCCACCTTGTCTATAGCTGCCTTTCAACAGCTGAATGTTTTCTGTTGGTAATTTCTTACCCACTCAAGTTCACTTTAATCTCTGTCAATAAACACACGTTGTAACCACAAAAGGGAGGTTAACCTGCATGAGAGGTTTCCTGTGGCCTGCCACAGATCTCAGGATGTATTTGAAATCAGCCTGGACTATATCTGGCTCAATATTTCTTTTTTAATGAGAGGCATGTTGTGGGCTAGAAAGAGGCAGACCTGGTTTTTAATCTCCTGTGTTGAACAAGTAATTGTATCTTGCCAAGTCTTTGTTTTGTTTCTGAAAATATGAACTAATACTTAGTGCACAAAGTTGTAAGAAGATTAATTATCTAAAGTGCCAAATAGGTTCCTTTAAAAAAACACCAGGTCGGCCTGGCACGGTGGCTCCTGCCTGCAATCCCAGCACTTTGGGAGGCCGAGGTGGGCAGATCACGAGGTCAAGAGATTGAGACCTTCCTGGCAAACCTGGAGAAACCCTGTCTCTACTAAAAATACAAAAATTAGCTGGGCGTGGTGGCGCTTGCCTGTAGTCCCAGCTACTCAGGAGGCTGAGGCAGGAGAATTGCTTGAACCCCGGAGGCAGAGGTTGCAGTGAGCTGAGATTGTACCACTGCACTCCAGCCTGGCGACAGAGCAAGACTCTGTCTCAAAACAAAACAAAACAAAAAACAAAAAACACCAAGTCTTAAAAGAGGAGGTTGGCCAAGACTGTGAAAATGAGAAAACTGTCATTCACAGAATAGTTGAAGGAACATTCACGGGACAATTAAAAGTAAGAAGTACATCTTGTAGCACATGAGGGTTGCTTTTAAATATCGAACGGTTGCTCTGTGTGGGAAAAGGGAAGGTCAACAGAAGATCAATGAGTGGAAATCATAGCGTAACAGATTTCAGTTCAATATGTGGAAGGATTTACCCACCATCAGAATCATCTAAAAATGAGTGAGCTGCCTTGTGGTGTGGTGAACGCCTTGTCCCGGGCAATGTTCCAGCACCCTGGAAGACGGACTAGTGGCCAGGGTGTTCCCAAAGGGATGCCCACACTGGGTGGAGTCCGGGTGATGACCTCGAAGATCCCTTCCCGCTCAAAGCTATCAAGAGTCTCGTGATGTCAGTGCAGTGATCCAAGCCACCAAGAAGGTCTGCAAAATAAGTCATCAGGCTAGAGTGAGGATAGCTGACTTTCCATAAGCTAGCCCTACCTGTCTGCTGCAGTAAGTTTAAAATAGGGTCTTAGTAACAATGGAGTAGGCTGGACTTCCAGGAAAGAGCAAAAAAGAAATGAGAACAATGAGGAGGGAAAAGTTCACTGTAAACCACTCTTCTTGGGTTACTCTTTAACTAAATTGTGGGTTACTTCTTGTGCTGCAAACACATTCCTATTTGATGGAAAACTGCCGCATTTCTGGACGTTTTCAGCTCAAGTAGAGTCAGGCAAATAACAGCAAGACTCAGAGCTTTGACTCTGATTTCTCCTCTAGCCAAAACGGAAACACGACTACATGGATATGGGTTCCTAGCCATTCAGAGATCTAATTTTAAAATGTGAAAAAGAAACTAATTCTACCATCTTCTAAATTGCAAGGACTGTGAATGGAATATTTGACTTTTGGGGAGAGAAGAGAGCTGACTGGAACTGTCTGCCTGCTGTGAGTCAAGTTCATTGACCACTGCCTTCTACCCATCTTTCCTTTTCTGCTACATGAACCACCAGAAGAGCAGTCTCTCTGCGAAGTAAGGACATGGAAACTTTTAGAGAAGTGAGACTTAGGCTTAGGTAGGCCCTATACACATCACCAACCACTCCAGGCAGCCCCAGAGCTTTCTGTTAATACTTTATCCTTTGTGGACTCAAAGAACATGCAGTTCTGGACCCTTGCATGTTTCTCACCATGCTTGGGCAGCATCTCAGCATGACTTTGCTTTCTTCAATCTCACTTTGAGATTCTGGGGGAAAAAAGCAGCAGTCCTTTCAGTTATAAGCAAATGCTATATATTTTCAAACCGAAACAAAGCCATGATATATTTTATTCTCAAGGCTTACCTAAATTAGCTTTCTTAAAAACACTAATTTAAAAAAAATCCTTTGAAATGTAATCAACTGTGCAGAACAAAATCATAGAAACCCTTGCAGACCAGTGTATTTATTTTTAGATGCACATCAGCCTACCCAGCATAGCAAAGCCACTGTCTAATGTCCAAAGCATGGCCCTGGGAATTTCCTCTAACAAGGCTGTGTTTCCGCCCATTGTTACAGCACAAAGGACAGAAGGAGGCCTGAGTAGAGGCTCATGTTAACCCCACCTAGAGTAAAATCTGGAGCCTGTCATCACCTCAGTTGGATCAATGTGGTCTTGAGGGCCGGGGTCAAGAGGGAGATTGCCTGCCAACTCTGGACAGATGCAAATGAGTAGTCATCCAAAAATATTCCAGAGACCAGTGACGGCAATTCAAAGTAAAGGGTCAGCTTTCTTTTTGTAGTCAAGGATGTAAATCTCACCTGCACTGTGAAGTGAATTCTGGTCTAGACCTGAGACAGTGATGCCATTTGAGGATATTGGCTTGAATTGCAATTAATAAAGGTATTTTAAGCATATTTTAGTTAAAAAAAAGTCATAAATCTGTGTACACACAGCCCCAATAAACACACACATACACACACACACACACATACTCACTAGAGCAAGTATCAGATACCTGGATCGCCCAGAACTTTACTATTATTCTAGGCCAGTTTCTGATCCTTCATGTAGTCATTGATGAAATGGGCATAACAGATCTCACATCCTATTAGTTTGGGGATAAATAAGGTATAATATTACAAACAATCTCACCCAAACTAGACTTTTGCTTAAGTTTTCGCATCTTGATCCTAACATGTTTTGAGCTTCTTACAACAAACTTCTGCACAAATATTTACTGTCAAGTCTCCAGGGGTTTTATTTGTTTGTTTTGCTACTACAGGAAAAGAAGACCAATTTGTTACTTAATTGGCACACTTTACAAGCAGAGCTTTTCATGCCTTTGTCAAGTTCTTTCTACTCCTAGGGAAGGTCACTGCATTATTACTCAAAGCTGCAATGCTCAGGGCTATGTCTGGGGGTCTCTAGGGAAGACGAAGAGGTGGGTCTCAGGTCTGCACACAGCAGTCCACACCCATCCTGTCTGGTGTTGAGTCTGTGATCTGCATTCCACAGCTCCATCACCACCCCTGCCCAATCAAAGGCTCAAGGAGCAAGGGGGACCTGCACGTACAAACACCAGCCTGAGCAGGGACTGGGTTGTTGGCCTCTGCTGGCAGGTGGATATCCCGACCCCAGGGTCCGGAGATTCAGGAAAACGTGTTGTAGCTCTTTGGTGAGAATGTGAGAATGTTAGTAAAAATGCCTTTTAGGATTGTTTTGTTTGCAAGTGTTTATTATCAGACACCCCTCAGGGGTTCACAGGGCAGGTTGCGAATGTCCGAAGTGGGGCCTGGGAATTTCCTTCCACAAAGCCTGTGCTTCTTCCTCTCTTTGTTACTCCTCAAAGAACAAGTTGAAGCATTACTAGAGATCCTTACTTAACCCTTTATCCTGCCCACTGCTTCTTCGTTTACATTACAGAAAATTCACGCCACCAGCCATCTAAGGATCAAAAAGATGTTTGGGTTTTGGTTGTGGTGTGCACCCGCAGATGTGCACGTATGTGTGCATTTGTGTGCATGAGTGTGCATATGTTTGTGTGTTAATGGAGAGGAAATAGGTAAAGCACAAAACGTATTGCATTTTAAGAGGTTTTCATTCAGTGTTATGACATGCACCCATCATTGGTCAGATCAGAGAAAACTTTCTTTATGGTAATATGCATTCCTGCTAAAAATAGTGACTCAATTTCAGTTCCCTGTCTCTAGGGAAGGGCCGTCTTAGAATTATAGTTACTTTTCACCTTTGCAGTCTACTTATTGGCTAACAGCTGGGGTATAATGAGTTGAAAGATATTTCAACCAACCAAGAATTATTTATTGAATATATTCTATGTGTCTGAACTCTACTAGGTATTAGGAGAAACCAGAGATTCTGCCTACAGGAAAATTCAAGACCATGTATTTCTTTTTTTTTTTTGAGACGGAGTTTCACTCTTGTTGCCCAGGCTGGAGTGCAGTGGCGTGATTTTGGCTCACTGCAACCTCCGCCTTCCGGGTTAAAGTGATTCTCCTGCCTCAGCCTCCCGAGTAGCTGGGATTACAGGCATCCGCCACCGCACCGGGCTAATTTTGTATTTTTAGTAGAGATGAGGTTTCTCCATGTTGGTCAGGCTGGTCTTGAACTCCTGACCTCAGGTGATCCGCCCGCCTCGGCCTCCCAAAGTGCTGGGAGTACAGGCATGAGCCACCGCGCCCGGTCAAGAGCATGTATTTATACATATATACAAACACACAAACTCAATGTCTTGCAAGTGAGAGTGCAAAGAAGCCAGATATTTGTATGGTCTAAGGCCAGGAAAGATTAGAAGAGGGACATGGGCCCTCATCCAGCCTGGAACTCTTCAATTATCCCCAGAGACATCTTTATGGTGTCTTCATTGTCCTTAAATCTCCAAGCACCAGCGTGGCCAAGTGTGTGCACCATGCACATACACATGTACACACATGCACACACAGCCTGCTCTCAGGAAACAGCTGTGCCTTCTTGGAGGAAATAATGCCATTGGCCTTCTCACCACCAACTCTATGCCAGGATCAGCCTCAATACCCATCTCTTTTGCCCTCTTTTTTTGTCCCAAGAGAAGAGGGACGCTTCCCTGCATCCAGAGCTCAGCTCTCCCACACTCCTGCCCTCTATTCCAATAGCCTCACTAGGCTCCCCTCTTATTGGTCCTTTCCTGTTATCATTGAATTACGCTCAGGTCCTTCTCATCTTAAAACAATAGGAGCAGAAGCTCTTCTCACCCCATATTTTTCCTCAACTGTGCTTCCATCTTCATTTCCCCTCACCACAAAATTCTTGAAAGGATTATGGCTATTCATGTCTTCATATCATCACCAACCATTCACATTGTGTTCTGTCTACGCTACCCCAATGCACCTCAGCAAATGCTTTTGCCAAAATTCTCTAAGACCTTTGTATCCTCAAATCCAACTCATTTACTGTCAGCAGGACTTCACACTGCTCTCCACTTCCTCTAGTCTTGTCCCTGCCTTCCAGGACACCAATGCTCCTGGCCTTCCTCCTTCTTCTCTGGTGCAGCTTCTCAGTTTTTCTTTTACAGGTTCCTTTTCCTCTTCCATTTCCTCAACTTCCCAGTGGCTATAACCAGGGCCACCTCTTCTCCATTCATTCTGTCTCCCTGCTGTGGTTCATTCCTCTGCCTGGATTTCTCTTTCCTGCCTTTTCTGTTAATATAGTATGACTGTGTCCCCACCCAAATCTCGCCTTGAGTTGCAATAATCCCACGTGTCAAGGGTGGTGCCAGGTGGAGATCATTGAATCATGAGGGCGGCTTCCTTCATACTGTTCTCATGGTAGTGAATACATCTCATGAGATCTGATGGTTTAATAAATGGGAGTTCCCCTGCACAAGCTCCCTTTCCTGCCACCATGTAAGTAAGACATGACTTTGCTCCTCCTCACCTTCCACCATGATTGTGAGGCCTCCCCAGCCATGTGAAACTGTGAGTCCATTAAACCTCTTTCCTTTTTAAATTATCCAGTCTCAGATATGTCTTTATTAGTGGCGTGATAACAGACTAACACATCTGTCAAGTAAACTATCCTTCTAAGTCCATTTTAAATGTCACCAAATTACTTCTTTTTTACAGGTCACAGCATCCCTGTGCAGAACTGATCTCCCTGCTAAGTGCTTTGCAGCACTGTCCCAAGCCTGTTTTACAGTGCCTTTCGTGTTTGAAATCTCAGTAATTGTTCACATGCACTTCTTTCCTAGGACATGGGGATGCCATCTTCTTCATCTTTTTACTCCTCTCCCCTAGCACAGTACCTGGCACATTCAGCATTTCATGTAGAGTTAGGAATGCAAAAGTGTCACTTAAGTGATTTATCTCTTCTTTAAGTAAAATAACATCTTCTACTTTCAGGATGGATTGTTCATAAATTTTAATTTTAGTATAATTTTTGAAACTTTGCTCACATTTAGGCTACTAACGAACTTTTACCTTTTTCTTAAAATCAAAATCACAATTATTAATACTTCCTATATGAGTTTTTAATTCCCGTTTAAAAGCAGAAATGAATGACACTTGGACTTCATTCACATTTTATTTAAATCATCACTCAGGGAGAATTTCCAAGTGTGTCATGAGTGACACTGCATATTCATGCACCTGAGGTGGGGTTGCCATGGTATAGCATAACTAATATTTTTCAAGATCATCTCTTCACTGCGGATGCTGGTGTTGCATAAATTTTCCACAGCTCACCGGCAGAACTTGTCTACTCTTCTTTCAAAGCCATGGAGATTGATTTACTGACCTGTCTGAAGGTGAACAATGGTGGCCACAGAGAATGAGCCTAAGCACCAAGCCAGTACAGATTCCACCCAGCCTCCTGTCTCTCAGAAGTTCATAAGACAGGGATGTATCTTAGGGTACAAGGCCAGAGGTTCACTCAACTCTGAGTGACAGATGGTATGCTACACCCTCTGTTGGACTATGAAGAGAAAGTATGTGCCCTGCTCTTTATTTTGAAAGATCTTATCCCTTTAAAAATCTCTATTTTGGGTTTTTGTAATAATAGATGTATAATATATTAGTATAAGAGAACTGTAAATGACATATAGAATATGTTATTTACATGGAGATGCAAAGCACAGTTTGTGCAAGTGTGGTCTAGAGACCAGTACTTGATAAACTGGCTGGATGCTGATCAAAATGCATACCTCTGGGTTCTACCTGAACTTACTAAATTGAAACCTGTCTGTGTAGGAAGATGGGGGTAGGAGCAGGACAGGGAGCAATGCTGCAAAATATGCATTTTTCAACCAGCACCTTAGAACAGGAGTCCCCAACTTGTGGGCCATGGACCAGTGCTGGTCGATGGCCTGTTAGGAACCTGGCGACACAGCAGGATGTGAGCCATGGGAGAGCCAGCGTTATCGCCTGAGCTCCACCTCTTTTTGAATCAGTGGTGGCATTCGATTCTCATGGGAACTTGAACCCTATTGTGAACTGTGCATGCGAGGGATCTAGGTTGCATGCTCCTTATGAGAATCTAATGGCTGATAATCTGAATAGTTTTATCCTGAAACCATCCCCCCACTGTTCTCGCTTCTCCTGGTCTTCTAGAAAACTTGTCTTCCATGAAACCAGTCCCTGGTGCCAAAGAGGATGAGATCACTGCCTTAGAAGTACTTCCAAAGTATGATGCACATTTAGTCAGGCATAAAAACAATGTTTAGAAAATATCTACTAGCTTTTTAGAAAAGTGTTTACACTGGTGGCAGGAGGATCCCTCCCTGTATTTCTCTGGGTAGGTTAATGATTTTGCAGTCCAGGCTCATGTTTGCAGGAACATTCTTCCTGCTGCATTGTACCCTTTGTTGGGACTACAGGTTTGGAACAGAATTCTGTATCACTTTGTACCATCCTTCAAACCATCGTATGTTTAACCTTTCATTTGTTTATGTTTCAGCAGCTTATCTTGAAGCATAATATAGTATAGTGACAAGAACTGGGTTTGGGATTCAGAGTCTGCCTCAAATTCTTCAATTTGCCAGATTTTCAATCTATGTAGATTTTAAACCAGGTTTGGCCAGTTGTTTAACCTTTCTGAGCCTCCTTCTCTAAAATGGGAGTAGCTAACTAGTTCATGGAGTGTCGTGAAAATTAAATGACATTGTGCATTTAAAAAGCTTGTTAAAGGCCGGGCGCGGTGGCTCATGCCCGTAATCCCAGCACTTTGGGAGGCCGAGGTGCGTGGATCACGAGGTCAGGAGATCGAGACCATCGGGGCTAACACGGTGAAACCCCGTCTCTACTAAAAATACAAAAAATTAGCTGGGCGTGGTGGCGGGCGCCTGTAGTCCCAGCTACTCGGGAGGCTGAGGCAGGAGAATGGTGTGAACCCGGGAGGTGGAGCTTGCAGTGAGCCGAGATCGTGCCACTGCACTCTAGCCTGGGCGACAAAGGGAGACTCCATCTCAAAAAAAAAAAAAAAAGCTTGTTAAAAAACACCCAGCAGAGACCCTGTGATGGAGGTGTTTCTCAATAAGAGATAGCAATTAAAAATAGCAATAGTATCATCAGCAGCAGTAACAACAATAAACTTGCTGTAAGAAAGAAATCGTCCACGAGTTTCCCAGCATTAAGATAGTATTCTGCACAAAGTAGGTACCCAGAAACATTTGTCCAGTGAATGAATATCCTATTTGTGAATATGAATACATATACTGGGAAAAGGATAGGATTTCAAAAATAAAAATATGTAACCAAACTGCCAACACAACCTGATGTGTGACTATAGATCGAACCTCAACTGCTCTTGATAAAACAGCACCTTTCTGCAAAATTCATCCATTTTCTCAGAGATAGTCTATAAGTTCCCCTTACTTACTTTAGCAGGCAGTTATGCTTGTTTTTTTTTTTTTTGTATGTGTAAGTTTCATATCTGATGTAAATTTCTATATTCAGGATTTTTTTCCTCTTTTGACTTGAGACTCACCTTTAGTCAACAATTTCCTGTGACAATTTTCAGGAACATGCAGACTTTATTTATTGTAATGGATTATCCTTCAAAAACAAGAGTTATAACTGATGAATTGGTCAGTGCCTATAGCCTATTTACTGATATGCCCTAGTTCCATTTTTAAACCCAATTACTCAAACCACCAAACCAAATGCACACACATGCATGAGTGCATGCATGCACACATGCAGACACACGCACACATCTCTAATGGTTATGCATGTGGGATCTGAGCTGTGGACTTGTAAATATTATGTCAAAGAAAGAGGAAAAGGAAGAAAGAAATATTAGCAGTCTAGAGATAAATTAACCATATTTAGAGAAAGAAAGGAGACGAAAGAGAAATAGAGTGACTATGAATAAAACGTGTCCTATGTGCAGGCTTCTCATGACAGAAGCATCTTAGGATCTTCTGGTCCATTTTCTTCCTAGCATAGGGGACTTAATACTCACCAAGCTCTGCTCTTAAGTACTTAATTTGGAATACTTCATTTAATATGAGAAAATTGCACTGTCTCTGTTTTAAAGATAAGAAAACTGAGGATCAGAGAGATTAAGTAACTTACCCAAATTTCAATAGCTGGAAGTGGTAGAACTAGTACTTCAACCCAACAGCCTGGTGCCATAGCCCATGCTTTACCCTCTTAAGCAACTCTAATAGTGTGCCGCCTTAGGGATTCATTCATAACAACATGGATTACTACTGTTGTACTGACTACTCTGTGCCAGATACTGCGCTAAGTGCTAGACACAGAACAGTAGGTAAATGAGATCCTACCCTGGGGTGGTGTGCGAGGTGGTAGTATCACAGGACAGTGGAGGAGCCCGTAAATAGAGCATTGTAACACAGTTCAGTAGGTGCTTTGACAGGGGAGGAGGTGATGGGAGGTGTACACACAACTAGAGGGAGTCAAAGGGAGGCTTGCCAGCATGCCTGGCTTTTTATCATTTGTAGAGACAGGGTCTTGCTATGTTGCCTAGGCTGGTCTGAAACTCCTGGCTTCAAGGGCTCCTCACACCTCGACCTTCCAAAGTGCTAGGATTAGAGATGTGAGTCACTGAGCAGGTCGCTAGAATTTGGTCATTTCACAATGTCTACAGATCCCAGAATAGTATGGGGTGCACCACATTTTTGACCCTTTACTTGCTCAATGTCTACCTGAGCAGACCCTGAGTGTGAAGCCAAGAACTTAGCCAAAGCTATTTGAAGCTGATTCTTTAGGCAGAAGTCCTGACAATGAAGCATCTTGGCTGAAGATAATGATGTGTGGGGAGAGAAGAGATTACTCACAGATCTACTTATCTTCTCATCTGTCTGTAAGTGCTCCTTTAACTTTATACATTATGTTCTGATACAGTTTACGAAAATCCTGGGAACCAGACATCAATAGTTCCTGATATTTTGGTCCATTTTGGTCTGTAAGGGGTATAAAATAAAAATAAGGATGCTCTATCTCAGGGTTCTATTGGACATTTGTAAAAATCAGAATCACTTTGAAATTTCTCTTTGCAAAGCAGGAAGTCACTTGTTGCCGAGAGCAAACACTTGAGTCAACCGTTTGCCTCGTTAGAGGGCTTCAGAGCTGTGGCTTCTTGGCACATTTCTCTACATTTTAGAATGGTGTGAATCTGAGTCTTTACAGAATGGGTTATACAGGCGGAAATATGAGATCTGTGTCTCTAAGTGTTGCCAACTGGCTAAGGCTGAAATATATCCTAACGTCTTTATTTCCTCCATTGTAGATAAGGCAGGAGGAGGCTGGAAAATCAAAAATTCCCTTGAACGAAGGAGAATTGGAAGGATGGATAGGGAAGAAGAGGTCCTATGTGCTTATTTTCCCCTTTGCTTACCAAAATCCAACAAAAAGCAACTATCTTCTCTAATGTCATGGTCACAAACTAAATTTCTCAAAACAAATATTTAGAAGAAAAAGATAGACATGGAAAATATAATAGCAAGTGGCTGAATTAATCTTTAACATGAGTGAAGAATCAAGAGTTGAACCCCTTTACCCCAGGTTACACCAAAATCTGTGCACACTCAGTCCCAAAGTAAGTCCTGCAGAACCTCACATATGGGAAAAGTAAAAGTCAACCATTAGTATGGTTGGTTTAGCATCTAAGGAAAACCATATTTTTCAATCCGTGTTTGGTTTCAGATACAGAACTACAAATACCAACTGTATGTATTGAAAAAAAAAATCCACATAAAACTGGGTCCTTGAAATTCAAACTCCTGTTATTCAAGGGACAACTATAATTTAAAATCATAAGAAATAAGTTATCGTGAGCATTTTATAATCATTCTAGTAGTCTAAACTCCTCCATCTATAGTACTAAAATGTAAATGCCATTGAGAATATCTGGAAGTAGCTGGAAATCCTCATTCATCGAAAGTGGGTTCAATTCCATTGACAATCTCTATTACATACAGAAAAAATGGGCTAAATATATGTTTGAAGGTTTTTCAGCACTACATAAGTTTTCACCTTTAGTATGTCAGTAAAATTAATTAATTGAAGCTTCCCATTCCATGTCCTCACAAACAAAATTCAACCTTTAATGAAAGTCACTTTTGGATTTTGAAACAATGAGTTCAAAGGGAAGTTACTAAAAATAATTGAAATTAACATTGATTGTAAAGGAAATAAACAGAAAATTACTTTTATTGGACCCAAGAGACAATACTTTTTTTTTTTTTTTGTGAGATGGAGTCTCCTTCTGTCGCCCAGGCTGGAGTGCAATGGCGTGATCTCGGCTCCCTGCAACCTCTGCCTCCCAGGTTCAAGCAATTCTCCTGCCTCAGCCTCCTGAGTAGCTGGGACTACAGGCGCCTGCCACCATACCCGGCTAATTTTTTGTATTTTTGTTACAGATGGGGTTTCACCATGTTAGCCAGTATGGTCTCGATCTCCTGACCTCGTGATCCACCCGCCTTGGTCTCCCAAAGTGCTGGGATTACAGGCGTGAGGCACCGCACGTGGCCAAGACAATACATTTTAATTAACTTACTCTTTCTCTTCATTTGTTTAATTTTCACACAGGGATTTTAGTTGAAGTCACATATACTAATTTGTTTACATACTTATTTACTGTGTGTCTTCACAAGTCTCTACACTCTTCTCAAACCAGTGCCCTCCTGTTTCCCGTGCCCCTCCACACCTTGAGCCCACCTTAAGCTTCAACCCTGCCTGGCCCCAGTCAAGATACCCTGAAACTGGCCACTCAGCAAATCATGTTAAAGCAAGAGTCCTGCCCCACAGGTAGAAGAGAACCACTAGTTAAAGGAGCAAGCAATGAGTCCCCGGGACTTTTGCTTTTATATAATCAGAAAGGGCTGGGCATGGTGGCTCATGCCTGTAATCCCAGCAATTTGGGAAGCTGAAGCTGAGGGGATCATGAGGTCAAGAGATTGAGACCATCCTGGCCAACATGGTGAAACCCCATCTCTACTAAAAACACAAAAATTAGCTGAGTGTGGTGGCACGCACCTGTAGTTCCAGCTATTTGGGAGGCTGAGGCAGGAGAATCGCTTGAACCCGGGAGGCAGAGGTTGCAGTGAGCTGAGATTGCGCCACTGCACTCCAGCCTGGTGACAGAGTGAGACTTCATTAAAAAAAGAAAAAAAATCAGAAAAGTAGAAAGAATGAAAAATAAGGCTAGTTTTGGGGAGAGGCTTTGTGAAGGACTCTGTGGTAGAACATGTGTGGTCATCTCTAGATTTGCGGTTTTCAGAATTTGGTTTGCACAAGAGTTACCTGGAGAGTTTGTTAATGATGAAGATCTTAGGGCTGTACCTTGAGACTCTAGGTGGGGGAACTCACAGGAGGAACCCAGAAGTCCTGCTCAGGGGACACCCAAAGGGTTATTAAGCACCCTACCCATGTGGATCACTGCAACCTAGTGCAGTGATCATTAAGGTGCTGATCTCCACCCACCAAGATGCTCCTTCATCTAGTGGGATAAGGGGGTGGACTCCAAGATTTTATCACTGGCTCAGAAGACCACTCACTTCCAGTGGCCTCACCTACCAGAATCTGTTGCTTTTTTCACAGCAGCCCCAAATTTCTCCTTCTCATTGGCTTCCAAGATGATTGTCAGAGCCAAAAAATACAGAAATAGACAAGTGCTATTTGTCAGTCAACAGTGTTTATCAAGGGTTAAAGAGTTTAGGAGGAAGACACCACATTCAGCTCTGATTTGCTGCTTATGAGATGGCAGATGGTAGTGTCTGAGGCCAGCAGAAAGGAAGGGAAAGGGAGGATACTGCTGTAGAAGGCGCCCAGAATATTATTTTTCTAGCAAAGACTTTTCAGAATGAACACTGGAATTCGTTCTGCAGGCTTTCCAGAATTAAAGAATGTACATTTTCCCCAAACACTAAAATTAAACTATAAATCATGTTTATTCACAAGTTACATGTAATAGGAAACATTTCTGGTATTGATAACTCTGAATCAGTAGTCCCCAATCCCCAACTTATTAGCAGTCTTGCTTTCTGTGGTTTCAGCCACTCATGGCCAACTGGGGTCTGTAAATATTAAATGGAACATTCCAGAAAAAAACAATATAGAAGTTTTAAATTACATGCCATTCTGAATAGCATGATGAAATCTCACGCTGTTCATTCTGCCTTACCTGGAACACGAATCATCACTTTGTCCAGCATATTTCTGTCCATTAGTCACTTAGTAGCTTTCTCAGTTATCAAATCTACTATCAGGGTATGTATCGCAGCACCTGTGTTCAAGTGACTTTTATCTGACTTAACAATCACCCCAAAGCACAAGATTAGTGATGCTAGCATATTATATAACTGCTCTATTTCATTGTTAGTTATTGTTGTTAATCTCTTAACTGTGCCTAATTTATAAATTAAACTTTATCATAGGTATGCATGCATATAAAAAACATGGTGTATATGGGGTTTAGTACTATCGATGATTTCAGACATCCACTGGGGGCCTTGGAACGTATCCCCCTCAGATAATGGGGGACCACTGTGTTGCCTTGCAACTAGAATGGTGATGAATGGTTGGGAGAACTGAGGTACACATTTTAAGGAAGGAGCCACAATTGACCTGAACTGCTCTGCTTACTAAGATAAGAAAATAAAAGATTTAGTAGAAAACCCAATAGCATGAAATCTGAGACAGTGAGGGGCTGGGAAAACATGAGGTAAGCATCATAAGGGCAATTTCAGTGACACGGGAGAAAGATGGGCTTGATGCCACCCCATCAACACACACACACACACACAGACACACAGACACACACACACAGAGTCCTTATTTCCTGTACCTTGCTTCATGTTCTTCATAGCATTTTTGCTCATCAGACATATAACTCACTTGTTTGTTTATTGTCTGTATTTCTGTATCAGTCAAGGTCCTGGCAGAAAAGAAGTGACATTTTCAAAGGGTAACAGAAGAGGTAAGAGCAGTTAAGTCAACATAGAACTGGCAGCATCGAGCAGCCATGGGTTGCATCTCATTAAGCAAAAAGGGTCAAGAAGGGTGGGGAGGTAAGGGAGGTGTCAGAGGAACCTGCCAAGATCTGTGACTGTGGGAGAGGGGAATCCCCCAGGATCTGTGGCTAGAGGGGAGGAATACAATCACTGCCAAAACTGCTGCCTGCCAGGAGTTGGGGGGAGAAAATGCCAGGTTCTCCTGTGCTTCCATACTACAACATCCCGCTGGGATCTCCCACTCTCCCTACCTTCCATCACCCTCCCAGAAGACAAGGCACAGCAGAGTGCGGGGTTAGCCTCCTGGGGCACAGAGAAGGGCGAAGATGGACCTGGAGGGTAAAGAGAGGCTAGCCGGCACCTCCCGCAACTAGAGTGCAGACTCCTAGGGGACAGTTGTTTTCGTTACTTCTTATCCCCAGGGCCTAAAACAGTGTCTGGCATGTAGATTTTCAATAAATGTTTGATGATGGAATGAAGGTGTGCATGATTTGGAAAGAGAGAGATGTCGAAAGATTAAAGCAGTTTCCTAGCGTGTGTGATGTAAACCCACCTACTGCCACTATTATAGCAGACAGTTAGATTTACCCTTTCTCATAATGCTTTCCCATGAAGGAATATTTTGAGGAAGGCAGCTATGGCAGGCAGATCTGGAAGAAAAGATAGAGAAGATACGGCAAGGACCTCAGCACCATATGACCAACAACAAAACCACAAAGTCTGAAGGTTAATGCTTTAGATCTACAGGTGATAGAGGCACGGGAGCGTTCAAGCCCCAGCCAGCCCCCATCCCAGGGAGGAAGGCCTTGGGCATGGCGCAGCTCTGGGTTCCATCCTGACCAACTCAACCCCTCTGAGACTGATTTTCCTCATCTGTAAAATGGGGATGAGGACAGAATGCGGTGTTGTGAAGACTGAGCAGGACCTGACACACTGTACCTAGGGTGGTGTAAACAGTAGGAGCCATAAGGATTGTTTCCTGTGCAAGGCAAGTTCTCTAATTTTGAGATAGGTGTGGAAACTGCTGCAGTTGCTCTGCTTTCTGGGCTGGAGTCATTCATTCTGCATTCCTGATTAGGGAGAGGGTCAGGCGGTAATAGGACACCTCGTTCCGGATGGCTTCACCCCGTCCCCCTACAAGGCTTCCTGCTTCCTTCCTTCAGGGTCAGTGGAGTCAAAGCTTGTTTTCCTTCTCACTCCAGGTCAGCACCACACAACACACTTGTTTTTTACAGGTGGCCCTGGGGGCTTGGAACCGCACTGACAGACATCCGTGCAGCCCTTCCTTCCTCTGGGTCAGGGAGATATTTCCAGATGGAGTTGAATTCAGGAGCAGGTGAGGGACTTGGAGAAAAGGAGAAAGGCAAGATTAGCTTCCTCTGGAGAAGCTGGGAAATGCCTTAGTGAATCGGATTCATGTGGCCTTCCTTTAATATGAGCTCTCTCTCCACTTTTATTTGGTAGTGGCAAATTCTTCCTCTACCCTCTTTGGGTCTGTACCCCTACAAGTACTGCTCTCAGATAAAATAAATTAGGCTAATGAAGAGAGAATGAGGCACCTCTGAATGAAGGTCTCCTGTGCTTGCATGAAGAGCTCACAAGAGACACTCTGGAATCCGTGACATCAGGGTGGAGTAGTGGGGGGTTTCCCTCAAGTGCAGGCAATAAGGTGGTGCATTGTCTGTAGAGAATTTGAAATCAACAATAAAACTGACTAAAGCATTTTTAAGGATTATCGGTCAGGCTCAGTGGCTCACTCCTGTAATCTCAGCACTTTGGGAGGTCAAGGCGGGCGGATCACGAGGTCAGGAGATCAAGACCATCTGTCTCTACTAAAGATACAAAAAATTAGCCAGGCATTGTGGCACGTGCCCATAGTCCCAGCTACTCAGGAGGCTGAAGCGGAATAATCGCTTGAACCTGGGAGGCAGAGGTTGCAGTGAGCCGAGATCACACTACTGCATTCCAGCCTGGGCGACACAACAAGACTCCGTCTCAAAAAAAAAAAAAAAAGAACTATCACCATATGGTGGTGATCCCAAACAATGTCAGTGATAAAGTATTTTTCCTAAAAAATCTATTGAAGGTCTAAGTTCTTAACAATTGCTACCATTACCGGTGAGTTTCAGTAATATAAGCTGCTAATTAATGTACTTTTATTACTTACCTTTTAATAAATAGTGTTCTACAGAGAAGGTAATTCAGAAAACTCTCGTTTATATAGCAGCTCCTGACACAGAGGAACTCAGCTACACATGTTTGTTCCAAGAGTAAGTTTCTAAGGGTTTGGGACTGTTTGAGTTTGCCTGAAGTCTCTCCAGCCTCTGCAGAATAACACATCCCTGCAATTGAACAGCAGATTAAAAACACGCAATGTTAGCATGGTGGTTGTAAAGAAACTGAACACGTGTAGCTTCAATTCTGTCATTCTATGGGACCCTACAGAGTTTTTATTTTTGTTTAAAATTTAAAACAGTGCAGAGTGCAATCTTCAAGGCATACTATTATTATTTGGCATGTACGAATTTTAGTTCACACTTAAACATTTCACTGAATTTTAGTAGTAGCATAAAGTAGAATGTTTCCTTTTTTAGTCAATTGCTTTAAATCGAAAGAATTCGTCAAGCAAATAAGGCTTATTGCGGAAAATAGTGTCCTCATATAAAGAAGGGGAAAGTTCATAAAAGATCTAGTCCGAGTGTCAACTCTGCTAGATAGCTCCATGGTCCAGAATTGTGTGTGCTGGCTGCTCTCTAATTTTACGTACAGAAGTGTGAGTGTGTATGTGGCATAAGAGTGTGCATGCATGTGTGTGTATGTGTGTTTTTGAGAGACAGAGAGAGAGACATTAGTGGATTCAGGTGACTCAGGGGCAAGAGGTCACTCATAAGATTGCCCATATTTAGTGAGAGCCCAGAAGGTTCAAATGAAGAGTCCCAGACAAAGATGTGCCATAAAGTATTCACATACTGCTGGGTAAAACACAAAGTCTAGATCTTAATGGCTTTCAACAAAATGGAAAAGTGAACAATTTGAGGAATTCCGGAAGAAACTAAAAATAGATGTGGTTTTCCCTCCCTTAATATTCCAGGTCAGACGAGGCAAAATCAAGGGCTCTGGGTCTGGAATAATTGTGTAATTGTTGATATGTAGCTATGTTTTGTGTACTGTGCTTCAGATCCAAAAATAGTTTAGTGGTCCTGAGAGGCAGACTCTGATAAATAGAAGGTGATGTAGTTATGAAAGGTCTTGAACTTGGAAATGTGGACACCCTCATTGTGCTGAGATAGGCCATGGGAGCTGTGGAGGGCTGAGCAATTTCCATGAGTCCCGATGACAATCTGTACAATGCTAGACCATTTTGAATTGCAGTAGCAGCCACTGCGAACACCTTTGTCTTCAATCTCTTACCCTTTAAATTCCTAAAATAGAAAGCTCAGGCTAGAAAGCAGCGCAACTCACCTTCAGTAGTAGCAACCTGATCACCAGGCCAACTAGGTTGGTCCATCTCTCCGGGTTTGCCATTGTGGTATGAGACGGAACAGACCAGTGAATAAAGAGGGTACCAAAGTAATGACATATCCATGACTTGGACCTGGGGAGACAGAGAATTCAGTGGATTTAGGGGCAAGCAACTTGAAGTGAATAGCTAGTGCTTTTCTCCAGTATTAAAACAAGCAAGTTGTTTTGAACAGGAGTTACTTTACAGAACGATATGTGTAGCATCTGGAAATTATTTATCCTTGTATTTTCTTTAAAAATGATTCACTACAGGTAATATAAAAGTGGTGCTCTTGGATACCAAGACCTTGCTAACTATCAAGTTAATATTTAGTTCCCCTAAGCTCACTCACAAGCTCTGTGGTTTTGCAGCATTCCACATCTCTACGATTTTAAGAGGCACATTCTTCCTTCTCCCCAAGGAGTTGAACTTCAGAAAGTTTGATTAATTTTCATATATGCTTTGTTTTCCATTCCCATTACTGCTGCCTCCAACTTTGTGCTTCTTCTCAGTGATCTTATTTTTGGCCCCTTCTTGGCGATGCGTTTCAGAGCCATTGTTGTTTTTCATAGACACTGGCGTCGCCCAGTCTTTTTTTCAGATTTCTTTCTCAAGCAAACATTGTCATTGTGCATGACATATTATGTATTCTTGAAAGGGCATTTTAAAAAGAAGACGTCATTCCTCAGAGGAATTGCGAGGAGTCTTAGTATAGGGACGCGATTATTAGCCATCAAACAGGAGCCCAGGAGTAGTGACTCTGTGGGGAGGTGGGATGCATGCTTGAGAGTGGTAATTTTCACCACACGGATGACTCATCTCTGGTTGACCAGAAGGTGATACTGACCTAGCGATGTCACCCTTCTATTGTAGGTGTTATAATTATTGAGCATCTGTTATGTACTGGGAATTTCTAGCTCTTCCTTAGAAATTACTTTCACTGTAGCTAAGATTGTGGCATGGGGGAATCCTGTACCCCTGTTAACAAACAAGGGGCTTCGGGGGCATTAATGTGCACAGAAAACCCTTGTGTGGATATAGTAGCAACCACAACCATGCTGTGACTTTGCTTTGGGGTATACTGATTCCACTAACAGTATATATCCTACCAAGTGAAAAGAGATAAGAGGTAAAACAAAATCTGTCCTTGATTTACTTACTTATTTTAAAAGCACTAATTGAACACCTACTATGTTCCTTTTAGCAGTTACCTAGCATTTTAGTTTGTCTTTTCTTTTATAACCTCACCTCCACATGAGTCACTTCTAACTAATAATTTTTAAAACTCATGGTCAAAAAATAATTTTTAAATGATCAATTCTTGAGTGTTCAATTTGATCTTTCTTAAATAGGTTCATGTACTGCACATGAATAAAATTCAGAGGGATCCAGAAACTTGCGTGGTAAAAAATATGCCTGCTAAATCACATTATGTTTTAACTGTATTTCAACACAATTATTTTCATTTGTTATCTTATATATTCTGTTTCGTGCATTTACAAACATTATTCTGAGAAGGCTTACACAGCCTTCACCAAATGGACAAAGAGGTTTATGGCAAAAAAAAAAAATTGATTCTGTTTTAGTCTTTTTTTTTTTGAGACGGAGTCTTACTTTGTCACCCAGGCTGGAGTGCAATGGCACGACCTCAACTCACTGCAACCTCCGCCTCCCAGGTTCAAGCAATTCTCCTGCCTCAGCCTCCCGAGTAGCTGGGATTACAGGTGTTAGTCATTCTTTTAGTGAGAGTCAGTGAGATACAGACCCTCCCAGTCTTCATGTGACTAAAAATGTTTTTTATTTTGCCTTCAATCATGAAGGTTCTTTCAAGTGTGAT
This sequence comes from Papio anubis, assembly GCF_008728515.1. Lineage (NCBI taxonomy): Eukaryota > Metazoa > Chordata > Mammalia > Primates > Cercopithecidae > Papio > Papio anubis. The sequence continues at coordinate 45,263,661 of NC_044981.1, read as the reverse complement.
ACCCTGGAAGAAAGCACAGGCGAAAGAGGACAGTGGGCCCCTGGGCCAAGTCTTAGGCACACCTACGTAAGGAGACCGAGAGGAGGAACTGCCAGGGCAGGAGGAGAGTGAATGTCACAGAAGACACAGAATATGTCTTGTGGTTTATAAGAAGGTAGAAGTGGCCAACTATGTCAAATGGTGCTGCCGAGTTAAGGGAGATGAGAACAGCTAATGAACCGTTGGCTATAGCAACCTGGAGACTGGGGGAGCTCCCTGAGAGCAGCTGGGATGCAGAAGTGGGGAGGGGAGATGGATTTGACTGACTTTGAGGCTGGAGAGGGAGGTTAAAGAAGTGGAGATGAAATCTAGGTATTTGGCTCTTTAGTTAAGAGCTGTGAAGGGGAACAGAAAATGTTGCAGTAAATGAGGGGAAAGAGGAAGACATAATGTCAAAGAGATGCTCTATGTCTGTGTGCTGATGATGCTGAGGAAGTAACAGGGGACAGCACCCAGAGCCCAGTGGAAGAAGGGGCAGGCCTTATCTTCCTCTCAAACTGGAAAGAAGGCCAGAATGGGTAGGGCAGGTGCAAGAAGATTGAAAGTTTTTATGTAGGTAGATGAATGTTTATTATTTTTTTAAAAATAGCGTTTCCCTCTGTTGCCCGTGCTGGGGTGCAGTGGTGTGATCATGACTCACTGCAGCCTTGACTTCCCAGGCTTAAGTGATCCTCCCACCTCAGCCTCCCTGGTAGCTGGGACTACAGGTGTGCACCACTATGGCCGGCTAATTTTTGTATTGTTTCATAGAGATGGAGTCCCACCGTGTTGCCCAGGCTGGTTTCAAACTCCTGGGCTCAAGGATCCGCCTGCCTCAGCCTCCCAAACTGCTGGGATTACAGGCGTGAGCTGCTGCACCCAGCCAAATGTTTCATTTAATTGACTGTTTTTCCAACGAAATGTGAGGCAAGGGTACTGCTAAGACTGAAGAGAGAAGAGAAGGTGTGAAATGGCCCTTTCAAGGAGTGAGAAAACTAACACAAATAATAGGATTGCCAGGTTATGTGGCCATAACAGTTCCACTGATAATGGGCAGAATGATTTTTACATGCAAGCTGTATGCCAGCCTATAAATAACTGCTGTCTGAAATACCACCCCCACACCATTTCCCACTTCTTTCTACCCTCATTGTCCTCCTGTTATCTCTACTGCCGTTCATGTTACATCTTTAACTGCTGGTTTAAATTAATTCACACTAATATGGAACTCACTGGAAATGGAAATGAACAATATCTCAACATTTCAAAGATATTTGAGTCAGAGTAGGGGCAGTTTCTCCAGTTAAAGCAATTTGTCTCTAAAAGTGTAATTTTAAGGAATGAGATGCAGATAAACAGGTTTTTCTGTTGCTTTCCAAATCCTGCTACAGAAGTGACAGTTTATGCTTCTGATGTCACCTGGCATCTTATTTTTCATACTATGGTGCCATTCACTACACTTTCAGTTAAAAGCTGTATTCTAATATGTTAAAGAGAACCACTTAACATTCTTCCATGAAAGAATATAGGCCCTGGAGGCTGGCTGCGGTGGCTCACACCTGTAATCCTGGGACTTTGGGAGACTGAGGTGGGTGGATCACCTGAGGCCAGGAGTTCGAGACCAGCCTGGCCAACATAGTGAAACCTCATCTCTACCAAAAATACAAAAATTAGCTGGGCATAGTGGTGAGTGCCTGTAATTCCAGCTACTCCACAGGCTGAGACAGGAGAATTGCTTGAACCCAGGAAGCAGAGGTTGCACTGACCCAGAATGGTGCTACTGCAGTCCAGCCTAGGCAACAAGAGTGAAACCCCATCTCAAAATAAATAAGTAAATAATAATAATAATAAAACAATAAGAAGAATATAGGCCCTGGAAACATTGAGCTAATTTATTTAGAGTGTCATTTCTTGCTCTAAGTCATGAGCCAAACATCGCAAGGTAAAGACTACAAGTTTAACCCAAGTTTAATATTGCCTCTTTCTCTGCTCAGAAATCACTACTTCATCTTAGATATTAGGTATATGGATAACTACCGAACCAGTACCTGTGAAATTGTCCCAATTTAGAGGTAAGAGAAAGGAGTATCTTAATAGTCCTCCTTGGGAAGAAACTATCTTTAGAAAAATACTGTGATAAACACTTAGAAAGCAATTGAGACTCAGACCTCTAAGAGAGTAGAAGTCTCATGCATAAAGTGAGGGATGGAATATGTTTGTTACCCCCATAGATAGAGGAGCCAATGGGAGAAGAGTAGAGAATACAGGGAAGAAGGGAAGAGAGGTCAGCGAGATGGTAGGTCGCTGGCATTAGAGAAGGTGGGAGTCTGTGGAATGCTCAGCGAAGAGGTGGTCAAAATATCCCAATAGAATAGTAACATCCACCCTTCCAATCACAACTTGGTTATTTTTCTGGTTGTAAATATGACTTTAGTCACTCCTTTACTCCCAAACTTTAGGTTCACATTTACTGGGTGTGTGGTGAAATTCAAAAAAGGGGCTGTTTTTCTTTCGTACCAACCTAGAGCCACACAGACACAACATACTAGGAGTGTGGCAGTTCTATAGGTTGACCGGGCCAGGAGAATCTAAACATCCTTAGGAATTCCCAGGCGCCCTGAGGTGGGCTCTGAACTTCCACAAGCTGGGGTAAAGCAATTTTATCTAGAATTTTGATAGACCAGGATTCACAGCAGGCATTTGGTTTATGCTTCGTTCTGAAACCCTCATCTGACTTGGGTCAGTTCTTCTGTCCCCTCAAATGTTCCTGTGGTTTTCACCCCACTTTTCAGTATCTCCCTGGGTAAAATTAGGTAAAAACCAAATTGAAGCATTTTAGCCAGAGCATAGACTACACTTCTGTCTCAGAAGGGCAATACAGCTATTTGGCATGATGTGAGCTTAATTCTGGCCTAGGGAGGTAAAACGTGGAGAAACTTCTTCAATAAAGCTTGCTTGTTGACTTATTGATGACAAAGCTTTGTTTATGGGTATTGTCTGAGAAGGAGGTTTCAGGCCTTTATCACCTGTTATGATGTTGTTCTGAGTACTCTATGAAAGCTGGGACCTAGGTGAGTGGGTGGGACTTGGGGGTTGTGGATGGAAAAGAGACTGCTTAACTGTTGCTGGTCTACTTCTGTGATAATAATGTTAACAAGGAAATTATGTTGCTGGCTTGCATCAGAAGTGTATTTGTGTTAACTAAATAAAGAGGGGATAAATGCTGACAGATTTTTTTATTGTTCTCGTCGTTACAGAAGTGTAACAGGACTTTACCTCCATGTGTCCTTATTCTACTTAGAACCATTATTTCTCCTACCAGAAAATTGGGGATGGGAATGCATGTGTTGGTGGGGACTGGGGGTCACCAGAGCATAAGGTAACAGCATGGGATGCAGAGACAGAAGATCTAAATTCTAAGTCTGTCTCTGACACTAATGCTGCTTGTGACCTTGGTTAAGCCTTTCAACTTTAATACTAGATATTTGGAACAAATGATCACCAGCTATACCCCCCGCCCACCCTTTGCTCTAACATTATTTGATTCTGATTTTCTCCTGGCGTGGATGACTCTTAGTACATATTTGTCTAGTGGTTTTGGCATTATGACTGTTCACTAATCGCCTTAATAAATTCTGAGGAAATTATCTCTACAAACAGAGGTAAAAATGAGGGAAACTTTTTTGGGAGTCAAAGGAAAAGCTGAAGCACTGAAAATAGCATAGAATGATGGAATTTGGATGGGAGATGGTGTTGTGAGGACAGGACTTTGCAGTCCCAAGCCAGGATTCTGCCTGATGTTTGCAGATCAACCTCGCTGTTACTGCAGTATACGGTATCCACCAGTGCAGAGAGCCCGCACCCAGGATGCACGGTAAAGAAGCAGAGGTTAAAACAGGAGTGACTGCCCAGTGTGCATGGACAAAATGACATGTGTACATTGAGAGGAAAAGTGTTGCTTCCTTCTAAATAGATTCCCTCCTAGGCCAAGACAAGAAGGAATGCCATGTCCTCAAATACCTGCTCTTCTCCATGGGACTGGGTTGGAGGGGACTGAGGGAGGAAGAGTCAATGACAAGTCGATGACTCTGAAATTCTGTGCATCACAGCTGAGGTATGTGGATGACATATGTCACACCATGGGGATCAGAAATGACTTCCTGCTACATAGACAGCATGCCATCTCTAAGAACTGAAAGTGGAATGTGAAGGCTGTGGATGGCTCACAGGCCATTGGTGGTCAGCACTCTCCAAGAATAGATCAATAAGGGTCAAGAGAAAAGTGTGGATGACACCTCAATGAACCATACCTCAAATCTGCACTGTCCCCCCTCACCCGAGGTGCTGTCTCTCCCTCTCCCAGGAGATGGCAGAGGGGGTAGTGCTAGGAATAGAGTCCAGAAAACGGTCCCACTTGGAGGGTGACTTGGATTTCTGGCAGAAGCTGGGGCCATCACTGGAGTCATAAGAAGTGCTGGAAGGCAGCTGTCAACTGTGTCCAGTTGGCTCAAAAGATGGAAACTTTGCAATCTTCCATAGCAAAACAACATCAATGTCTGAGAGACGCATACACAAAGAAGGTGTAATAACACCGTCTATTGGTGGAATGGGTGCAGTAGCAGCCAGTGCAAATAAAATCTGAGTGGCTGCAGCTAAGCACAAATATGACCAATTCCATTAGTGGAGGCTCTGCCAAAATATACACACCCGAGATAAGAATAAGACCATTTGTATACTATGAAACTGCCCAGTTATTTGCCGGTTCCTTCCTTGCATAAGGACAGGTCAGTGCCAAAGGAGAACTTTCTTGGCCTCAATGTAGAAATACCAAAAGAGAGCTGACCTTGGGTCAAAAGGGTTGCCAACATCTGGTTATGGATTAAAAAATAAGAGAAAATTTATCAAAGCAGGGCTTACCCTGTCAAGATGTGGAGGTAGGAGAATTTCGCAAGTTGAACTAATATGTACTTTAGCTATGCTGGCCAGGGCTGTGGCATTAATAACTTCACTTGTGCATTACACTTTCAAATACTCCTCTGCAATGAATCAGTTAAGCAGGCAACAGAGTTTTGCTCTTGTCACTCAGGCTGGAGTGCAATGGCGCAATCTTGGCTCACTGCAACCTCTGCCTCTCAGATTCAAGCGATTCTTCTGCCTCAGCCTCCTGAGTAGCTGAGATTACAGGCACCGGCAAACACTCCCTGCTAATTTTTGTATTTTTTAGTAGAGATAGGGTTTCACCATGTTGGCCAGGCTGGTTTCGACCTCCCGACCTCAAGTGATCCACCCGCCTCAGCCTCCCAAAGTGCTGGGATTACAGGCATGAGCCCCTGCACTCGACTTGGGAGCTTACCTTCTAGTGCAGGGATGCAAGGTGGATACATCCAGCAAAATTTACAAGTGTAATATAGTGTACCAGAGATGATATGGAAAACTAAAGCAAGTGGGGGGGATGTGGAGGGATGAAATGTAAGATATGGCTGTCAATGAAGGCCTCACTAAGACAGCAATGTTGGGGCAAAAGTGAGAATGAGGCGACGGAGTGAGTCTTGAGGAAACCTGTACAAAGAACATCCCTGGAAGGCAGAGAGAACAGCAAGTATGAAGACCCTGAAATGCAGACTGCCTGGTCTGCAAGGAGGCCAGTGTGCCTGGAGCAGCATGAACAATGGGGACAGAAGGTGGTGCAGATCATGTAGGTCTCACTGGCTATTGAAAGGACTTGTGCTGTGACTGCAGGAGATGAGTTGAGCACAGGTGGACTTTATATAACTTGTATTTTATAAAGACCATTCTAGCTGCAGTTTTCAGAACAGACTATAAGGGGCAAGAGGAGATGCACAGAGACAGGGAAGACACTGGTAATTATCCGGTCAAGAGATAGTGATGGCTTGGATGAGAATGACAGCAGCAGAAGGGGTAAGAAGTGCCAGATTATGCATGTATTTTGAAAATAGAGCTAACAAGATTTGATGGCAAATTAAATGTAAAGTGTGCAAGGGAGGACTCAAAGATGACTCTCAGGGTTCTGATCTGGGTAACTGGAAGGATGGAGATGCCCTTTGCTAATATGGGAGAGACTGATGGTATAGCTAGTTTGGGAGGGATGATCAGGAGTTTAGTTTGGGACATGTTCTGTTGGAGGGCCTACTGAACAACTGAATGGAGATATCAAGTAGGCAGTTGAATACATGAGTCAGGAATTCAGGTGAGAGGTCTGTGATAGAGATAGACATTTGGAAGTCATCAGCAAAAAGATTTAAGCCAAAATTAGTAGAGATTACCTGGGAAATAAGTGTCAACAGAGAAGCGTTTCAAAGACTGAGCTATGAGACATTCTTATGTTAAGAGGAAGGACCAGCAATGGAAAATGAAATGGAGAGTTTAATTTCACTTGCTTTTACTGATAACCCACTATATACCAGCACTATAATAGGAGCTGGGCATAACATAAATGAGACCAGTGTCTGCCTTCAAGGTGCTGCATTCAAACAAATGGATTTTGTTTGAATGCAGTGTGGTAACTTCAAAAAGACATGCATCTGGCAGTGTGAGATCAGGGAAAAGAAATACTTGGCTCAGGCTGGGAGAAATAGGAGGGTCCTTGGAAGAAATAACACTTGGAACTTAAAAGGAGACTAAATGTTACCTGTGTGAAGAAAGGAGAAGGGCAGGAGTGAAACAGCTGGGAACATGCTGGAAAATACGTATTTATTTGGTGCTGAAATTTCTTCATGAGAAACTAGGAGCTTTGTCTCTAATGAGACTGTACCTTACAGTCATGAGAGATATTTCATATTAAGAAACATAGATAACCTGACTGGTGAATTATTCTGACTACATTTGCAGTTTGGTTGAAGAAGTTTGGGTTCAGCCACCAACACCAACATTTTAGGATTCGGGAAAACGGCCTCTGTGACAGTCAATTCCAGCCGTAGCTACGACGGGGCAGGGTCTCTCCATCCACAGCTCATTCTGGGTTGCCGCTGAGGCCATATGGTGGTTCCCTTTTTTATTTGCTTTTGTTTTCATTGTAATGTGTGCGCAGCAAGCACACAGTGTTCCTAACAACAAGCAGGGACCCGTGGACGAGAAGAATTGCTCCTCAGAGAAGGAAAGGGACAGTCACTTTGACAACGCCCATTCTATATTAGAGAGCCTGCTGCACCCAGCAACCAAAACACAAGCAGGAAAACAGGCAGCATTTGCCCAGGAACTGTGTCCCTCAGCAGGCTGTTTCTTAAGTCAGGGTGTATCCAATCCAAGCTGTAGACTACAGCTGAGAATCAGTATCTAGAAGTGGAATAATAACATTTTGAAGTTCATCCTCTTCTTGCCCAAATACTCTGGTCTCAAGCCTAAGTCCCGCTGGTGGTTGCTGACTTGCCCCAGTCTGATAGCATGACAAGGGAAGGCAGCTGGAGGGGAGAGAGGATGAACTTGGAGGCACTGGAGCCCAGGGCTCCAGAGAACAATGAACAGTTACTAAACTCTTCCTCTTCAGTTTCAGCAGAGTCTGTAAACTCAGTACGATTGTCATCCCACTTTCACACATTATAAAACTGAATCTCAGGGCCAGGAGCAGTGGCTCATGCCTGTAATCCCAGCACTTTGGGAGGCTGAGTCAGGGGATTACCTGAGGTCAGGAGTTTGAGACCAGCCTGGCCAACATGGAAAGACCCCATCTCTATTAAAAATACAGAAATTAGCCAGATGTGCTGGTAGGCACCTATAGTCCCAGCTACTTGGAAGGCTGAGGCAAGAGAATTGCTTGAACCCAGGAGGAAGAGGTTGAAGTGAGCCAAGATCACGCCACTGGACTCTAGCCTGGGCGACAGAGCGAGACTCCATCTAAAAACAAAACAACATTGAATCTCAATAGGGTCAAGTAATGTGTAAGAATCGCTTGAACCCGGGAGGAAGAGGTTGCAGTGTGCCAAGATCGCACCACTGGACTCTAGCCTGGGCGACAGAGTGAGACTCTGTCTAAAAACAAAACAATATTGAATCTCAATACGGTCAAGTAATGTGTACGTGGCCACATAAAATTGGTGGGACTAAAGTGTCAATTCCTACAGTCTGACTCCAGAGTCCCTTCTTTGACACTATGAAGAATTCTCTGAAGATGCTCTTGGGACTACCTGCATGGGACTCACCTGAAGCATTTATTTCCAATGCCGATTCCAGGCCATTCATCAAATTTTCTGTGGGCAGAGCTCCAGAGTAGAGAGTCAAACAGCATTTTCCATCTGTGTTCTGACCTTGGGAAGGTTTCTCCTTGGGCCTCAGTTTCCTCTCTTGTAAAATGAGGATCAGAGGGGTCACTTCCAGTTCAAAAATGAGCTGACTATAATTCATCTTTAAACCCAACAACCTGAATGCAGCCTGCCAAACAGGCCTTTACCATATATCTCGTTATCTTTAAATATCCGTGTTACCGAGTGGTATTTTAAGTACCACTAAATTTATACTTTGATACACAAATACTCACGGAGTTTCCCTGGAAACCTAGGAGAACTGGACATCCCTCCAATGTGGCATTTTTGAGGTACAGCCCTCCCGCGGGGGGAGGACTGAACAACTTCTTTAGATCTCTTCTCTTCTGCGGATTCTTTTATTCTCTGCTTTCTTGGCACTGCTAAAGACAAAGAATTCATCGCTGGTCTTCATTTTCCTTCACTCTGAAATTACAATCTAATTTAGTGGTCATCTTTTAAGTTGAAACCAGGCATCTTGTACCTCTCATTAGCTCTAACCTATGTTTGGTTTGCTCTGGTTTTGCTTTTCTGATTTTTTTCTTTGGAGAAAGGGAAGTGAGAACTAGGGGCATTGACTAAACAAGTCTGTCCACTTGGTGGAGAGGTTTCCAGATAAGAAGGATCTGAAGGACTTCCCATGGGCGTGAGGGAAATCGCACACGCCATCCGGGGAAGAGGACCAGGAAATCACTTTTTGTTTTTAAAACAGCAGCGCGGCTCTCAGGGATGACTCTGTGAGGCTGGGAGGATCATAGCTGGGGGAGGCCTCAGTGAGGCTGAGCGTGGGAGCGGAGCTGCTAGTCCTGTCTGAAAACGCGAAATGAGTCTTGCTTGGTTCTCCCTCCACTGGGCGTGAGGCCCCCTGCCCAGGAGGCCGCAAGACAAATGGCCCCATAGTGGAAACTGGGAAGCTTTTAGGCATCTGATCAGAGCAGGAGCCAGCCGGGGGACCGCAGTGCTGGACAGGTAACAGACATTTCTCCTACTACGGTCTGTCACTCTGTCTCCCTTTGTAGCAAGAGCTCAGGGGCTCCTAAATCACTTCTCTTAAGACATCTTCCACTTACGATCCTCTTTGCCTGCTTTTCTTTTGCGTAGCTATGATATGTATGTTGGGAACGTAAAGTACGTCCAGTCAAGACTGTTGTGCACACTGTTGGTCCAGTTAATGAGACTATGTTAAAGGAGACGGAGTATTGAGCAACTAGCTGGGATCCTTTAGGATTTTCTTTATAACAGACTTTTTTTTTTTTTTCCAAACAAGTTCTCTCATCCTTAAACCAGAAAATACTATAAAAACCAATGCATTCATGAGCTACTGAGCTGCTGCTCTTGCCAAGAGCATTTCAGGGCCAGGGGGCCATTGCTGTGGTCGGGCTGAAGAAGGTCGGGCTGAAGAAGGAAGTTGCAGTAGGAGCCCCGGGTATTCGCTCAGCTCCCGGAGAGTCGTTCCAAAGGGCAAGGGATGACCTTAAAAATGTAAAATGTAGGCTGCAGCCTCCCACCGAGGACTGAGGGGAAAGGAGTTTGTAGTCAGCGTTAGGAAGGAGGTCAGTAAAAGTGCGGGGGCTTCAGGGCCAGGCTGACTCGTTTTTAAAGGAGCAACTCTATGATGTGCAGTTTGCTTACACCATGTTTTCTCATACTTCAGAAAGGCGAGCCGCGCCACTTCACTATAGCATTTTTTCTTTCATAAAGGGCTAATGTAGTTGGTGTTTCAATGAAGGTTATTTTTGAATTACACAAATAATACTTGACTATATTCTTATCATAAAAGAATAACTCTAAATAGGTTTTATTTTTTATTTTTTTTTGAGATGGAGTCTTACTCTGTCACCCAGGTTGGAGTGCAGTGGCACAATCTTGGTTCACTACAATTTCTGCCTCTTGGGTTCAAGTGATCATCCTGCCTCAGCCTCCTGAGTAACTGGGATTACAGGCACCTGCCACCACACCCCGCTAATTTTTGTATTTTTAGTAGAGATGAGGTTTCACCATGTTAGCCAAGTTGGTCTCGAACTCCTGACCTCAGATTATCCACCCGTCTCAGCCTCCCGAAATGCTGGAATTACAGGCGTGAGCCACTGCAACGGGTCTTCTCTTAACAGTTTTCAATTGCACCCCCAATATACAATCTTTTCCCCTCTCCAAACATTACTCTATCAATTGTTTTCTGTGTTACCAGTTAAGGGCTTTATTTTCTGTTCTTCTGAGCTCTTAGGACAAGCCGGGGCACAGGAGTACAGTAAATTCTCATTGTCAAGTTCATGTGATGATCCTAAACTCCTTCCTCTCAGTGAAAGGATAAAATGATGCATGGGAAACATGAATAGCGCTTTTAACTCTTAGAAAAGTCTAAAAGAGTTTTACTCATGTTTACCATTACTATTTTGTGTTGGTTTTGGCTTTGACAATTAATAATGTTAATAACAACCTCCTAAGGATTAAATTCTAGATTTGCCAATTAGTGGTTTGGGGTTTTCCCTTGAAGGCCATCAGAGGTTTCTTACTCTAGAAATGAAAGGGGAGAAAATAAAATTACAGGAAATTAACTAGATAGATAATAACTAGTGGCCCAGAGAAGGTAAAGATAGGAGAGACTGCCCTTTTATTCAGTGGATAATAAATGCATTTAAGAGATGGGTTCATTTTCCATCTCTTTTAGTCTTCTGTAAAAGGGTGGCCTTCCCTTCCCCACCAACAATGTTAAGAGACAGGCAAATAAAGAAAACATCACTATGAACAAGTTGGCACAGCTTATGGAGAGAGTCTTTGGGAAAAAGGTATAAATAAGCAATGTCAAATCCAAGAATAATTACAAACACTTTCCGTAGCTATTTCATATTTTCTTGTTCTTTACAGGATTTCTCCACCCCAAACTATAGGGCCACTAGGCCTTGCTGATTTTGGACATTCTGTAAAATTTGCCTGCCTTTGTCCCTTCTCCAGATGTCTGGCTACTCTGATGAATCATTTCTTCCTAGTGCATGGTGTTAGCCACATGAGAGACCTCCACTGAGGCCCTGTAGACTAACACTGCCTCACTCACTGAGTGTGGGTTTATTGACTGTGATATAGTAACCTCACTTACTGTGCTATGGGGTACTTGGGGGCATTTTGGAGCAGTTAAAAAATATCCCATGGGGTCCCACCTCCTCGAATTAATGAGGCTAATCTGTCTCCTCCTAAATATTATGCATTCAATCTCTTGTATTTATATGCAACTTTTTAGCTATCAAAAGACTTTTATGCCTCTTCTTTCTCCATGTCACAGGTAAAGCAGGCAAGTTATTCTCATCTAATGGAATACAAAAACAAGAGGTTCAGAGGTTAATTTATTTGCCTCACATGGCACAATGAATTTTTTTGGAGGACTGAGATGAGAAGAAACTCAGATTGCTGTCTTTGCAGTCCCATTGTTTTTGTCAGTACTATGAGGATAAAAGTCACGTGGAATAGAGAATTAATGTGATTGACTGGATTCTGTCAGCTTTGTAGCCACATGGTAGATGTTCTGCAGGGAATCTGAAGTTAGACTAAACTATTGCCTTGTCCAGATATTAGCAGGTTCTATCACCTGCTGTCCGTCGGCGTCACCCTAGGAACTTAACGAAAAGAAAACAATGTTTAGACACTTTGCCAGAGAAACTGAATCAGAATCTCTGAGGACGGGGCCAGGGCATGGTTAGATTTTTTGTTTGTTTGTTGTTTTTAATCTCCAAAGTGATTCTATAGGGCAGCTGGGGTTGAGATTGACTGAGTCTGGGCTGTGTGAGATACAGTGGCTAAACTGAGAAGCAGAAGCAATGGCTGTTTATGAAGCCAAGAAATTAGGGCCAAAAGTGTCAGCAGCAGTGCAGATCATTAGAATTCTGGCTGCTGCTGTTTTTTGGAGGAGCAGACACAGCTGCACGTCAGAGTGAAGAGGAGATTTCCGACACCTCCAACAATGGCACTGACTTTCCAGTTTTAATTGGAACATCCCTGCTGACTTCACTGTAGATACGTAGGCTCCCTGAGACTTGCAGATTTTACAAAGGCAGATTAAATGTTCTAGATAAACAGGATGTGCTTTTCTAATGCCAGATGACTATCGGATCATAGTTTTTATTCAAGGTCATTTTGCCATGTTGTATCCCAATCCCAAGAGAAAGGGGGAAAAAAGAAATACTAATTATCGTTTGCATGAGCTGCCGCTTTCTGGATTGCACTAAATATGAATAGACAATAAGTCACAGCTGTTTTTTAATTATAACATGTTCCCCTACAGCCTTTTCCCCATTGACGTTTCTTGATACAGTTCAAGTTAGCATCTCTCGTCAGTGCAATGTTTGTCTCCTTGATAGAGAGGGCTACAGGGCCTGTTCAGTATTTATGTCAGTTTCCCCAGGACCTACGAGTTTCTGCACAGAGTAGGTGCTCTAATAAGGATGATTGAGTTAAATATACATATTAGCTAAGGGCACACCATGATTCACAAGTTACTTATCAGCTCAACACTTCAGATCACATGGTCTGACTCTGGTCATGATGGTTAAAATAATTGGAATCTTCCCTATGTCCTAAAAGATAATCGCCAACGTGAAATCTTTAAAATTACAGCCTAGTGGAATCACCTACTCTGGAGTGACTTGCTAAGTGCCGTGGAATTGCAGAGGCAGAGAACCTCTCTTCTTAATCAGCTTAGACTCTTAGTGGAAAGCAGGTTACAGGCATTGAGAATTTTAATAACAAACACTTTTTTTGACTGATTTTTTTTTCAATTGTTATACTTTAAGTTCTGGGGTACATGTGCACAATGTGCAGATTTGTTACATAGGCATATATGTGCCATGTTGTTTTGATGCGCCCATCAATTCATCATTTACATTAGGTATTTCTAAGAAAAACCCAAACACTGCATGTTCTCACTCATAAGTGGGAGTTGAACAATGAGAACACATGGACACGAGGTGGGGAGCATCACACACAGGGGCCTGTGTGTGGGGGTTAGTGGAGGGATAGCATTAGGAGAAATAACAAACAATATTTATCGAGTACTTGCTATGTGCCAGGCACCATACTCAGTGTTTTATAAAGACGATTGTTAACCCATTTAGTTGTTCCAATAATCCTATGCCTCAGATAAAATCATACTCCCCATTTTACAGATGGGGGAATCCAGAAAAGTTAAGTAAATTACCTGAGACAAAAAGCTAGCAAATAGAGGCACGTTAGGATTCCACCTCAGGCAGTCTGACTTCAGAGTCCATATGCCTAATTACTGTGCTAGGCACAAAAACACACAGTGCCGAAAAGTGATCCACATGGCAGGACCAGATGAGGAGCTGAGGAGAGAAATGCAGTGCATGCAGTGGAAAGATCTATCTCTGGGGAAGACAAGATAAGAGACAATATGCCATCAAGGTCAGAGTTCAGACTTTGGAGACAAACTTGGCCACTTGCCAAGTATGTTTATTTAGCCAAAGCTCAGTGTTTGTTTAGCAATGGCTCAGTTTCTTCATCTGTAAAATGAAGATGATGATACTTCTCATAACACAGGATTATAAGGACTAAATGAGTCTAGTGCATGTGTAGTACTTAGCCTAACGCTTGCCATATGGCAAGTGTCTGGCACACAGCAAGTGCTTGATAAATGATAGCAATTGTTGTTACCGAATGAATAAGCAAGACCTGAAATGATGAGTAAAGTTTAGAAAGGAGAAACAGATTATTTCAGCTGCCAAGAATAGTGTAAGAAGAAGCTTCAAGGTAGCAATGCATTCCACCAGGATTTTCTGTTAATATTTATGACGAAAGAAGGTACAATAAAAGCTGGGAGTGGGTCAGTTTGTTCTATACCCAAGTGTTATGGGAGAAAAATTGATAGAGCTCATTTTACATTAGGTCATGGTGATCATGCTTGCCTGGTGAATTAGCTTAAATATTCTCTGGGCATTTGCAAATATTTAAAGTATTTAAATATGACACAGTCACAATTTAGGAAGAATAGTGTTCTGGGCAAATAAATTCCCTGCTGTTGTGTTGGATTATTGATCAGGGAAGAAAGGAGGGAGGGGCCCATTCAGGAGATTATTACAACCATCTAGATGTAAGATGATAATGTCCGAACCAATGTGGTGGCCCAATGTCCAAACCAGTGTGGTGAGATGACAATATCCAAACCAATGAGGGGCTTTGAGCACATCAGCAGCAGGTAACATGACTTAGTGCCTGGTCGAATTGCTGCTTCTACTCCTGCACCGCTTCTTTTGTCCAAGGACACGTGTGAAGCTGTGAGCCTAGGAAACTGGAGAATGAAGCCAGCAGTTGGCAAATCTGGGAAGGGATGACTTAGGAGAGAGCAGTGGGAGAGGAGACAAGTTCAGTTTTCAATGATCTGAATTTACACTCAAGTGGAAATAGTATAGTCGAAAAGGCTTGCCTAATGTCTAGCAAAAGAGGGGAAATAGGAATGCAGAGGAAAGAGATATCTTTGGGGACAAGAAAAGAGGCAATATGCCATAAAGGTCAGAGCCTGGAAATACAGTTCTGGGAGTTCTCACATAAACTGATAATTAAAACTATGGAAGTGGATGAGCTCACTATGAGAAGGTGTCAAGAGAGAAGAGCTGTAGTCCCAGGAGAGGTATCTGGCAGGGCGCACAGTGAGGCAGCTACAGGATGATGAGGATGGGAGCATAGAAGGAGAAAAGGCATAAGTTCAGGAGCCTTGAGAACCAGGAAAGGGAAAGGGAGCCCTGCAGAGGAGGAGGCCATGCACAAATGGAGCAGTTACACACCGCAGGCCAGGGAGAGTGAGGACTAGGGCAAATGTTATGGGTTTGCTTCTACAGAATACTTTTCATAATGAGGTGAGGACTAAAGTCAAACTGTCCAGAGTAAGGAAATGTTGAACTAGCAAGGACTTCTCAGGGTACTGTATTTCTTGGGGTTGAGGGCAGGGGGATAAAGTAATACTTGTTTTTTGTTTTTTATTTTCATTCTAAGTAGTACACACATTATCTGGTCAAAATCTAACAAAATCCCTAGAGAAGGAAATGGAGATTTAGAAGAGAAGTCACGGGCTAAGGACAGCAAAGCCATTTCTCAGAGAGATGGAATGGATGGAGGCCATAAAGGGAGGAAGTGTGGAAGCCTAAGATGGCCCTGCCAATTACTGTAATGTTGGAATATTTTAAGCCACATTGTGAATAACTGCTTCCTCCAGCCCCTGGATTGCCTCCCCACCTCTGCCTTAGCCATCCACCCACTTTCCTGGGATCCTCCACAGACTTCCCTATGATCCAGCAACGACACTGCTGAAGGCTGGCCCAGCAGGAGACCCCCAGGCCCTGCTCCTGCACAGTGGACAGAGATTGTTCTGATTGGTCCATTATTGTTATTATTATTAAAATAGTCAAGTATTATTTTGGATCTTACCTGATACATGGTAGAACCACAGAACTGTGAGGCTTGAGAACAACCTAATGTGAAAGGAGCTTTGCCAATTTTTCTCCCATAACATTTGAGTATACAACAAACTGGGCTGGGTGCAGTGGTTCACGCCTGTAACCCCAGCATTTTGGGAGGCCGAGGCGGGTGTATCACTTGAGGTCAGGAGTTCGAGACCAGCCTGGCCAATATGGTGAAACCCCATCTCTACTAAAAATACACAAATCAGCCAGGCATGGTGGTATATGCCTGTAGTCCCAGCTACTCGGGAGGCTGAGGCAGGAGAATCGCTTGAAACCCGGAGGCAGAAGTTGCAGTGAGCCAAGATCATGCCATTGCACTCCAGCCTGGGTGTCACAGTGAGATTCCGTCTCAAAAAAAAAAAAAGCAACAACAAAACTGACTCATTCCACAGGGCTTCCCTCTGTCTGCAATTGGAATGCACCCCTGGCATTGTTTTGCCAGGGCTCAGGGAAACCCCTCCACATGGTGAATTAATGCAAGACAGACTAGATAAGAGCAGTTAGGAACTCAATGTTTTCATACAGATGGCAATCTTTTGCTTAAAGGCTAAGACCCACAGTGACTTAACAACAAGAAAAGAGGATAAAAGGTTATCAACGCCACCCACATGTGCAGTGTGTTTTGGAAAACTTGATCCCATTGTGTACAAACAAATGTTCCCCTGTAATCTGATAGTACTGAACTGCCCTGACACAATGCTGCTGCAGGTCCTGATTTCAAGGCAATGGAAAATTAAATAGGAAAAAAAAATATCTTCAAGGCAGTTCTTTAATTGGTATTGTATCCCATGTTTGTGTTAAATAAATATTTAGCTTATATTTTTGCTTGTGCAAGAGATGAATCATCTAATCAAATAAGGTCAGCAAAGATAAGTCTTACCACCTCTACAACTGAAAATTCAGATTTATGAAGGCAGGCTCTTAAAGTTACACTTAAAGGTTTTTAATCTGTACTTCTACAGTTCAGGGAGTAGGTTACTGATGACATTCTATCCTTATTGCAACTCTGTATCTCATGGAGATGAGCAGAGTAATAATCACAATAAAATTTGCAATGATAGTCCTCCTGAAAGTTGGCATTGCCATCTATCATCCACCATTAAGAGTAACTCTGTTCTTTAGTAGTAGAATGTGCTTATATGTGCTCATCTATTTTCAGGTGCCTTTAGTCTCTATTTTGATAAGTATATGTTTGCAAAAGGACTGCCTGATCATAGTCTGTATCCCAGAACACAAGGATTGGGGGACATTAGGGTATATGCCCTTGGCTTTTTTCAAAGGTTATGATGTTGTGTCTAGTTAGCCAGCTACAGGCCAAGGTTTAGTAGGAGGTATGATTTCCCTTGATATTGTACTAATACACTTAGTTCCTTTCTTAAAGAGAAAGCTATGTGTATAACATCACCTACTGTGTGGATGTGAAAGCTAAGCAGCTTACATGTGGGAAGAACCTTCACCCTCTACTTCAGTTTACAGACAGATTTCGTGGGTTTCATGTACTCACCATCTCCAAGTCCTCATCCCACAAACACTCTATAACTCTTCCCAATACAATTTCCATCCAACCATCCCAATGGGATTTCCTTTGCTAAGAGCATACCATGTCTCCAAATCCAATGAGCAATATCAGTCTCCTCCTTAATGGACTTCTTGGCACCACTGGACATAGTTGACCCCCTGCTGCTGCTTCTTCTTTTTTTTTTTTTTTTTTTTGAGATGGAGTTTCACTCTTGTTGCCCAGGCTAGAGGGCAATGGAGTGGTCTCAGTTCACTTCAATCTCTGCCTCCTGGGTTCAAGCAATTCTCTTGCCTCAGCCTCCTGAGTAGCTGAGATTACAGGTGGGTGTCTACCACCATGCCCGGCTGATTTTTGTATTTTTAGTAGAGACAGGGTTTCACCATGTTAGGCAAGGCTGGTCTCATACTCCAGACGTCTGGTGATCCACCCCTCTTGGCCTTCCAAAGTGCTGGGATTATAGATGTGAGACACCGTGCCCGGCCCCCTTCTTCTTAAAACTTGACTTTCCCTCGTTTCCTTGATTCCACTAGCCTTGTTTCTCTCCTGTTCCTGCCTCTCTGGTTTCATTCCTGTCTTTGGTGGTTAGCGACTATGTAGAGCTGGTGATGGGAGCATTAAGAAGAATTTACTGAGACAGTTGTAGGTAAAGAAAGGCAGATTTCTTAGAAAAAGTATGAAAATATGTTACAAGGATGCCATCGACAGGCCAGCAAAAAGGAGCTGACTGTAACGAGACACAGTCTTGCTGGGGATTTTACAGAATGTTGCTTCTATTGTGTGCTGAATAGGGCTTTGTGTAGTACTGATAATGCCAAGGTTGCAGTGAGCTAACTTGCATTTGTTTTAATCAGCCAAGGGTCTGGTCATAAGTCGGGCACAGGAAGATTGTGAGTTATTTGCACAGGAAAGCTATGTGTTCATGGACCATGAAGAAGGGCAGACTTATAGCTTATCTGCTTTTTATTTTTGCTGTCCCTTGGTCCTGCCAGCCTGATTCTTTTTCCCTAATTAGGACTTCCCAATTTCCAATCATCTCGGCTTTGTCATCTTTCTTAACTGGATCTTTGATTGTTAGAATTCTGTGGGACTTGTTCCTAGGCCTCCTTCTCTACTCTTTATTGCCTCCCTAATCAATCTTACCTAATCCTATTGTTGCAATGACAAGTCCTCCCCAGCCTGGCCTCTGCTCACCTCACCAGCTCTGCCTCGTACCCTTCACCTGCTCTCTTTTCATGTTCCAGCCACTCTGGACTGCTTGCAGCTCCTCAGATGCGTCATGCTCTTTCTTTACCTGAGGGCCTTTTCACATGATCTTTTTTTTCCACCTAGAGCTATCTTCCTCCCCTTCTTCCAAAGTGCCCTGTTGTTTTTAGCTACCTCCAACTTAGCCTTTAGGTTTCAGCTCAATTAAATACTTCCCCTGGAATATCTTCCACAAATCCCTAAGACTAGGTCCTGTCCTTCTGGTATAGCCTTTTGTAAACAGTTCAGCGCAATGGTTAAAGGGATGGGCTCTCGAGTTAGACTTTCTAGATTCAAATCCTGGCTCTGTCACTTACTAGCTGTGTGATCTCAGGCAAGTTATTTAACCACTCAGTGGCTCAGTTAATTTTATATCATACTGGATCTGTACCCTTTAATTAGATATCATACTGGAACCACCCCATTAGGGTTGTAAAGATTAAGTGATTTAATATTGTCAGTGCTGAGTTTAGTGCCTGACACATAGTAAGTCCTCAACAAATATGAATGTTATGATTATTCTTCTCAGTAGCACTTTCACATAGTTAAACAATGAATTGAATAATTTATTCTTTAATAATGTTCATCTACTCCATTAGACTTTAAGCTTCATGGAGACAGGGACCATTGTCTTGTTTACTGCTACTTCCCCTTCACTCAGTAGAACTCTTAACATATAACAGGACTTAATAAATCTTTTTCCAGTAAAGGAATACACAAATGAATAGATAAGGGAATAAATAGATTTACTTTGTGCAATAGTTATAACAATACATATAATACAAGCAGGAAGGCTAAGGGCCTAGACTAAGTGTGTGTAGGTGTTCAGGGGAAATAGACTATTTATAACTGGACAGATCAGGAAACCTTCATCTGTGAGGGAGTCCTACTGCCTGGGCATTGAAGGATGGGTAGAATCTGAATATGCAGTGATTGTGTGGGGTTAAGGGACAGGAAAAGATGGAGATTAATAAACCAAATAAATGACAGGGTTATTTTGGTTTCACCAAACACAGAGAAATTGTTTGGCAGTAATTACTCCTGTCTACCCCCAAAATTAATTCTCAAAGATTGACTTGGCATTTTTATTTTTGCATGAGCACTGGAAAATCTCTTGCACTATTTTAACTTATGAAAAAGCAACTGACTTTGGTAGTGAAAATATTATAGATGCTTATTACATATGCTCACTCTTATAAATAAAGTCCAGGTTGTGGAGAGCCTTGAGGATCAGTGAAAGTGATTTCCTTTATTCTGAAAGCACGGGAAAATTGAACAGGGAATGTTGTGAGAAGAGTGCTTTAGGAAAATCCATCTTGCATCTCTGTAGAGAGGGAGCAGAGAAGTAAAGAAAGGAAGCCATTGCCATGGTGTACATGAGGGGCAGAGAAGGCCTAGACTGTGTAATAAGTCAGAGGTGGGGGGATAAATGCAAGATAGTTATGATTATTCTCAGAAGTTAACCTGGGTGAGCCTGCATTTGAGTTGAAATAACTGTGAAGAATTTTAGACTCTTAGAATAGTAACAGGACTTCAAGAGACCAACTCTTGCATCCGGATTTTGAAATTATGGAGTGCAGTCAAATCCCTGGATTTACTGATAAGAAAACAGGCTCAGAGAGATAAAGTGACTTGCCCCCCATCACACAGCTAATTAGGGGCAAAATGAGGCTAGAAGTTTGTTTCCAGTTGCCTGATCAGGTGTCTATAAAGTTTTCCGGTTTTGTTTGTTTGGTTGGTTGGTTGGTTCGTTGATTTCCCACCAAGAAGATCTCTTAGCTAAAATGACACCTTGTTCTCAGGAGAATAGACTGCTGTGTTTATAATTTTGCCACTACTGTCTATCAGCTTTGTGGCCTCAGTGAATTAGTCTTCCTTCTAATCTTCCGTTTCCATATCTGAAAAGTAGGAGTAATTTAGTAGTATCAGAGGCTCCTTGAGAGGTTAGAGGGCATAACCCTTGCAGAGAACTCAGCAACAGGCCTAGAACATAGTGAGCACCCAGTAAGACAGGACTCCTATAGTCATTGTCACCAGCAATTATTACCCACCAATTATAATTAATAACCACCAGCAATTATTACCCACAATCCTATCATATATGGCTGCTCCAACTGTCGGAGGATGTCATTGGCGAAAATTTTGAGAATCATTGGTAGATCTCTTGGAGTTCTGACTGACTCAGCTCCTAGCCACCTCTTAGCTCTGAGACATTCAACTCTTTCTAGGCCTAGTTTTCTGATCTCAGGGCTGATGAAGGATTTCTAAGAGAAGAGCTGATCTTAAGCACTGATTGTTTCTTTATTATTTCTTTCTTTCTTTTTTTTTTTTTTTGAGAGATAGGGTCTTGCTCTGTTAGAGGTTGGACTAGAATGATGAAATCATAGCTCACTGCAGCCTTGAACTCCAGGGCTCAAGGACTCAAGCCATCTCCCCACCTCAGCCCCCTGAGTAGCTAGGACTATGGGTGCGTGCCACTGCACCTGGCTAATTACAAAAAATACTTTTTTTTTTTTTCGATACAATACAGAGTCTCACTTTTTTGCTCAGGCTGGTCTTGAACTCCTGGCTTCAAGTGATCCTTTCTCCTTGCCCTCTGAAAATGCTGGGATTGCAGGCATATGTTACCACATCCAGCCAGCACTGGTTGTTTCTAAGAGTTGTAAGAACAGGCCAGTTCCATAGTGAAGATTCCCGGTGCATAATCACTTTGCAAGAGAACGCCATTAATGGTGGCTTCAGGGAACCCAGACCATTCATCCTCCAGATGCAGGGTTGCTGAGAATCTTGATGACTTATTCCTGGCATATGATGTCAGGCTGTGCTTTATTTCCCTCTCCCTGTCTTCTAACTTCACAGACAGGAAAATAGAGTCAGAGGAGAACAGGAAGTTGCTCAGAGCCACAAGGCTAATATTGAGGGCTAGGTCATATTTCCCAGCTTTGGTGAGTTTTCGTAGAGAGTGTCCTGGATTTTAATTTAAAAAGAGAAGGAGATTGGGAATGACATCTGATAATGTTCTTTCTCTCTCTGCTTCTGTTTCTCTCTTTGTCTCTCAGCCTTTGTTTGCCCTTTAGTCCAGGAATTTTAGAAGAAATACAAACTTTTAGGGAATTTAGGATTAAAGGGGCCCTACTGAAGACAAATTGCCTTGAATGTGGGACATTGCTCCATGTTTTTAACTGGATGAATGTAGACTTTTCCCCGCATTGGCCAAGTTAAGCAGTTTTTGCTTGATTCCTCACAGGTACGGACACCTGTGAGCTGGAAGGTTTATACGATTAATGATGCAGGTTACAGAAAAGTTTGTCTTTAGGTCTCTACCCAAGTGTGACAGCAACCCCGAAAGCTGAAGTGAATTTCAGCTCGTATCCCTGTTCCCATTGGTCAGGTCCATGCCATACTGTTTATCAAATATGTTGACTATTTCTTTTCTTTCAAAGTGGTGGCTTTCTCCTTTCTTTTGAGTGAAGAATCCCTGACATTTGCTGTGTAACTGATGACTGTGTATCATCTTCTGCATCCAGAGAACACCCGCCTCTCCATGGTGGGGTCCTTCCTACATCTCCATTTCTTTTGGCTTGCGATCTTGTCAACAAATGAGTCAACATAGATAAGAATGTTACTTTATCAAAAATTATCTCAGCAGAGGCAGGGAGTGGGGGAAGATGGGGACAGTATTGTTCAATGGCCTATACAAATGGGCCAGACATGACTATTTGGGAACATTGTAATTCTTGATAACTCTGACCAAAGAAAAGGATGCACTGCCAATACTGGGAAATCGTAGAAAGATATGGAGCCAGCTCTAGTCCTTCTAGTATGTGAGTTCTTCCTTGGTTATCAGATTTGAAGGGAGGCTCATTAACTATTCAGTTACTAAGTCTCATCTCCTTGATTAACTGCCTCAGTAGGGAACCAACAGAGGTTGGGGCCTGAAAAGACTACTTTGCCTCCTAAATACCTGACTCATTCTATATTAGCCTGTTCAATACCCACAAGGGCACACTGTCTTTCAAAAAGGAAGAGAAAACTTCCAATAGAAAATTAAGCAGTACGTTGCTATGATTTCTTCACAGCAGATGCATCTGGTGTTAAACAGCTGCTATAACCTAAATTGCAAAGCATTTCCCCCAAACCATTGAGTTGCAGAATTTAAAAAATGTGTTTGATTGCCAAATTTGCAAATTGGTTCAGCTTTCCAGTTTTCTACTGAGGAAGAGGAAAAGGTGGCAGTTGTCAGCTGGCGATTGAAATACAATTTTCCCTGGCGTGTAAATCTTGCCTATCATCAGTGTGTTATCCTGGCCATTACTTCCCTGGCGCTCCCTGCAACACTCCAGCCAAAAGCCTGCCCTTCTGGATGGTTGCATTCTGGATTCTGTTGACAATCAGAGTAATAATTATTGCAGCCTGTATTTCTGGAGTTCTTCATGCCTTTTAATCTCATTTGAGTCTCGGAAAACTCTGTGAGAGAGTTAGGAGAGGTACAATTATTCCCATTTTACAGACGGGAAAACTTGGACTCAGAGAAGACAAATTACTTACGCAGGACATAGTTAGTTTCTAGTAATCCTGGATCCTAACTCATATCTTGTGTCTCTTAGTCTAGCATTCTTTTCACAGCAACACATGGGCATAGAAAAGCCATAAGGAGAGGAGTGTGCACAAAGTAGATTGTCTTGGTCTCCAGACCTTCTAGGGTGGAGATTATTCCACGTGACACCCTGCTTTTTAAATGCAAAAATTATTCATCTCATCACCAAAAAGCTATTTTCATCATCAGCATTATAAAGGGAATTTTAAAAAATCAATACATAAGGCCAGACATGATGACTTACCTCTGTAATCCTGGCACTTTGGGAGGCTGAGGCAGGAGGATTGCTTGAGGCCAGGAATTCAAGACCAGCCTAGGCAATAGAGTGAAACCCTATCTCAAAATATAATAAATAAATAAATAAATAAGATGGGATATATAATGATACTAATATTCTATATTATGCACTATAATATGAAACAATACTATAAGATACAACTTATATTTTTATAACCAAGTCCAGCAGTTTTCATACTAATGGGTCATAGTCCATTAATATGGGTCATGATGTCCATTAAATGGGTTACTACCAGAATTAAATTAAAAATGGGGTAAGATACTCTATGATAGAATTGAAAATACCAAAGTATATTGCATGTAGCAAAACTGAATAGTGTTCTCTGAGTCTTTTTGTTCATAAATTATGTGTAAGTATTTCTTACTCAGACATCTGCTACCTTTGTCCTATTTTCAGGCACCATTCTCAGCCTCTCAACCCCCATTCCCCTACTGTGACCATTTCTTCACCCGAAGGTCTGGGCAGAGAATGCTAAGTTGATTCCTTCATGCTTCTTCTTCCTTTTCTGTCTCTATTGAAAACGTTCTTGTGTAGGATGACCTTCAAGACAGGGCTTGCGAGTTCTTTCCTTGTTTAAGAAATAAATTGCTGTATTTAAAATACAGCATAAAATCCAGAAATAAACCATCATATTTCCATTTCAGGCCAACCAACTCAAACTTTAAGACATGAAATCACCAAAGAGAACCACTTTGTGCCTCATGTTTATTGTGATTTATTCTTCCAAAGCTACACTGAACTGGAATTTAGAGTCTACTATTCATCCTTTGGTGAGTATATCCATATGTGCTGTAATTTTTCTTGTCAACATTTTTATGATTTCCTGACTAACAATAGTTGCTACAAACAGTTTAGGGAGAAAAAACTTCCTCCCATAATTGCCACATAAGAAAAAATGTTGCAAATGAGGAGAAGGGGTGAATATAAACCTAGGGTAAATATAAGGAAAAGGGGTGAATATAAACAGTAGGTCAGTGTATTTGCTGGGCTACCACTTGCTATATTCTGAAATAAGTGGTGGTGTCAAGAGAACATCAATGTAGCTTCAAGAGAGACCTCCCAGGGTTCCTTCCTTCTCTAAATTGCAACCACTAGGCCTAAGGCTTCCACTCTGTTAAACCGACAACAATAACAACAAAGCAGATTTGGAGGATTGAGCAGAATGTATGTTCTTAGAGGATTTGTTTTAACTGGGACATCAGGCTAGAACACATTCCAAAAGACATTAATCTGTGTGTGTGTGATGATCACAGACTGATATAGCTGAAGGGACCATAGACATCATATAAGACCTTTGCTGACAAATTATTCAGGTGGTTTTGTCTTTGGAAAGTCAAGGAGAGTTTAACTTAAGTAAAGGGAGGGATAAGTACCCCCTTATTCTTTATGGGAATTTTCAGGTTATTCTTTACTTAGGCTTCTCCCTACACCGGAGACAGGGCATGTTACTGGTTGAGAATCTTTGGAGACTGATGTAATTCTCTCTGTCTCAATTTCTTCATCTGTATAACGATGCTAATAGTAGTACTGATTTCCTTTTATTCTTATGAAAATTAAATTAGTTCATATCTATAAGATGCCCTAGAACAGTGTCTGGCACATAATAAATGTTATGTAACTGTTTGCTGTTATTGTTTCTCTTATTGTAGTAGTATTTTCCACTTTTTTGTTTTGCATATTTCAGTTCTTTTTTTTTTGTCAGTCACTGTTGTTAGACATTCACTGGTACATTTTTAGCATTATGAAATGTCCCTCTTTGTCCTACTTTGTATGTTTTAATTTAATTATTTATCTGCTATTCCAATTGTCATGTCTGCTTTTGTTTGTGTGTTTGCCTGATTTTTGTCCTTTTGTTTTAAGTCTTTATATACCACTTTGTTTTATGACTCTCTTGTAAACAATGTGTTTGATTTTTTTTCTTTTAAACCAAACTTGACCAAGTAAATTTGTATGCTTTGTTCCCATTTGATATCATTTTCAAAATGCTTGATCTTACCTTCAGGATTTTGTTTCAAGACTTCACGTACTTTCCTCCTCTTTCCATTTTTGGTTCTTTCATTTTCTGACCTAGGTTATCTTTGTCTTTTCTTTATTTCTCTCATGACTAGGGGGACATATATGGTGTGTCTCCTCTTCCAAACCCCAGTGTGCAGGGTATAACCTGTACACTCATACACAATAGCCTGCCCATTTAAATAGAGGAGGGAAACATTTAAGCTTCTTGTGAATTCACATAGTCAGTGCAGAGCTCTGGCTATGTAAGGCAGGTGGGGTAAAAGCCAGGGCCTGAGACGATCTCAGCAGTAGTGTTAGCTTTGCCTCTGTTCCAGCATTTCTTAGTGTTTCTGGCTGCAGCAGTGCCTTCTCTCTATGCCACATCTGCCCTCCTAGTGATGGCCTGGCAAAGCCCCTTCATCTGCCTGGTGGCGAAGGCTGGTCAGGGGATAAGTTGACCTAGGGCTCTTGGTGGAATGTGAACTCCATCTCCTTGGAAGCTCCTACCACTCACCTCAAAGGACCCCACTTTTCCTTGGTAGATCCACCCTTCAAGTTATAATGTCTTCATGCAACCCAAAGGCTGAGGACTTCCATTGGAAAAGTGCACTTGAGCCTGCCTGATCAGTTTATACTGCCCTAAGCTGCCACCCAGTTCCCATGACTGACCTTCTACCATCTTAAATGTCACATGTATGCAACATCTGGTGATGGGCTTGGTTTTTGGAATTGTGGTAATTATGCCTAACATAAAATTTAACATCTTGAAACCATTTTTAGTCATACAGTTCAGTAGTATTAAGTGTATCCACATTATTGTACAACTAATTTTCATAATTTTTTCATTTTGCAAAACTCAAACTCTATACCCACTTGACAATAACTCCTCATTTCCTTCTCTACTGACAGCTGCTGGTTACTACTGTTTTAATTTCTGTCTATTAATTTGGTGATTCTAGATACCTCATGTAGGTAGAATCATATAGTATTTGTTTTTTTGCGGGTGGCTTACTTCACTTAGCATATTGTCCTCATGGTTTATCTATGTTGTAGCCTGTGTCAGCACTTCCCCCTTTTTAAGGCTTTAATGTCCTGTTGTACATATGTACTATATTTTGTATGTCCATTTATCCATCCATGGACATGAGTTGCTTCCACCTCTTGGCTATTGTGAATAATGTTCCTATGAACATGAATATACACACGTGGGGTGAAAGGCTTTTAAAGGGTGATGATGTAGCCCAGTGCTTCTCAAGCTTTCATGTGGGCACGGATCTGCCCAGAGACCTTCTTCAAATGCAGATTTTAGCTCAGGATGCCTGGGTGGGGCCCAGGATGTTGGCTTTCAGACATGCTGCCCTGGATCCTGCTCCAGTGACCATCTTAGAGTTACGGGCTGTACATGCTCCACTTTGATGTCACGTCTGAATGGAAGCCCGCTCTGACTCTCATTAGCTTTGGAAACTTTGTCGACTTTCTTCATTTCCCTGAGTCTGTTTCCTCTACATGAGAATAAATCACATCTCCTTCATCTGTTTGTTGTGAGGCTTCAATGTTCTACATGCAACCCACAGCACGGTGACTAGCACAGAGCCCAAGTGCCTATGCATTTGCAGTTATTTTTAATATTCTAGTATTAGGTTGGTGCAAAAGTCATTGCAGCTTTTGTGATTACTTTTGATACAAATAAACCCCTCTGAATATGCTTATGTGAGCAGACTTTGCTAGAGGATTCTTGCTCAGACAGTTTTCAAACACAGAAGCAAAGATGTTAAATTGGAGGTTTCAGGTCAAGAAAAAGAGGCGTGTGTGGCAGGGCTCGGGCGAGTAGGCGTAAGATTTGGGAAAGCAGGAGCCTTTGCTTACCTCCTCGTTTGCCATCCTGTTCCCTGGTAATTTTCTTCTTCATGAATAAAAAGCCACCTCTCATTCCTGACTGACTACCCACCCCCACTCCAGGCCACTCTGCCCCCACTACAATTATTTGTGAAGTCATCAGGTCCGATGGGTGGGGCACTTCCTGGAATTGGTGACCTTGTCTTTTCCGGCTGAAGCTTGGCCTTCAGGAAATTCCCTCTGGACAGCGCTGTCCACTGTGGCTCAGACAGTCCCTTGGGGACCTCTACACAGATAGAGCTGGCAGAGGGATGTCCAGTTGGAAGATCTGTTTTCTTGTCTGAAGTAAATACACTGCCTAGCACTGGGAGCCCTGGCAAACCTATGCTCCCTTGTGAGTTCTACTCAGCACCCAAAGTGTAAGAGGAAAGGCAAGTGCTGGAGTCCCACAGTTCCCCAAACTGGGATGACATGAGGACTCAGGACGGTAAGGCTGGTCCACAATGAGCCCCAGGCCAGCAGAATACACGGCACATGCCACTACCAGAGACTGTACTGAGCATCTGATGTGCCTCAGCACTTACTATTTTTCATAACGTAAGAAACAGAGGATTCGAGGGAGTGAATGACATCTCCTAAAATTCTGAAACTGTGGGATTCACTTCTTGGTGCAACCATTTGCTCTATTCACATCCAGGTCCCGTGACTTGGCAGCCAGATCTTTGTACCTCTTTGAATCTGGGGATGGTCAAGGGCATTTACCATCTCCACCCCACCTCCTGAGAGGCTTCATTGCCATCAGTGTGCTTTTTCCTCCATTATTTCCAATGATTGCAGGGCTTAAAATAGGAAGTAGGTTGCTCTCACTGGACAACAAAGAGGCTGCAGGTGACAGAGCTGTGGAAGCAGCACTTGCAAAGACATGCCCTGAACGTTCC
The DNA here is from genome assembly GCF_008728515.1 of Papio anubis. Taxonomy (NCBI): domain Eukaryota; kingdom Metazoa; phylum Chordata; class Mammalia; order Primates; family Cercopithecidae; genus Papio; species Papio anubis. Next base: position 45,235,503 of record NC_044981.1, on the reverse strand, counting down.
AGATGGTCACCATAAAGATTCAGAAAATCTTCAGAAAATAGTGTTTCTAAAAGATTGCCTCATGTCAATGGATGTGCTGGTTGAAAAGGCAGTTTTCTGCACCTCACCCCCAACCTACTGAATCACATTGGGGGCAGGGGAGACCAGTGATCCTGATTCTCACAAAGAGTTGAAATATGTTGCATTAGAGAATTGAAATACACCTTGATTTTAACATGTAACTGACAAGACAAAGAGGCAAGACCTCAATGCTTTAGTCCTAGTGGAAAGCAGAGAGAACGAAAACTCGACCTGGGAGAACTGCCCAAAGGTGACCACTGGTGGTCAAGTTCTCGTGTGCTGTTTGGGTCCCCTAACTGCTGCCTTGAAGTGTGGACAGAGGAAGCTCCCAGTGGCCACTCCCTCCTCCCCACCAGACCCCAGAGAGGATGGAGGCCGGAAAGCATGAAGAACGTTCCTTTTGCCTGGGCAGAAAGCCAAAGCATTCTCCAGGGGAAGCTGGGCCGGAACCAGTCCTATACATTGACTTTGCACCTTCCATTCCTGCATATTCAATTACACCTAAAATAACTGCACTGCAAATAAAGCAGCAACTGGGCTTTTGAAATTCCAGTCATCATTCATCATTCCTCTCTTTATTTCTTCAAGAATATTTATGAACTCTCAAGTACACAGGATAGTACTTGATACTTGTTTCACGACTTCATGTACTTTCTTCCTCTTTCCATTTTTGGTTCTTTCATTGTTTCATTTCCTACTGACTTTAATACGTTCTTCAACCAGTACCTCCTAAGGGCATCAGTGAGGGGAACAGGTAAACCTCACATGGAGTGGTAAATTGCTGACATCTGATCTTTTCCTAAAAATGTAACTTAGTAAGAGGAGGGAGACCAGCCAAGGGAATGGTTCACTGGAAAGGAGGAGGGAATTGGAAGAGGTTATACAGACAAAGAGAAACGGCTCTGAGTGAAGAGAGACCAACTCCCTGCGACAAAGACAGTTTCCCAGGTCTCTGCTGATAAGATGATGCAGTGCCTGTGTGGGCAAGTGCAGACTCTGGAGCCGGCTGGGTTTGAATCCTGCTCTGCCATTAAAGTCTGCATGATCCTAGGCAAGTTACTGGACCTCTCTGTGCCTGTGCTTTCTTATTAGTGAAATGTGGATAATAACAGCATCTACCCTTGTCCTGGCACAGGGTGTTAAATACATCTTAGGAAGTATTATGTTTGTCATCGTGATGATGTGAGATAACTAGAAAACAGTGGTAGACAACCTCGATGGCAGAATGAGCTCTGCCCCAGGTGGCGGTCATGGATGCGTGCAGGTCAGGGTAAAGCACAGATCTCTGTGGGCGGGGTTATCTGGGAGGCTTCAGAGAGGTGGGGCTTTTCTATTGAGTGTGAAGGGAGTTTGGGGTGGAAAACACATCACAGGAAAACCTGCAGGCAGGCAGGGACCAGCTAGGAAATCCGTGTCAGGTCAAGGTACGAGGTAGGCTCTGTTCCCAGCTGCGGAACTGGTGGAGAGCCCATGAGTGAAACTGATCAATGCCTATTCTTTAACAAAAAAGCTACACGATGAAGGAGATGAACTTCACAGAAACTGCACCAGGTGGCAGGTGGCAGTTGCAGCATGATGCCCCCAGAACAACTTGGTGCCCCCTCCCTGAATAATATTTACCATGTAACCAAAACTACTTTCAGTGCCTTACACTTACTAATCATTTGATCCTCGCCACAACATTCTGAGATAAGCTATATTCATCCCCATTCTATAGGTAAGGACTGAGGCACAGAAAGGTTAAATGATTTGCCCAAGGTCATACATCCATTTAATGATGGAGCTAGGATTTGAACTCAATGTCTGCAGAGTCCTTACTTTTAATCACCACACAGTATAATAATAGCTAAAATGTATTAAGAACTTACTACATGCCATACTGTAGTTTGCTTAGTTTTCATAACAATTCTATGAAGTTGATGCTGTTATTATTCCCGTTGTACAGGAAAAAAAAACCCCTAAAGCTCAGCAAGGATAAGTAACTTCCCCAAGGTCACAAAGCCACAAAGTGAGTGGCACAGTTTTGTAACCAGGCAGTCTGCTAGAGCAGACTCTCTTAGTTCCTACTACAGCAACCAGCAATAGAACCATCCAGGAGAAAAAGGATCAGACTCAGGAAAAATAATTTCTAAGCATGCACAGTGGTTAAAAAGCCCTAATACAGCAGGAAGACTGGGGTTGGGGCAGGCTGAGTGTTGAGAAGAAGGTCGTGAGACTTGTCTCGAAGGTCACTGGGATGACTCAGTTCAAGTCAGGCAGAGAGTACAAGTTTAGAACATGATAATAATTTATATTTCTTGACAGGATTCAAACTGCAGGAACTCTGAGAAAGTCAGATATGGTGATTTCTTCTGTTCCTGGTCTAGAGACTGGTCAAAAAAAGTGAATTCCTAGGTCACACTGTAGTAACAACTCCACTTCATTTTCCAAACCATTTCATTGCTGTGTGCCCAGCATCCACAGGACGCATGGTGCTAACCCAAAGTCCACAGCCTTAAGCTCAGCTCCAACATTTAGGGGTATCTAAGCGGGGAGCCACAGTGAAAAGACTTCTCTAACCTTAATTAACAACTTTCTCAAATGTTCTTTTCAGAGTCTTCATGAATATGAACCAGCTGGTGAAGAGGCATTGAGGCAAAAACGAGCCGGTATGTAAACTCTTGCTTGGCAATCTCTTTTGTAAGTCTACTTAAACGATATGTGTTGCAACTTTTTAAAACATTGTAGTCGACATAATTCAGTCTCCAATCACATCAGGGTCATATAGTGCAGTGTGATTTCCAAAAGTAATTACTAGGAAACTCCATTCTCTACCAAATGACGGTAACTGGATCATAACCACACGTAAGAACCCGCCTTCCCTCCCCAATGCCATCACTGCTCCTCACATTCCTAGGATTTTTCTGTGGCTCTCTCCTCAGCTGCCTTCCCACACCACCAAATGGCCTACTTCTCTGCCCACCATCCAGAAACCTTTCTTTTTGCCGTAAAAAAAAAAAGAAAGAAAAAAAAGAAAAACATCTTTCGCTCTGGACTTTATCTCGTGAAGCAATCTAACCCTGAGGCTCAAGTCCTCCTCTTGTGTTTCTCACTCCAATTTTCCCACTCACCTCTAAAGCAGTGATCTGAAAAATACAAGACTCAGCCCTTTGGAGAGTTAGGGGTGGGTAAAGAGTTGCAAATTCTGACACACCGACCCTCAAATCCCATCCTGAGTGGACCCTGCGCAGGTGTCAGGGCAGGGCCGCAGGCTGGATGTTCCCAGGACCTGGTGCTCCCACTGCCAGCATAGCAGCCCTTCAAAAGCACAAATTGGATCTTGTCATTTCCCTCCATAGAACTCTTCATGGGCTCCCTTGGCCTTGGAACTAAAAGCCAATCCTCTGCTCGTGACTCACCAGGCCTTCCATGCCTTTCCCACCTGATTTCCTTCTGTTCCCTTTCACGTCATCAACGCCCTGCCCGTCATCCCCCTTTGTTTATCTGGGAGACTCCCACTGAAGTCTCAAGACTGCCACTGAACTCCTGCCCTGCTAGGCCTTCCATCCATTTCCCAGAGCATCAGGGACTGCTTTTCCTGCGTTCCTGTTCCCCTTGATACATTTCCATTCACAACATTTGTCCCAAAGCACTGTGATTATTTTACCTCCTGTTTGCCACCCCCAGTACAGGAGAGCTCTCATGAGTTCTCCTCATCTCTGTAACCTGGTGTCAGGCCCCGTTTCTTTCTCAACCAGTGAGCAAACAGATGAAGCACTTGCACGTTCACATTACAGCGCCTTTCTGAATTCCTAACAGGACGGGTCTGCTGGCTGAGTGGCTGTACCAAATATCTAGAAGGAAAAATTTTTCACCCTATCACATTATGATGGGATCATTTTTTCAGGCATGTGCGACTTCATCTAATGACTCTAAAAGAGATGGTAGGCTGCCAAAGAGGGCAGGCTTACCCTAAGGTCAGAGTGATGGCATCTGTTCGAGCCTTTCACGGTGCAGTGGCCAGACTCAACTGTTGTCCAGTGCTTGAAATGAGAATTTGACCACATTTTATTAAGCTCTTAAAAATGCTGATTGGAAGATCATACCACTGTTGGTTTTCCCTCTCTTCTTTTCTCTTCCCTTTCTTTTCTTTTCTGTTTCAGCCTTCGTTTTCTTAGCCCTGTGGGATCCCACGCTCCCTTTCTCCCTCCTTCCCCGAAGTGGCCTATAGCACAGTCTGTACGTTCTGTGCTCTAAAACAGGTATCATTACCTCTACCCCATCCCAACAACCCTTTAAACTTTTCGGCACCCTATGACGGGAGCAGAGCCAGAGATGTGCTCATCCGGGATTTTGAAAGACTTTGGCTTTTTAAATTCAGACGATTAATCAATGAGTTCCAGCTCCAGGCTTCTGTCAAGTTCTTGTAGGGCTCAGGCTGCTGGCTTCCTCAGGAGCAGTGGGTGATTACAGCTATAAAAAGAATGTCTTCCTGCACTTCTGAGCCAGGCTGTTTATGACCCGTGGTGACAGTTTGAAGGGAGAGCCCTTGGGGAGGAAACCATTTCTATATCTAAGGATTTGACATGCCAAAATTTTTCCAGGTGTGCTTTCATTAAAAACAACCATAACAATGTTAAATCACCATGAAAAGATGTTTTCCATTTATTATACATGGTCCTCTGTGTTCTTGGGCTTCTAGAGTCATTTGGGAAGTGTTAATGAAACAACCTATCGTCTGCAGAAGACGGATTGACCTTGGTACTTTTACAAAATCGCTGAAGTAAGAAATGGCCATAGAAAAACCTAGGCACTAGACCCCAGATATCCAGAATGTAAGTTGCAATTAAGAATATGAGTCAGCGTGGTGGCTCACGCCTGTAATCCCAACACTTTGGGAAGCCGAGGTGGGCAGATCACGAGGTCAGGAGTTTGAGACCAGTCTGACCAACATGGTGAAAACCTGTCTCTACTAAAACTACAAAAATTAGCTGGGCGTGGTGGTGGGCGCCTGTAGTCCCAGCTACTCAGGAGGCTGAGGCAAGAGAATCGGTCGAACCCAGGAGGCGGAGCTTGCAGTGAGCTGAGATCGCACCACTGCACTCTAGCCTGGGTGACACAGCAACACTCCATCTCGAAAAAAAAAAAAAAAGAAAAAAGAACACAACTCTCCGGAAAATGATGAAAGGAAGCAACAGAAAATGTTACCTTCAGCAGGATGCCACCTGGAGGTGTCTGTGTTCTGCTTGGTGGGTGTGTTAGTTAAGTGAGGTGTTAGAACCGGGCTCGGATTTTCAGAGTGCTATTCCCTTTCACATACACATACCTCTCCCTTTCTGAAGCCTGGTTGCCAGAAGGAGACAAAGGTTCTAAGAGAAAGACAATTAGGTCAGGAATTTTCTTTTTTGAGTCACTGGGCAAAATCTTTAGCATTTGGAATAGAATCATCTTTAAAGATAGGATCAATACTTACATTTATTCTCAGCACACCATGAATTTCTACCCAAGTGACTGGTCAGTTATATAACCTAACTGGCCCCTTGAATTTATATGTGTATGTCTGGGTGTGTGTGTGTGTGTGTGTATATATATATATATATATATATGCATGCATATGTGTGTATATGTGTATACGTGTGTGTGTGTGTATACTGTTGGCCTTCCCTTGGTATCCATGGGGGATTCGTTCCAGGAACCCCTCAGATACCAAAATGTGTATATGCTGAAGTCCCTGATATTAAATTGTATAAATTTGCATATCACCTATGTACATCCTTGCATATATTTTAAATTATCTCTAGATTATTTATAATACCTAGTACAATGTAAATGCTATATGAATAATTGTTGTACTGTACTTTTTAAGTCATAGTGACAAGAAAGAAAGGCTGTACATGTTCAGTATAGACACAATTTTTAAAAAATATTTTCTCTCTGAGATTGGTTGAATCCATGGATGCAGAACCACAGATAGAGAGGGCTGACTGTATTATAGTACATATATATATGTATTACATTTGTATGTATCACCTATGTATGTCACATTTACACACACACACATATCTCTCAGAGTTAGTACCTTATAGGGTTGTTAGAAAGATTAAATAATGTTATGTTAATATTACTTTTAAAATGTTAATTGAATTATCTGGTGTTTATTTTTTCTTTTAATAGTTTTTTAAAGAAATTTAAAACAAAGAAAATCGATTTATTGATAAAATAGTGTTGCATTTGAAAGGGCCTGATCCACCTCCGGTCCAGAGAAGGTATTCTGTACCACTTGAAGGCAGGGGCACAGAGGCTGTGATACAGGAGTTAGCATTTTAGGAAAGCTCTTTCAAAATTCTCTCAGGAAAAAGAAGCCTGCATGAAACCTAGAGGTAAGAAAAAGCATGGATCTGCCTGTTAGGACAATGAGTGGCTGTAAGGGAGCAGAGAGAAATAAGAATGGGGGAAAGATCCCGAGTCATGTCACAATTCCATCAGGAAGTGGATTCTGGATCAGCTGAGTGACTGGCACAGAGAGGTGACTGATTAATGCACTTAAATGAAAAGTATCCCGATGGTTATGGCTAAATAAATTACATGAAGAAATTAGTGCCTGGGAGACCGGCCAGGAGGCTCGGCAGTCTAGACATGCGACCCTGCCATGGAGTAAGATGGGAACGAAGCAGAGGAAATGCTCGCCAAAGACATTTTGAAAACCCCAGCAAAAGGTCTTGGACAGATGTGACTTGGGGATGAAGGACAGCAATAATCCCTGTGACTCTGCAGGAGTGTACAAACCTGGGAGATGGTGCTTTGGGGAGGTCCCAGGTAGAGACCAGAGTTGGAAGGAAAAGCTTGTTCTGGAGGTTTGCAGCTAAGCTCCAAATTTAGTCTTATGGGGACTCTTCATGGGGGAGTGAAAGTGAATGTTACTTACTGGTTGGCAGTAACACAAATATCAACTGGCCAAGTTCTCCATTCCAGGTTTCTGACAGTAATTGGGAAGGGGGTATGTCTTGGAGCCTGGTGCTGAAGAGCCCCAATGATTATTCTTTGGCTTTAAAGGAATAACCGATGAGAGGCAAAACAGTGAGAGAGGGGGATTCAGGATGTCCAAGCCCTGCCCTGGATGCGTTCACATTTTCACATCTATTTAGTCAGAGTAAGGTTCCTCCCAGACTGGGTCTCTGGCTGCTAGCACGGAAATCCTGCCCTTTCTGCAGGCCTAGCAACCTGGGTGTGCTGGCCCTTTTAGATCTGGGTTCGGGAAATGCCGGACACTCCCCAGGTTGAGGAACAGACTTTTGGGTTGTCATGGTTGTAGCCTTTCTGGTGATGACATGCGGCCCTGAGTGCTCTGAGCCACAGTGGTGGTGGTAGAGTGAGATAAAAGACCTGGCGCTCTCCGGCTGGTGTGTGGGGTTGGTTTTAAGCTTGACATTTAATATTGGGAGTGTTTTGCTTTTTTAACATTTTTCTGGTTAATGTTTTTCTTTTTTGTTTGTTTGTTTAACTATCCCAAAGGTGAAGCCTGATAGGAATAATGTTAGCATTTCTTTTTTGTTTGTTTGTTTGTTTGTTTGTTTGTTTGAGATGGAGTCTCACTCTGTTGCCTAGGCTGGAGTATAATGGTACGATCTCAGCTCACTGCAACCTCCGCCTCCCAGGTTCAAGTGATTCTCCTGCCTCAGCCTCCCAGGTAGCTGGGACAACAGGCGCCCACCACCCTGCCCAGCTAATTTTTCGTAGTTTTAGTAGAGACAGGGTTTCACTGTGTTAGCCAGGATGGTCTTGATCTCCTGACCTCATGATCCACCCACCTTGGCCTCCCAAAGTGCTGGGATTCCAGGCGTGAGCCACCACGCCGCGCCCTTAATGTTAGCATGTCTTGACCTGTCAGCACACATCTGCGTAGAATATAATCATTATATTTATGATAATCGGAATTACTATTTTACTGGCAACTGTATGCCAGACACTTTGTTAGGGGTTTTCATGTACAATTCCAGCTCTTTACCAATCATCCTGCAGAGAAAATACTACCCGTCATTTACAGATAAGCAAAGTGTGGCTCACAGAGTTCAATGACCTGCCCAGGTCAGAAGGCATTCCACCCCGATTCTCCCTGGCTCCAAAGTCCATGCTCATAGCTATGAGTTAGAGTTTTCAACCTGTGTTCCTGGTTGGCTGATGAAGTCCCATTTCATGGTTCTTGGAGCAGCTTTATAGAGTAAGGAAGACTGGTATATGCGCCTTCATCTTACTAGGTAAGATGGGGCTAACTTTGATGATCTGGGTATGTGGCTAGCTAGTGGAATGAATTCTCTTCCCTAGACTTCACAGTCCGGTGTTTGATGACACAGTGCTGCCCACTTTCTCCTCCATCTACACCTGCCAGGTAGCCCATAGCCTTGGATTCTGATGATTTTCTTCTTTGTAAACAACTCTTTCTGAAACCTGAAGAGAGAATAAGATCCCTTCACCGCATCTGCAGAGCAATCACACAGTACCATACAGACAATGCTGCCAAATTGCCACCTTCTAGAATATGTCAAGAAACAAGCAAAATAGTAGGTATCTTTTGATATTTACTTACTAAGACCAACAGGGAGAAGCAGGAGAGCCAAACCATCAATGCTAAAATTGTATTGGTCTGTTTAGTCAAGAGGAAGCCACACCAACCAATCTCTTTTTTCCTGGGTGAAGTTATCAGGCAAGAGGTTAATTTATGCATCTACTTAAGCTCTGACTCTGACAAACCATAGTTCCCATTAGTGTTTCCAGGCAAAAGTAGAATTGTTTGCTTAAACAGCTGTGATTAAGACCCAAATATCTTGGTTGCAGTTTGTGGCCAACTTTCCAGAAATGTCCCTGTAAGATAAGTGCTGTGTGGCTGGCAGTGATTTATGGGAAAGGAGAGGGGAAATCCTGGTTGTCTTGTGCCTCCTGGGCCTGCTGATAGGCCTCTGTCTGTGACACTGATGACACCTGGAATTGGCTACCTTCCACACAAGGCATCAGCGAGCCAGAAAAATCCAGACAAACAATGCCAGGGGCAAAGAAAACACATTAAACTCCCAGGAGTCAGACATCCTGAGGAGCAGAGGAGGACGGGAGTGCATCCAAAACACACACACAGAAGTTGATGAACTGTCCTCATTCCTCCTGGTCCCTGGTAGTCTGGGGAAGGACAAGGAATGTCACTTCCCAGGCTCTGAAGTCCTCAGCTTGAGCGGGACAAGTGGGTTTGGCATTTCTAACCCTAAACGGGGCCTTCTGAGGGAGTGAGGTAAGTGAGCCTCTGACCCCACTGCTATGTGGGTCATGCTGATCCCTGAGCATCTAAGCTGCTCCTTAGGTGCTCATCCTGTTGCCCCGGGGCATTACAGGGAAGAAAGCTCACCCACAGCCTCTACGTTCTGTTTGCCTAGAGGAGCATGATACTGTTCTAGGCTTCAGATGAGAAGAAATGACCCAATTTCAAGTGCGTACTGGGGGATTGAGGGCGTCTTCTTGCTATTCCTAAACCAAGCCAAGAGGGTTGCTATCTACGGCTTTCACACCTGTTTACTCTTCCTAGAGTGACATTTTCCAGATAGCTTCCTGGTTCGCACCTTACTTCATTTGAGTCTCTGCTCAAAGTTTACTGCTTGAGAAAGGTCTTTTGTAACCATTCTACCAATAAATAAATAAATAAATAAATATAAAATAAAAAAATAAAAGCAAACAAAAAGCCATCCCTGTTGTCCCAATTACTCTGTTTCCTTGCCTTCCTTTATTAAATTAAAATGTAAACTTATCTTTTGCCTCCAGTATAAGGATGAAAGATCCTCAAAGACAGGGCTTTGCTCCTTTTATTCACCCTGTGTCTCCAGCTCCTAGTGCAGTGCCTAGAAAACAGGCATTCAATAAATAGTAAAATTACAGGTAAATCATTAAATCAAGGAACAAACAAATGAGCGGAGCAAGGCTTAATATCAAAATACATGAGTATCAATGACAATGGATCACAATGCATTTTTCCTGAATGTGAACTTTTTTTTTTTTTCCCCCTGAGACTGAGTCTAGCTCTGCCTCTCAGGCTGGAGTGCAGTGGTGCAATCTCGGCTCACTGCAACCTCCACCTCCCGGGTTCATGTGATTCTCTTGCCTCAGCCTCCCAAGTAGCTGGGATTACAGGTGCCTGCCACCACACCCAGCTAATTTTTGTATTTTTAGTAGAGATGAGGTTTCACTGTGTTGGCCAGGCAGGTCTCGAACTCCTAACTTTGTGATCCATCCACCTCTTCCTCCCAAAGTGCTGGAATTACAAGCATGAGCCACCGTGCCTGGCCCCGAATGTGAATTTTTAAGACATTTATTATGCTGAATAGAATTAAACAATGGTTTACATAATTCTTTGATTCATTATTAATCATTTTGCCTTTGAACTTGATTTCTATTTTAGAATTTAGGAATTGTACGTCAAGTTCTAAAGACACATTTAACAATAATAACTCATATTTTTAATAGTACTTTAAAGTTTACAAAGTGGTCCCATTTGGCAGTGATAGACTGGATAAAGAAAATGTGGCACATATACACCGTGGAATACTATGCAGTCATAAAAAAGGATGAGTTCATGTACTTTGCAGGGACGTGGATGAAGCTGGAAACCATCATTCTCAGCAAACTAACACAGAAACAGAAAACCAAACACCACATGTTCTCACTCATAAGTAGGAGTTGAACAATGAGAACACATGGACACAGGGAGGGGAACATCACCCACTGGGGCCTGTCGGGGGGTCGGGGCTAGGGGAGGGTTAGCATTAGGAGAAATACCTAATGTAGATGACAGGCTGATGGGTGCAGCAAACCACCATGGCACATGTTTACCTATGTAACAAACCTGCATGTTCTGCACATGTATCCCAGAACTTAAATTATTAAAAAAAAAAAAAAAAAGTGGTCTCATTCATTATCTTCTTCCATCTGAGGTGTGGCAGGGTATGATGAAAAGAAAATGGTCTTTGGAGTCAGAAAAATGTTTCCAATCCCAGCACTGACACTTACTGTCAATGTGGCTTCAACATTTTGAAACTTAGTTTTGCCATCTGCAAAATGGATATATGCATACTGTCCTCATGGCCCTAAAACCTAATAGATGATAAATAAATGCAACTGCTGCTATTATTGTTACTTTCACTATCATCACTGATTTATCCAGTATCATTGAAGAGAGGGAATGAGCAAGTATCAGTTCCCTTGAGGCAAGACAGGGAAAATATGTGTGAACAAATATGTCTGGAGACCGCCTGAGGGTTTGCCTCCACAGGTGCAGCAGCAGGAGGTGTCTGAAAACAAAAAGCAAAGCCAAACACAAGTTTAGGTGCTGATATTGGCTCTCCAAGATTCCCTTCTGGGTTTCTTCATTTGGATTGGAACACTAGATCTCAAACCTACTTGATCATCAAAATCACCAGTAGAAATTGAAAAAAAAAAAAATACAGCAATACAGGCTTCTGGGCCTAACCCATATATATTTTACGTTGGTTCACATGAGCTGAGCCTCCAAAATCTCTCTCTTTCTCTCTCTCTCTGTGTGTGTGTGTGTGTGTGTGTATTCCCTAGGTGTGTATAATCCTCAGTTAAGTTTGAGGATCACTGGAGTAGATGATTTCCAAGAGTAAGCCAACAGCCTGCGAAATTACAATGGTGTTTTTGAGCCTGTTTCGAATGAGTATTTTCAAGGAGAAGGCATTTCCCTCTCTATTAGAGGTTCCCCATCCGTACTGGTTTCTAGAGAGGTGACACTCAGGCTGAGGGTGATTCTGAAACTCTTTTTAGAAGCTGTTGGAGAACATAAAAAGTAAGGGAAAGAAAGAGGCCCTTAGAAGCTGGGTGCTCACATTAACAACTGCAGGAATGCTATAGATTGAAACTTGCTAAGGTCACAAGAGCCTTTCCTATTAGTTCTTCATGCTTTGGCTCGGCTGCATGTAAAATCTGAACAGAACTGCCTCAGTTTCAATGGGGAGTGATGATGTCCATGAATCACCATGTGCTTTCTATGCACACACTTGTTCTTCAGTTGTGACTGAAAAGAGCACAGGGAGTAGGCTCAGGGCCAGACATGACCCTCAGGCAGGCATTGATATTTTGGGAGATCAGATCCTGGGATGCAACAAAGCCAGTAATGAAGTGGATATGATATGAATTTGTTACTGACCTCACCCATCCAAAAGGCAGCTACCATCCAGGAAATCCTGTTTTTATTTATGAGAGGAGAGTAGACTGGCATGGCAAAGAGGATCCTGGAGGTAGCGAACCCTCTGGAGGATATAAACATTGCTGCATTACTTTTCAGGAAAAAGAATGTACACTAAGGCAGAACTTGTAAATATTATGCAGCCTTTCTCCTCGTAAATATTCCCAGTGGACAGCATAGTGTGTCCATAGTTAGAATTACATAAAATAAGATTAACCATTCTTCCAGGAAACTTGTTTTCATCACAGAACCATTTGAGAATCAAAAGTCAATAGGAAATTTTAGGCAATGCCATACTATCGTGACAGGCTGAGTTTCTGCATTCTTATAAAAGTCACTTTATTGTATTTGTTAAATAGATTTTTATAAATAAGAAATATACCTTAATATCCATTCATAATTTTAGGAAAATCTGCACAGACCTTTTTTATAGGCTGAGTTAATTGCAGAAGCTGAATGATGCCAGGATGAAATTCTTCTCAATAAGGTTGATGGGTAAAACCAAAGACCTAAGACAAACAGTTTACCAAGCTCAATGGACAAATGTTACAGCTTTCTGAAATAAACATTCAACAGTTAGAGCTTCCCAGCATAAACTTACTCTACTTTAGTATTTCACACCAAGAGTCCTTGGAATATTTAGATCTTACAATATTATGGGAAAATTTTTTGCCCTTTTAACATAGAATTTTAACTTTATGGTATAATAAACTTCATCTTCTCAGATACAAGGTAAATTTTAAAGTAATAATTTTATAAGTATTCACTAATTTTTTCCTTATTTGACTGACAAGATAAAATATTTTCAATGGCTGGGCACAGCAGCTCATGACTGTAATCTCAGCACTTTGGGAGGCCGAGGCAGGCAGATCGCTTGAGCCTAGGAGTTCAAAACAAGCCTGGGCAACATGGCGAAACCCCATCTGTACAAAAAGCACAGAAATTAGCTGGGCATGATGGTATGAGCTTGTGGTCCCAGCTACTCGGGAGGCTGAAGCCAGAGGATCACTTGGTCCCAGGAAGTGGAGGTCACAGTGAGCCAAGATCATGCCACTACACTCCAGCCTGGGTGACAGAGAGTCACCCTGTCCCAAAAAAAAGAAAAATATTCTCAATCTATCTGTGTAAAACCTTCTTATTCCTTGAAGGTTCTTTATTAAGTATTAACTGTGCCCATGGCTTCGGTTATATATTCTAGCCAAGATTAGGCCAAAGATTCTGTCAGTGACAGAGAGGTGAATTTGTGACTTGACTCGGAGAGTTTCAGGTTTAACAAGAATTGATTGGTCACATATTTATAATATGGTAAGCTCTTTGCCAGATGGAGTAAGTAAGGCTACGAGAAGTGAAAGAAGCATGAAAGAAGCAGTTCCTGCTCTTGGGAAGCTTAAAATTAGTGGCCCAGAAACAGTGTGTTATAGAAAACTATGAAAGAACAATTCCCAGAATATGTGTGTGTGTGTGTGTGTGTGTTCTCTCTCTATATATAGTAGTCAATATAGACTACTATATTCAAGGTGGATCTGTTCCTCAACACACACCTACATCAGGCAGGGTAGACTTTATCTATCTATCTATCTATATATAGTCTCCATGTAAACATAGAGTAGACTATATAGTCTATATATAAACATAGATTAGACTATATATAGCATACTATATATAGACTATATATAGGATATATACTATGCTAGATATACTATATAGACTATATAGACTACGATATACAGTACTGTATATAGACTATACACAAACTACTCTATATAGACTATATACAGAGACTATATAGTCTCTATATATAGACTGTATATAGACTACATAGACTACTGTATATAGACTATATATGCTATATATACTGTATATAGTATACATAGTAGTCTATATATAGTTCTATATATAGACTGTATGTACTATATATGTACTCTATATATAATATATATACACATACACACACACATATACATATATATTAGCCTGCCTGATGTAGCTGTGTGTTGGGGAACAGATCCATCTTGAATGCCAGCCAGTTAACCACCTGGAGACAATTTGGAAAAACAATGAAGAGCTGAAAATCTATTTTATTTTACTTTCCAATTTGCCAAATTTTGTTGAGCACCTGTCATGTTCTGAACACTGGAAATTCAGAGGAAGAGCAAAGAATATATGCTCTTTTCACAGGCTAAGGGCAAAGGGAATTAACTGGGTGACTTTTCCTGGATGTCTTCAAGCCATGCATGGTTCAGCCTTTAGAGTATGCATCTATTGATGGATGCATACTGTAGATGAAACACTGACTCACTCCTTTGAGTGCTGACTGTGACATATTTTGCCCAAATGGTTTCCAGACCCTCCCTGCTATTCTCTCTGCTTCCACTCTTGCCTCATTATAGTCCATACTTCACACAGCGGTGCTTGGCCTTGGACACCAAGGTGGTGAGTAGATAAACTCTTCTTTTTCTCTGAAAGGTTTCACTAGAAATTCCCAAGGGTTGATAGACCAACCGTTCACATGTACCTGTCATTACCTTTAACTGCTGAAAAATCCATCATGATCTTGCTCCATCTCCCATGGTAAGTTTTCTCAGCCTTCATGTGCTTTCATTGCAGTTGCCATGAAAAGTCCTACAGCTGAAGAATACACTGTTAATATTGAGATCAGTTTTGAAAATGCATCCTTCCTGGATCCTATCAAAGCCTACTTGAACAGCCTCAGTTTTCCAATTCATGGGAATAACACTGACCAAATTTTGAGCATAAATGTGACAACAGGTGAGTAAGAGACCCATTGCTTCAGAATAAATGATCGGATGTCTTGAGAAAGACTGTTTGAGCTCCTGACTATCAGAGCAATCTTTTACTTAGTAGGCAAGTGAAATGACTCACCGAGACTGATGTGTGATTCTATGACTTCATAGCCTTCCTGAATGAAGCCTTTATCAGTAAACTCTACAGCCAGAGGTTTCTTATTTTAGATGGTGACCAGAGGTTTGCTTGGTGGTTTGTGTGATGCTTATCATAAAGTGGTCCCAAGATATGGCCAGGTCCTTCATGATAAACTACTGGGTCCTCTTCCCTTGGGCAGATAAACTACTGGATCCTCTTCCCTGTGTCCTCTTCCCTTGGTATATCAATGAACATAGAAAGGACTGGTTCAAGATATTAGTAAGTACCAGATACCCTTCTCTTTGGCATTATAGGTCAGGAAACGAGAATGAGGTACATGCCTGCATCAGAAGCAAGGCATTAAGTAGAACCTTTCAGGCCATAGATTGGACTTTCTGGTTGCAAACTCTTTTTCAATGTCATGCTAGCTTCCCTATGTCTCCAGAGACCATCACCCAAGAGCTGGTATACAGTAGAAGTTGTGAGATAAGGCTCCCAGTTATCTGATAAAAGGGAATTGCTTTTTAAACTGGAAAGCACTAATAGATGTTGGGTTTTATTATTCTAAAATGAGAGCAAGAAAAAAATTCTTGTTTTTGAAATTCTTTTTGAATTCTCATATTTCAAATAGTCCATCCTGATGTCGGTGCATGCATTTTAATTTTTGATTCTTAATATATGCTACTCGAAGTCATAGCTCCCTTACCACTCCTTTTGGATGCCATTTCCCACTGATTCCTACCATTAGTACTAATTTTCTTGAGTTAGTGATTTTCCAGTTGGATGCCAATGTGCATTATAAGTCTTTCAGAAGCAGTGAGCTTCTGCTGTGTTTCCCACTCTTTATCCATAGAACATCTCACCAAACTAGGGTACTTTGGAAAATACATAGGAAATACCCTTCTATGTTCTCACCCAGCACAGATCTTTTGCCTTTAGAATAAATTATTGCATAGATTTTAGTCAATTTTGCTTCCCAAATTTTTTAACAGAAACCTTTTGGTGTCTTTGTAGGTGCTAGTAAATGAATCCAGTAAACAAAACTGACCAAGTATCAAAAATAGTTTTTTGTTGAACAACTAATGATTATAGACACTTGAGCTTTAGTTGTGAGTTTACCTTCCATATGTTCAATATAAACATACTCTCTCTAATTTTTTCTACTAGAGATGGGATGACTTCAAGAGGCTTCACCATCTTAAAAACTTGGGTTAACAAGCTTCTCAATTAAATGCAATTGACCTTGGAAAGTTTAATTTATCCTTCCAGAAAGACTGGTCATTCACACATAGAGGGGGTGAATCTTTTCTGCTACTGAACTATGAAACAGGTTTGACAAAAGTGAATATTTCAATGTGGCAGAGAAGCCTGAGGCTCATGGACCTCAGGACCAGCAGGGAAGAGCTAAGAGGAATTGGCCTAAAAGAGGAAGTGAATGGGGTGGGTGACCCTCAAAAACTGAGTCTATCTTCTAATTAGAGAACTAAACTTTTTTTTTCCATTACCATAAAAACCCAAAGGACACAAAGACAAAAAGAAAAAAGTGTCCTTTTACATCACTCTCGTGGAGAAAAAGAAGAGGCCTTGTCTTGATGGAAACCCCAGTGAGGAAGAAAAGCATTCTCAAATTTCAGTGAGAGCCTCTGACCTGGGGCTGGTTCATTTCTGGGCCTATGTACCACATAAAAAGAAGGGTCAACCTTGGCATGGCAGTGAGTGACTTTCATGGCTTTAGTGCATTTTCATCTCTCAGAGTGAGCAAACAGGACCAATGCTTCCTTTCTATGTTAAATGCAGCAGGATGTATGTTCTATGTTAAATGCAGCAGGGCAATGAAGGTTAGGCCTACTGACCATGGCACTAATGACTAAGCATCTAAACTTTCACCATCTTCCTTTTTCCATCCTTCCCTCACCTCATTTTTCCAGCAGTCTGCCTTATGATCCCTTTTTAGTAATGGCAAATGAAACTGAGGATATTTAAAACCGGACAATGTGCATAAAGCACCGGACAATACCTGGGATATGGCAGGTGGTCTGGAGGTGGTAACTTTTTCCATTCTCCTAAGGCATGTTTGTATTTTATGTGGGACTCAAAAGTTCTTCAACCACTCCTCCCATAATGCTCCCTCACAAAACAGAAGACAACAACAAAATTGCTTTAGCACTGGAATTTCATGTCAGTAAGAGAGAGATTTCAACAACTGGGATCCTGTTGCCTATCCTCAAATTACCTCTAGTGGGCACTCAGCTTCTTTGTTAGCAACTCCAGTTTCTTCTGTTCCTAATTCTCCTGCCCCACTGCCACCCACTGCTGGGACACAGGCTGCATCAGTATCCAAGGAATTAACTGGAACGTGTTGTCCCTCCTATTTCCGAAATAACTATTTGATAACTTCCCTTTGGGTAGTCACTCTGTGGGACTTTTCCTGGGCACCCATCTGCAGAAAAAACAGCTCTCAAAGATGTGACTTTGGTCCAGCTTTGGAAACTGATTCAAAGCACTCTGATTTCAGAACATTTCTTACTGTCTCCCATGAGAGCAGTGTTCATGTAGGCTGTTCACACCTGACTTGATATGTAAAAGGCACAAATTTACTTGCACTCTGTATTTGTTATCTATTGATGCATAACAAAGTCTAAAACCTAGCATCATAAAATAACAACCATTTATTATCTGAGAGATTTTTTAATCATTGTATTTATATTTGTTAAGAATTAAGATGTAGAAGGTGGAAGTATTGACAAGTATTGGTACTAACAGTAACATAAAAATAAACTTCCATACAGGTATAAACTTATTTGCCCTATAAACTATATCTACAATAGTCTACAAATAGAGGTATGCTCTAACATACATCCTGCTGCATTTAACATAGAAAGGAAGCATTGGTCCTTTTTGCTCACTCTGCGAGATGAAAATGCACTAAAGCCATGAAAGTCACTCACTGCCATGCCAAGGTTGACCCTTGTTTTTATGTGGTACATAGGCCCAGAGATGAACCAGCCCCAGGCCAGAGGCTCTCACCGAAATTTGAGAATGCTTATTCTTCCTCACTGGGGTTTCCATCAAGACAAGGCCTCTTGTTTTTCTCCACGAGAGTGATGTAAAAAGACACTTCTTCCTTTTTGTCTTTGTGTCCCAAGTAGGGTTTTTATGGTAATGGGAAAAAAAAGTTTAGTTCTCTTACTAGAAGATAGACCCAGTTTCTGAGGCTCAGAAATCTTAGAGCAGCTTAGCTGGGTGGTTCTGGCTCAAGGTCTCTTGTAAGGTTGTAAGTAATCTATCAACTAGTGCTGTCATCATATGAAAGTTCAACTGGCATATGAGAAAAAAAATTCTTTTCTTTTCTCTTCTTTTCTTTTTGAGACAGGGTCTCACTTTGTTGCCCAGGCTGGAGTGCAGTGGTTGCAATCTCAGCTCACTGCAACCTCTTCCTCCCAGGCTCAAGCAGTCCTCCCATCTCAGCCTCCTGAGTAGCTGAGACACACTACCATGCCCAGCTAATGTCTTTGTATTTTTTGTAGGATAGGGTTTTGCTATGTTGCCCAGGCTGGTTTCAAAGTCCTGCGCTCAAGTGATCCACCCGCCTCGGCCTCTCAAGTGCTGGGATTACAGGAGTGAGCCACTGTACCTGGCCTGGAAAATTTATTTCTAAGCTCACTCATGTGGTTGTTGGCAGGCTCCAGTTCCTCACTAGCTATTGGCTGCAGACCTCAGTTCCTTGCCATGTGGACCTCTCCATGATGTGCCTTCATGCCATGGCAGTCAACTACCCCCAGAGTGAGAGGAGAGAGAGAAAGAGAGAGAGCAACCAAGAGGAAAGCTATAGTGTTTGTAATAACCTAATCTCAGAAGTGCCATACCATCACTTCTGCCATACTCTATTGATTACATAGACCAATCCTAGTGCAACATAAGAAGGTACTACAAAAGGGTTTGAATACCTAGTGGTAGGGGTGGGCAAAGGCCATCTTGGAGGCTGGCTACCTTATACTTATCATCATAGACATCTGGTGACTATTAGCTATTAGGCATGCGTATCTAAAAGAGGACTTAGCCATTCATCACTCAACCGTCACAGCAGTCATCTTTCAGATTGTCATGGCTAATAGCATGGTGATGCATACATACAAACATCAATTTTATGCTATTGAAGTTCTCAGAAAGGTAATATAAAGTCAGATTAGGATTTTCTTCAAGAATGAATACCTGCAGGCTATAAGTACAAATGTGGTGACTGCCTTCTCCACCTTGTCTCTCCTTGCTATTCTGTTTAATGATAGTCTGCAGACCCGCTGGGAATGAAATCTGGTGCTCCTGCGAGACAGGCTATGGGTGGCCTCGGGAAAGGTGTCTTCACAGTCTCACTTGTCAAGAGCATGACGTCTTCCTCCCAGGGCACCATTGCAGTTGCCTTAAAGAACTGCCTACCAAGGGACCTTTTTGCCTGCTTCAGGAAGGTAAGTAACTGTTCATTAAATGCGCGTTGAGTGGTTATTCAACATCAGTTTACAACTGGGTGCAGTGGCTCATGCCTATAATCCCAGCACTTTGAGAGTCCGATGTGGGTGGATCACTTGAGGTCAGGAGTTTGAGAGCAGCCTGGCCAGCACAGTGAAACCCTGCCTCTACTAAAAATGCAAAAATTAGCTGGGTGTGGTGGTGCACGCCTGTAGTCTCAGCTACTCGGGAGGTTGAGGCAGGAGGATCACTTGAACCTGGGAGGCAGAGGTTGCAGTGAGCTGAGATCGCACTGTTGCACACCAGCCTGGGAGACAGAGGGAGACTCCATCTCAAACGAACACACAAAAACAACTTACAAATGTTTCTGGTTTGTATATACTCAGACACTAACATGATATTTGTAAATATTGCCCTGTGTTTTTCAACAGATGTTACCCTGAACATGAGAGTCAGACTAAATGTAGGCTTTCAAGAAGACCTCATGAACACTTCCTCTGCCCTCTATAGGTCCTACAAGACCGACTTGGAAACAGCGGTAGGTTTTGGCCCCAAGAGCCTCTTAACCAACAAAGTGTTTGGACTGAACTGAGTCTATAGCATTCACAGTTAACAGTGGCTTGGATCTGTCAGAACTTACGGATGTGGATTTATTATTTTTTTACCTCTGAGACGGTGAATTAATATGTGCTCAAATCAAATCATGTTTAGGGGACAGTGTGGCATCACCTTGACCTATAAGTATAATTTTTTTCCAGTGTGGAACTGTTTCAGATAAGATTTGGTGGCATCAATTCACTAAAACTTATTCAAAGCCCCAAGAACCTATAGCCTACAAGCACCAGTTGGTGCATTTCTATTCTTCACATACCACATGAATGAAACTCCTAACTTTTGGGCAGACAAACCTGTGGCTGAGCACAGAGGGTTTCAAACCACTCTACACTAGAGGTTGCTAGGCATTCATACCTAAGACAGATATAAATTTATTCACATAAAAATAGAGACTATTCCACCAGTGTTAACTGCCAGTCACTGTCTTAAGTGCTTCACATTGAATTGACTCATCTAAACCTAAACACTTTGCTGGAGTTATCATATTTGGAACAGAGCTTCCCAATGGATGTGTCACAGATTATTACAGGTGGGCTGAGATAATGACTTCCCTTCTCCTGGCAGCTGAGCCCTGCCTTGGGCTGTTAGCAGCCTCCTGCTTATCCCAGCATGTCACCCAAATATTGTCATCTCCCATGAGTGCCTTGATGAAGTGCCGCTTCAGAAGAGCTCTTGGATATTTGATTTACATTTCTGGCATTTAATATGTCTGCACAGCAGGAGAACCTCCTCACACACACACTACACTAAATTATATGCTTTGAAAGAGAGAGTTACATAGCAACCACCTAGGTACCTGGTACACCAACCAATCCTGCAGTATGGCAGCCATGAGGATGCCCCTCCCAGACCTCCAAGTACAGGTCATGTAATGGAGCAAGGGTTGCAGCTGCTGCTTCTGAAATCCACGACCATCACTGCTGCTCCCTACCAATGAAGGGGCACAGCACATCTGTGTTTGGCAGACACTGGGACTCCTTGGAAGGCTTTATTGAACCTTTCCAGGTTCGGGCTAGGGTGCTTTTATCCAACCTTCCTTCCCTCTCTTTCATTTGGGGGTCTGATGGCTCTCTCTATCTTCCCTGCTCCCTCCACGTTTTCTTTCCTAGGCATTTTCCTGAGTAAATTTTTTGCACATTTCATCTAGTGTCTACTTCTTGGAGGACCCAGACTGATATAGATAGGAATTATTTCTTCAGAAATATAATGCCTACAGTTAACAAAATGGAAGATAATTTTACCTACTGTGATTAGGAATATGTGGTTTTTACTCTGCTTCAGATCTTTTGATACACCTATTTCTAGACTTTGATATATGACACTCACCTTGCTTTATTTTTCAGTTCCAGAAGGGTTACGGAATTTTACCAGGCTTCAAGGGCGTGACTGTGACAGGGTTCAAGTAAGAATACTTTAATTTGGTCATTTCTACTTTATGGCTGGGATCCGTATGGTAGTGAAGGAGGTAAACCCCCTAGAGAGGCATTGTTCATGTAGAATTCTCAGCAGGAGCAGTTTGGTAGAGGAGAAAAAAGTATCTCACCCCTTACAGATGCACCTGTTTAAAAGAAAAAGAGAAAAAGACTTGTGTTCATTCTATACATGTGCAAAAATTTTGCAAGCAAAGGGATAAGTTTGTAGTCCAAACAGTTCAGAAATATAGAAATGAAATAATGCCATGCAATGATGTCTTTCTACTGGAAGATCCTGCTGGCCAATGAGGACCGTAGATTTTCATGCTGCAACAGGCAGTTTGTGCCATTTTGTTTCCTAAGCAAATAAGCCATAAATATCTAGACTCTTCCAGGTCAGTTATTGTTTTACTGAACTGAGTGTTCTCCGTCCAGGTCTGGAAGTGTGGTTGTGACATATGAAGTCAAGACTACAGCACCATCACTTGAGTTAATACATAAAGCCAATGAACAAGTTGTACAGAGCCTCAATCAGACCTACAAAATGGACGACAACTCCTTTCAAGCACTAACTAGCAGTAAGTGAAATTGTTTAGATATGATCATGTTATTTACGGTTATGCGTAAACCTAGGAAATTAGCTTATGTTACAATGTCCTCTGGGAAGCTATACACTCCACTTCCTGGCACAGGGGGTTCTGTACCACCTCCTCCTCTTATGCCAGCGCCTCCCAATCTGACTAATGCCACTGTACCTGGGGTGTGTGGAAGAGGGGCACAAGGGGGTCACAGAGCCATCTGGGTTTGTGTATTTTCTAAATTAACAGATCCAAAACTAAGTTAAAAAAGTAAAACTAATATTGCAGTGGAGGTTTAAATATTCATAAAATGCACCAATAAGAAATAGAGGGCCATCATTTTAGAGCAGTAGGCCTCAGAGTGTAGCCCTCTGTCATCCAGGGTGGAGTGCAGTAGTATAATCATGGCTCTCTGCAGCCTCTATTTTCCTTGCTCAAGTGATCCTCCTGCTTCAGCCTCTGGGGTAGCTGGAGCCACAGGTGCACACCTCCATACTCGGCTAACATTTTTTACTTTTTATTTATTTATTTTTTTAGAGATGGGATCTCACTACGTCACCCAGGCTGGTGTCATACTCCTGGCCCCAAGCAATCCTCCCACCTAGCCTTCCAAAGTGTTGGGATTATAGGCATGAGTCACCATGCCTGGCTGTGTTTTTATTTTTATTTGTGAAATGATAAGGCAGTGATCCCATGGATTTTTACTGCCAAAACAATAATAATAGCTACAGTTTCTCCAAGTTACCTCCCAAATGTAACTCTCACTGCTCCTGTTTTCCAGACAGGGGAACTAAGGGCCGAGCCAGTCTAAGCAAGTTCCTCAGGGCCACACAGTTACAGTTGGGACAGAACCAGGATTCAAATCCAAACTTACTATCTATGAAGCTCCCACTCCTACAGAGGTCCATGAGTATTAGGACATTCTTATTTCTCAAGCAGACTTTATTATAATTAATTAATTTGTTTTTACATTTCTAAATCATTCAAGACTTAGGTCAGAGCTTTCAATAAGCATGAGATATCAGTTATTGATAAGAAGCAGTTGATATGATTCCAGTCTGTAGCACAGAAACTTGGTATTTAAGTTAGTGTTTTTTTTTTCATAAGTAAATGTGCAATTTTCTACCACACTGTTTGAAATATTGAAAATAGCTTTAAAATTTCCATTACTGCCATTAAGGAGCCACAGGGCAAAGACCCCAATCAGGAAACCCTGTCCCTGGTATGTGGCAGGACACACTTCCTCAGGGCTCAGACACCAGCTGCATGGGGATGGAGTGAGGAGACACATTGCCTCAGCCAGTTCAGCACCACAGATGTTGTCAAGACCTCCGAGAGCTTTGTGGTGGTTGTGTCTGGTGAGTAGCATCAATGACATTTATTCGCTTTGGGATCTTATTACCTTTTCTTCGGGTTTCCAGATGAAACTAAGTTCTCTGTCACACCAGAAATCATCTTTGAAGGGGACACAGTCAGTCTGGTGTGTGAAAACGAACTTTTGTCCTCCAATGTGTCTTGGCGCTATGAAGAACAGCAGTTGGAAATCCAGAACAGCAGTAAATTCTCGATTTACACTGCTGTGTTCAACAACATGACTTCGGTGTCCAAGCTCATCATCCGCAACATCACTCCAGGTGATGCAGGTAGGTCTCCATTCAATAACTTGTGTGAGGAATGGAATGAAGAGCTTGTAAAGAAGCAAATATGTAATAGTGTTTTATGTAGACGTGTAGTGTTTTTCTCTTCCCAAAGAAGTCTCCTGGTTCAACCTTTCAAAACTGAAAATTAATCCCATGTGTATTAGTCCGTTTTTATACTGCTATAAAGAACTACCTGAGATTGAGTAATTTATGAAGAAAAAAGGTTTAATTGACTCACAGTTCTGCATGGTTGGGGAGGCCTTAGGAAACTTACAATCATGGCAGAAGGCAAAGGGGAAGCAAGGCACATCTTACATGGCAGCAGGAGAGGGAGAGAGAGTCTAGGGAATTGTCAAACATCTGATTTTAAACCATCAGATCTCATGAGAACTCACTCCCTATCATGAGAACAGCATGGGGGAACTGCCCCCATGAGAGAATCACCTACCACCAGGGCCCTCCCTGAACACGTGGGGATTACAATTCGACATGAGATTTGGGAGGGGACACAGAGCCAAACCATATCACCATGGTATTAATTGTTAATTAATTTTAAAGTTAATTATTTTCATTATTTGCTTTATTTTAGTATATAATTATTTTCATTGTTTTGTTTTAGTATATAATATTTATTATTAATTTAATTTTCCATTGATTTAAAAAAAATTAAAATAGCTTTGTTGAGGAAGGAATTGATATATAATAAACTGTACATATTTAAAAAGTCTTGACCCATGTACAGCTGTGAAATCATTACTACAGTCAGGAGAGTGAACATATCCATCATTCTCCCTGCCCTCACCAAATTTTCTGGTTCTCCACTATTATCCCTCCCTTCAGCTTTCTCCTGTCTTCTTGCCCACCCCAAGCAACTACAAAAGCAAGCATAAGGCTTAATTCTTCCCTAAGACTAGTGGGGTACCTGACATATTCTGGAATGTAATAACTGCATTGTAACTCAGATGCCAATGGGGCCATCTCCTTTTCTCTACATGATGAGGTGGGCTATAGACATATGGCTCCTATCACGTAGTTGTTGATTTTGATTTACCACATGGTTAAATACTATGGCAATATTATCTATCTTCTTCTAATTCTCCAAGACTTTTCAATTTTTCTTTCCTACTCTATTGTTATACTTTTTTCCTTATTAGCAAAGTCCCTAAGATTTCTACTATTTCCTTAGAACGTCTCTGTACTCCACTTTGTGGCATCAGAAATATCTGCACTTCCTGAATTCCTGAATGGTTATTTAGGCATTTTTAGAGTAAGTCTCAGATGCTTTTGAAAATGATGCTTCATGAAGAACTGTCATTACTGTCATGATCCATGAGATTAGGGTACCATTCCTCTAAGAAAATATACATATGTTGTAATAATGCATGATTTCATGTATTTTATGCAGGTGAATATGTTTGCAAACTGATACTAGATATTTTTGAATATGAGGGCAAGAAGAAAATAGATGTTATGCCCATCCAAATTTTGGCAAATGAAGAAATGAAGGTGATGTGTGACAACAATCCTGTATCTTTGAACTGCTGCAGTCAGAGTAATGTTAATTGGAGCAAAGTAGAATGGAAGCAGGAAGGAAAAATAAGTATTCCAGGTGAGAATGTTAGATAAGCCCTTTTGTAAATAGGTTTTTGCCTCTTGGCCAAGTAGAAATGGGAGATGTGGTGTGTGGAAGGGGAAATGTCAGATGGCTGCTATTTTCTAGATTTCAGACTGTGAAAAGGCATTAGGTTTGATGCCAGCCCCAGCTTAGCCACTCTAGAGCAAGACTCCAAAAACATATGCACGCAAGTGTCATGCTTTGGTTGTAGATGAGATCCCAGCAGCAGAAGACCCAAGACAGAAGGATCCTGGCATTTTGGATCTTAAAAAAAAAAAAAAAAAAGACAAGAAAAGCTTGTGCTCACTTTCCTTTCATCTTCAGTGAAGAGCTAAGGATGAGGTCACTTGTCACTGAGGTCTGACTTGGAGCTTCTCCTTTCTGTGTGTCTTCTCCTGGTGTCTGGTCCTTCTCACTTCTCTGCCTTTGTATCTATGCATGCCTCAATATTTTCTATCTCTGTGCCTCCAGCTTTATCCCTTTCTCTCTGCAGATCTGTTTGTCTCTCAGTCATTTCATACGATTTCTGATCCCATTAGCTTTTGTTTTCAATCTGAAATCTTACCTAAAGTTCCCTACCCTCCAGTTTATATTGATGAATAATAATAATGGTAATAAATTAAAACAGCAATACTCACTCTGTTTTGTATAACAGTTTATGATTAACCCTTTAAAAAATATGTTACTGCTTTTTAAATGCTTGACCACAAATTTGAAGCATTTTACTTCCAATTTTCAAATAAGGAAATTGAGGTTCAGATTATATGACTTATCCAAGGTTGTCAAAATATGAAAAAAAAAAAAAAAAAGAAGAAGAAGAAAGAAAGAATTAGGACTCACCAAAGGTCTTGTTTCACAAAACCAGTGTTGTCTTGGCCAAACTATATTATGCATGCCTGGTGGGCCAGCACTGGAATGAGCTAGTCAGGCAGAGTTTGCACAGTGTTCTGCCTGGAAACTGCATAGAGCAAGATCCAACTCTTCTCTTAAGAAGCAACAGTATAACGTGCTTGTCTGTAAAGAAAAAGTCTTTAATGTAAAATGTAGCTTTACCCATGAAATACATTAGTGTGGGGAACCTTCATTTTAC
Source organism: Papio anubis (assembly GCF_008728515.1). NCBI lineage: Eukaryota > Metazoa > Chordata > Mammalia > Primates > Cercopithecidae > Papio > Papio anubis. Next base: position 45,208,929 of record NC_044981.1, on the reverse strand, counting down.
AAAGCCTTAGCTATTTAAATAGATTAAATTATTTTTTAAAAATTATCAGAACAGGGGTGGTGGCTCACGCCTGTAATCCCAGCACTTTCAGAGGCCAAAGCAGATGGATTATCTGAGGTTGAGCATTCGAGACGAGCCTGGCTAACACGGTGAAACCCCATCTCTACTAAAAATACAAAAAATTAGCTAGGTGTGGTGGTGTGCACCTGTAGTCCCAGCTACTCGGGAGGCTGAGGCAGGAGAATCACTTGAACCCGAGAAGCCGACGTTGCAGTGAGTGGAGATCATGCCACTGCATTACAGTCTGGGTGACAGAGTGAGACTGTCTCAAACAACAACAGCAACAACAACAACAACAAAACTATCAATTTACAGGCAAATTTTCCTAAGCACATGTAATTTCCAAAGGAGTTTCACCTGCAAGCATTTGTATTCGACTTTAAAGTACTCAGAAGAAAGGCACGTGGTAACTGTTGAAAATATTAACCCATGATACATGCAGTCACTTCCCTGATTTCTAAGGAAGAGGAGGTGTAGGTATCCTGAAGGAACTGCCAGATGGAAGAAAGACCTTGCACAATTCCTGTGGTACTGGCTCAGAAGCTTTCAACCCCGAAAGGTGAAAAACCTGGCCTTCTGGCAAAGGAACCAGGAAGTCTGTGGCGCAGATGCTTAGAGCGGGATGAATGACTGCAGAACAATGGATTTCCTGCCTCAGGGCTGGCCGCCTGGGGACCTGGCTTCTCTGATGAATTTAGCCTCTGCCCTGGCACCCTGCCCTTCTTTCTCCTGCCCTTGCTGCTTCCTCTCTGCAACTATCTTCTCCAAATTCCACAAGTTCTACTAACAACCATTTTTCCAGGTCTGTGGAACACAATCAAGCAAAAGAATTTACCCAAAGCATTTGGAACTGAATGAATGACCTCTCAGAAATCGTTGCATATTCAAAGCACTCTGGAAAAGGATGACACAGAAAGGAAATAATCAACAATGGCAGAATTTCTAACTTTAAGAGACTAAAATTCAGTGAAGATTTCCTCCCACATGGGAAAAAAGCGAAGGAGTATTCTTTAAGGGTATCACCATGATCACAAAATAGTTATTGTGGCAGATTCAATGTATTAAACTCTGTTTTTTATTTTGTTTTGTTTTGTTTTTTGTTTGTGTGTTTGTTTTTTGAGACAAAGCCCTGCTTTTGTCACCCAGGCTGGAGTGCAGTGGCACGATCTCGACTCACTGCAACCTCCACTCCCGGGGTTCAGGAGATTCTCCTGTCTCAGCCTCCTGAGTAGCTGGGATTATAGGTGCCTGCCACCATACCCGGCTAATTTTTATATTTTTAGTAGAGATGGGGTTTCACCATGTTGGCCCAGCTGGTCTCGAACCCCTGACCTCCACCCATCTTGGCCTCCTAAAGTGCTGGGATTACAGGTGTGAGCCCCCACACCTGGCCTCAACTCTGTTTTCAATGTTTACATTTATCATCTTGGTTTTTCTCCACTCCCCACCCAAAGTCTTGCAAAGTAGGTACCATCACCACCATGTTATAGAGGAAGGTCTGGGATGTCATCTAACTTTGAACAACAAAATTGTAATTGCATACCTTCTCTTCTCCAGAAAGCAAAGTGCCAACTTATTAGCTATATTCAGTACCTCCCATGTAGGGCCCCTGGTTGCAGAGCCCCAGGGTGTTGTAGGAAACACGATGTGAATGATGCCAATTTGGAAGTCCTGCTTGTGTTTTCTGAGTTTACCATCTCTTTGGAGCCTTTCTCTACTCTTTCTCTGAATCTCAGCGTAACAGAAGTAGTTACTGTTCTCTGAACAAGACCTGCATGCTGCTGCTTCTGTGTTTTTGCTTATAGCAGTGGTTTTCTGAGTTAACAATAGAATCCATTTTTCAAGCAGAATCTTGCATAGCTGTCTAATGCAAGTCTTCTCAACTCAGCACTATTGACATTTTGGGTCAGATAATTCTTTGCTGGTGGAACTGTTCTGTGCATTGTAGGATATTTAGCAGTATCCCTGGCCTATACCTACAAGATGCCAGTAACATCTTCAGTTGCAACAACCAAAAATGTCTCCAAACCTTGCCAAATGTCCTGCTGGGAGGCAAAATTGCCCGTCATTGACAGCACATCTAATGTGTAAAGCAGACCGAAGTGGAGCTGCTCTGGTTAGAAGAAGATGAAGGGATTGGAGCCTACACAGTTTATTATCCTTCCACCCCCCAACAGAGTCCCAGCCCCTGAAGCAGCTTGATGGAATGCCAAGTTTTCCAAGGAGTATGGATTTACTCACACATAACCCACATACAACCACATACCAGAACTACAGCCCCCATTTCTATGTATTAAAATCCTAAATGTCTGTTAAGGCCTAGAGCAAATCTTCCTCTTCTCTGAAATCTTCCCTAATCTCTCAACTAAAACATCCCTCCTTTAATCCACATAATATATTGACTTCTCTCTTATGGAACCTACCCACTGCACACTATCATTATTTCTGTACATCTCTTTATACACTCCTTCTTGCACAGATCATTGTCCTGCACATTAGTTTGGTGAGATAGATGGGTGTTTAAGGATCAGTAAGAGTCAGCAGGAGGAAGAGGGAAGGAGAATATTTCAGGTGTGAACACAGGTATAGAGGCACAAAGCTACAGGGCATGTTCAAGGCCCAGGAGATGATCTAATTTTTCAGAGACAGCTATAGAAGAAGATAAAGAGAAGAGAAGCAGATTGGAATCACACTGTGAATAATTGAATATACCAGGCGAAGAGGGATTTTACTATATTCTGTAGGCAATGGTAAGGTTTCAAAAGTAGAGGACATCAAATGGTGAGAGCTGAACTTAGGAAAAATAAGTTTTAAGGTCGTATAGCCAATAGATTGCAGGGGCAAATAACTGAAAATAGAGACCCAGCTACAATCATGTGCAATAGGCAGACAACAGATAATGGGGCCTGAGCAAGTTACCGTGGGTAGGAGTGGGTAAGACAATAGTGAGATATTTCAGAAGAGTAATCTAAAAGTTTCTTACAATTGAGTAGGGGTAAAAGGTGAGTGCATGCAAGTAATTTAAAATTTTTATTTGGGAAAATGCCAAGAGCAAAGAAAGGACACGTTGGAAGATGTACAGGTTTTATCTGGGGAGAAAAAAGATGAGTTCTTAAATGGACCAATTGAGTTGAAGGTACCTAAGATGTCAGAGCAACACTTGGGAATTTGCTTCTAAAGTTTCCAACAAGAGTGCTGCTCTTAGAAATAGAGTAGGAGTCATCCAAATTTGGGCTATTCTAGAAGCAATAGGTATAGATGAGATTGCCTGGAGAGACGGTAGAGAAAAAGATGAGGAAAGGGGCAACCTTAAGAAGGGGATGAAGGAAAAGAGCCTGAGAGGGAGACCCAGAAGGAGGGATGAGGAGAAAAGAGGGGCAGGAGACATCTAGGACTCAAGCACGCCAAATCAGAGAGAAGGGGTCAGCAGAATGGGATGCTGCAGTCAAAGTAGCATGAGGGGAGGCCACTGTTGGCCTTAAAGGAACACTTTTGGTAGAGGAGAGGGTGAAGAAGGCCAATTGCAAAGACTTGATGAGAAATGGGAGTGAAAAATTGGAGGTGGAAAATGCAGAAGCATCGTGGTATGAAGAGAGGAAGAAATGCAGTGGTGGCTAGGGAGCATTCAGACTGGGGAAAGAACATTTCAGGAAGGGAGACTTGCGTGTATCTGGGGATTGAAGTGGAGGAAATCTGGGAGGAAAGATTAAAGACACAGGGTGAGGAAGGGCAAAGGATGAAGGGATGTCCTGGAAGAATTGGAAGAAGTGGATTTTCAAAAGATAAGTGGAGGGGTGAGCCTTAGAGATGGGCACAGACACTTCTGTCTGTGAGCTAGGAGGTACTTTAGTCAAGATAGATAAAGAGGGAAATCAGTTTGGTGTTTCAAACAACCTTTCTGGGGTCTAGGGAGAAAATCTAGTTACATGTTGATCAAAATATGTCAAATATAATTGATCAGCCAGAGCTAAAAAAGACACATTTACGTTGGAACTAATCAAAAGGCTTATTCTTTTTCCTTCATTTTCAGAAGAATTGATAGTGTTTGAAGATTGCCTTAGGAGTGCACGACTGCAGGCAAGGTGGGAGGAGGGAGAGTAAAGGGACTAGAGTAGGAAAAATCAGCCACAAGGTGTTGTAGAACCCGAGGCAAGAGGAAAGATGGCATGGAGGGCATGGTATTTCTGGGAAAGGAAAGGAGGGTATGGAAAGGGAGCTATTTTGAAGGGGAAACTGCTGGTAACTGAGAATGCATGAAGTTGAAGTTGAAGATTTCACTAAAACATAGAGATTTAAACAGGGAACATGCTGTGAAAAAAGCTCAAATAAGGTGAATATCAGGTGCCCCAGTATTGCTTCTTCCTCTTTTTAATGATCATAGTACTCTAAATAATCTGTCATGTGTTCTTCCAGTTAAATCACACCCAAACAGCTTGCTTCTCTTTTTTATGGTTCACATTCTAAAAACCATCGCTCATGGTCTTTGTTACAGCAGGACTCAGTCAGGTACTTTTCTAAGAGTTTATGTATATTATCTCATTTAACCTTACAGTGGTCCTGGGAAGTAACTGCTATTATTAATCCTCATTTTATATCTGGAGAACTGAAGCACAAGGTGGTTAAGTGACTGTCTCAACAATATCTTGCTAGTAAGTGATGGAGTTTGGAATCTGAAGCCAGGCAACCTGGATACAGAGTCTGCAGACCTAATCACCATAAACCCCTCCTCTCCATTCAGAGAAGAAATCTATTTAAATAGTAACTCCTTTTGTGAAAAAAATGATTTGACCTCTTTGCTACTAAATAAAGGAGTTAGCCAGCTGGGATGGCAACAATTTGCTTCTCATTACAGGAACCCCTGAGACAGACATAGATTCTAGCTGCAGCAGATACACCCTCAAGGCTGATGGAACCCAATGCCCAAGCGGGTCTTCTGGAACAACAGTCGTCTACACTTGCGAGTTCATCAGTGCCTATGGAGCCAGAGGCAGTGCAAACATAAAAGTGACATTCATCTCTGTGGGTAAGGACTCTCCCTAGAATTTTTAGCCACGAATAAGTCTCACCTTAAATAAGTGCTGCCAATGAACTATGAGCTATGGAAATATCTATGAGTAAAATAATGGACAGAGAGGGAGTGTGGTTAGGGCAAATCACACAATGGGAGATAGAAAAGGATTTCCCTCTCTGCCATTTAAATTCAGAGGGAGTGTTTTAACAATTGGGGATGGTTGTGGTAGGACACAGTGGTTCCCAGGAAGGAACCCCAGGGCATTCTCTGAGTAAGGCAGGAGGTGGAGTGGGAAGTAGGGTTTCCCACTCAGGTTATCCCTATTATCATTGAATGTGTAAGGAAGATAATGTTTCTAATTTTCCCCTTTTCCCTCATTACCTGGTTCTCCCATTCTTAAATTCCAACATCCTGGCTCACTCCCCCGCTACCCCTCAACACCCTCCCTCATTCCTCCTCTCCCATTTCACCTGTTCCAGAGACAATGCTGCAGAAAGCCTTAGTAATCTGATTCTTTTTTTGTTTTTGTTTTTGTTTTTGTTTTTTTGAGACAGAGTCTCGCTCTGTCGCCCAGGCTGGAGTGCAGTGGTGCGATCTCGGCTCACTGCAAGCTCCGCCTCCAGGGTTCACGCCATTCTCCTGCCTCAGCCTACTGAGTAGCTGGGACTACAGGCGCCCGCTGCCACACCTGGCTAATTTTTTTTGTTTTTTTTTTTGCATTTTTAGTAGAGACGGGGTTTCACCGTGTTAGCCAGGATGGTCTCGATCTCCTGACCTCGTGATCCGCCCACCTCGGCCTCCCAAAGTGCTGGGATAGTAATCTGATTCTTTCTGGTTATTTTGCCGTTGGAATGAGTGATTTGTTAGTCTCTCAATTAATTGTTTAGGTAGGCTTCTTAAAATTGTCATTTCTCCTTATATCATAAAGCATTATGATTTCACCCCATGTGTAAAAAGAGGACATTCAAACTTGTTTTTCCACCTGTCTTACAAAAATCAATGATTTAGATTAATCATTAGGCCCTTTTTGAAGAAGTTTAGAGAAAGGGCTGATATAAGCAATACTTAACTGTTTTCTGCTATTGTGACTTAGCATTTTTACAAAGATCAAGATTATGTTTATGTGGGCATTATCTATCTATCTAATATATATCTATAATATATAATATATAGCTATATAATAATCATATATCTACAGGTAGAACAGTTTTGCATTCCTAGTTTTAACACAAAGAGTTGTGTTATGTTCAAATAATCAAAACTGTTCTCACTATAGAAAACTGCAAATTGCTCAAAATACTCATGAGCTCTTCTAGGGAAATAATGCTTTCAGATAAAACTAATCTTTCTCCAAATTATTTAACATAACTTTACCTCTAACCGCAAAACTGGGACCTGTCTTAGGGACATGTTAAGCCTTTGCTGAAAATCACTGGTCTGGTCATTTGGAATCTCATCAGAGAGTCAAGAGGACCAAATTCATGGTTCCATGAGCCTTCTTCTTTTTACTCACAGAAATAGCTAAGCCTTAGAGAGCCATCTCAAGATGCCTATGGCTGGGAAGGGCAATGCAGGGACACATTACACCTTCTTTGAGTGCCTTTGGGCTGTGTCTGAACATTTCAATCCCAGCTTCTAATGGTAACTGTGAAAAGCCCTGATGTCATTGGATTATGATTAAGAATAAGATTTTTAGGCCAGTCATGGTGGCTTATGCCTGTAATCCCAGCACTTTGGGAGGCCAAGGTGAGCAGATGGCTTAAGCCTAGGAGTTTGAGATTAACCCTAGCAACATGGCAAAGCCCTGTCTCTACCAATAAAAAATAAAAATAAAATTAGCCAGGCATGGTGGTGTGTGCCTGTAGTCCCAGCTTCTTGGAAGGCTAAAGCAGGAGGATCAATTAAGCCCAGAAGGTTGAGGCTACAATGATAAATAAAAATAAAATTAGCCAGGCATGGTGGTGTGTGCCTGTAGTCCCAGCTTCTTGGAAGGCTGAAGCAGGAGGATCAATTAAGCCCAGAAGGTTGAGACTACAGTGAGCCATGATTGTGCCAACCTGGGTGACAGAATGAGACCCTGTCTCAAAAAAGAAAATAATAATAATATTATTAATAATAAGATTTCACACTGACTGGGAAAGTAGGCCAGCATCAGTGGGCTCACAAAATGAAGCTTTTGACTTACAGAAGACTGAAGTGAATGGTGTTTTGAAATATCAACCATGTAAAGATATACTCAAAGAGAAGTGGACAGTTAGACTAAAATAGTGGGAGGCTCATATAAGGTTTTATGTTTGTAATAGTCTTATTAATATTTTTGATTAGTAATTTTCCATGAACCTGTGAGAAGCTTCTTAGAGGAGTATATATATAGTGAAATTAATTACATATAAAGACTTATATTACTGTAGTTATAGTTATAATTAACATACCCATACATCCCAGTTTACCTGAGACAGTGCAGGTGTAATTATTAGGTTAGTGCAAAAGTAATTGTGTTCTTAGCCATTACTTTTCAACCAACTTATATTTGGGCAATACGCTCTATGATTCTTGTACTTAAAATGTAGTTCTAGAATTCACTCTTTCACTTTTTTTTTTTTTTTTTTTTTGAGACGGAGTCTCGCCCTGTCGCCCAGGCTGGAGTCCAGTGGCGTGATCTCCGATCTCCGCTCACTGCAAGCTCCACCTCCCGGATTCACGCCATTCTCCTGCCTTAGTCTCCCAAGTAGCTGGGACTACAGGCATCCGCCACACGCCCGGCTAATTTTTTGTTTTTAGTAGAGACGGGATTTCACCGTGTTAGCCAGGATGGTCTCGATCTCCTGACCTCGTGATCCACCCACCTCAGCCTCCCAAAGTGCTGGGATTACAGGCGTGAGCCACCGCGCCCGGCCCACTCTTTCACTTATTAAGCACTGACTGTGTACTAGACCCAGTATTGAGTACTGGAGATGCAAAGACACAGAGGCTACAGGTCTGCCCTTGAGGGCTCACATTTTTATGGAGGAGAGATATTAAAAGAGATAAAATAATACACAATGTGGTATTATTAAAAAGTATTTTAAAAGAGTAGAGGTTGAGATTATTAGAGGAACCTGGCCATTTGTTCTCCCTTGAGATGTTACAGAGGAGGTTGGAGGGAAGCTTGGGATAAGGCGACACTCCTAAGTTTGCAACCTTTTACCCTGCTAATCATCAGGAGATAATTCCAGCCACAAAAGTGAAGTGCACGAGGTCCTAAGGCATGTGATGGAAATGAGTACAGTGCAGAGCACCACCAGGAACAGCCTAGAAACAAGTAAAGCCCAGGAGCAGCAAGGTACCAATCCTACCTTGACATGAGTAGAGTCAGGATGGTTCATTTTTTTTTTTTTTCTGTCCCTCTCTGAAGTTTCACTCATGTGCTAATGTCCCCAGAGATACTACACATTGAACTTGTTGTCAGTGTTCTTTTGTCTGTATTGTTTGCCTTTTTTTAGCCAATCTAACAATGACCCCGGACACAATTTCTGTTTCTGAGGGACAAAACTTTTCTATAAAATGCATCAGTGATGTGAGTAACTATGATGAGGTTTATTGGAATACTTCTGCTGGAATTAAAATATACCAAAGATTTTATACCACGAGGAGGTATCCTGATGGAGCAGAATCAGTACTGACAGTCAAGACCTCGACCAGGGAGTGGAATGGTGAGTGGAAGGCCGGAAACCATATTGTGCTGCCTGGGCTCTTGGAAACACGCAATAATAGTTACCATCTGTGTGGGGTCTGCTCTGAGACATGCCTATGCCAGTCACTTTAAATTCAATATGTCTTCACACTTAATGCAACTGTCCTTTGAGGGAAGATGCCATTATTTCCATATTTACAGATGAAGTAAATATGCTCAAACAACTTAAGTTGTAGAGCCAGGAATGGAACTAGTGTCTCTAATTCCAGACCCTGTGCTCTTGCCATGAAGTTATGAGGATTGTTTTTAAAAGTACTTTCACTAGACACTTGTGAGTGTTTGACCCAACTGTGCTTTAGGACGGCTAGGTAAAGATTTTATAAGTCTGATTCCCAAAAAAGGAACACATTTTAATTTCGTGTTTACCTCTATCCACTGTTTGTTTTGTGAGGAAATGCAAATCTTTGAAAGCAAAGAGAAATTGGTAGACAAAACTGCTACAATAATAGCTCATATTTATTGAGCGCTTAACTATGTGATAGGCACTATGCAAAGTATTTAAATGTGTTAATTCATGTGGAACAATAAACCTAGAGGATACTGTTATTATTAACCCCATTTTACAGATAAGGAAACTGGGATTCAGTAAAGTTAAGTAAATTACCCAAGGTTATACATCTGGCAAGTGGCAGAGCCAGGATGAAAACTCAGATTGACTAGCTCCAGCGGCCAACTCAGCCACTCCACTCTGAAGCCTTTCATTAACTATGAGATTAATCAGTCTAGATTCCGTGAGTCCTGTGTCTTCTTTATATTTTCATATAAGGCCGAGGCAACATTGTAGAAATAGCTAGTTATTGTTTGGGCTGGACTTGGTAGTATACAGTCAGGAAATGGAAGTACTTTTCTTCCAGACTGACTCAATCCTGCTCTGTCCAATTACTCTTTCCAACTAAAAGCCAATAACCCACGAAGAATTTTAGTTTTTCCAGTCACATTGATCTATTAAACAATCCCACAATCAGTTACTGAAAAGTCATATTCTCTTCTAAATCTACTATACTGTCATTTTATATTCAGTTGAAATTCCCTCTTCCCCCCAGCAGAAATTAAAAGGAGTTTCCTTTCTTTCCTTGTTCGCCTTCTGGTTAGCTGCTGCTTCTGACTTTTCCAGAGCTGGGGCAAAGGGAAGCAATGTAAAGAAAATTGAAGGGTCTTACTTAACTGTAGGTGCCCTGTAATCTTGCTGTGTGTCTCCATGGCAGCTGCCCAAATGATGACTTGTCCTCTGGGGCCATGATGAGCAGGGGCCTGCTCACTTAGAGATGGGAGACAGGGGCATCATAACACCACAGTGTTCCATCAGATTAACAATTATTTTCAAAAAAGTCCCCACCCCTGCACACACCAAAACTCCCATTTATTCCTTCGGTTGGTAGAAAAGCCTTAGAGTAGTAATTGAAAACCTGGTTTGAAATCCAGTTTTGCCGCTAACAGTCTGTTTGGCCTTGAATAAGCTGCTTAATTTTATTTGAAAGTAAGTGCATATTTATATGGTCATTGGTTAGTCCTTCAAATGCATGGAGAATCCAGGAGAGGAGTCAATCAAGCATTTTTTCCTCCAGTGTCCAGGAAGGTATGGTATTCCTTTACTAAAACTTGAGAGGGAAAATTAAGTCTCTTCTTAACCTTCCCAGCAAATCGCCTGAAGGGCGATTATTTCATTCCGTCTCATTTTTGCTGTCTTCTACTCAGGAACCTATCACTGCATATTTAGATATAAGAATTCATACAGTATTGCAACCAAAGACGTCGTTGTTCACCCGCTGCCTCTAGAGCTGAACATCATGGTTGATCCTTTGGAAGCTACAGTTTTATGCAGTGGTTCCCATCACATCAAGTGCTGCATAGAGGAGGATGGAGACTACAAAGTTACTTTCCATATGGGTTCCTTGTCCCTTCCTGCTGGTAAGATGCTGATTGCTGAATTGTTAGAGTATATTATTTCACATATGTGGAGTCTAAAAATTTACTCTTAAAATAGGGATCAAGAGACATATGACTGTATCAGAGATAGAATTAACAGAGTAGAATCCCATGAGTCTTTGTTATCTTCTATTTTGCTATGTGGCTGGTGGTTCATTGGTTTGTAGTACAGTCTTGGGAGTTTGCAATGGTGGAGCCCCCCCCCTTTTTTTTTTAACTGGGAGAAGTTGAAAAAAGTTTTGAGATACCTTCTAAGGAATATGGCAGACTAGATATTCTGACAATCTTTTCCTCCATGCTGTAAAGTTGCATGCCACAAAACTGCCATGAAAATCCTTTTAAAGGCATAATTGAGCATGTAAGAAAGTATGAGAAATAACCAAGTGCCAAAAAAGTAAAGGAAAATAAAATAGAAATGATGCTTTAATGCTAGAGCTTCCCTGTGGGCATTTGCCAATGTCAGAAACCCAGAACCTTGGATTTTAAGGCTCCAGAGGGCATAAAAATAAAGACTGTGCTCCCTAAACAGCACCTGGGCACTCCCACCCCATTGACACAATGTCAAGACCTTCAAAAATGACATGTTCAGTAAAAGACTAAGCTAGGAAAACAAAATTCATCTGCCAGAGTTGAGACCTTGGCCTCATCTCTGGGTGGACAAAAGGTTTCCCCCCAGAAATATAGTTGTCCTGCCATCACCCGGGTTTGGGCTTTGAATTTGTATTTCCTATGTGGTTCATGAGTGCCAACCTAAGTTTAAAGTTGTCCATTGGTAGCACCCTATGTCAACTACCTAAAGAAGAAAAAAAAAATCAAAGTCTCTCTGGTAGATGGAGACCTTAATCCAGATCCCCAGGGATTCCCAGAGATTAAGGTCAACCAGTATGAGCTCACAACCCAAAATCTCAAAACACAGACAACTTCATGAGGGATTTACAAGCTCATTCATTCTTTCAATAACTATTCTGGAGGAGTTACTCAACGCAAGACACCATAGTAGGCAATGAAAGGGAGAAAAAAGAAGTGGGGCACATATTTTAATATCTAGAAGGGCCCATGCCATAAAAGGCAACGCATATAATATAAAATATCCAAACAGAATAATACAGACTGAAAAAACAGTGGAAGTTCAGAAAAGTGGGGACTCAATAAACACTGTAGTCTTTAAAGAAGGCTGCATGGTAGAGGGATATAATCAATCTGGATTTTGACATATGCAACATTTCAACATTCTGTGTTTAATATGCATACATTCAGTGCTTTCTATGTGTCAGATACTGAGCTGAGCACCAGGAGATGGAAAGATAAATATGACAAGGTATTTGCTCTCCAGGAGCTTGTGGTCTAGTAGAGAAGACAAACTCACGAATAGGTGACTATGTACCAATATGGTAAAGGCAGAATAGGATAAATACTCAGAGCATGATGAAATTTAGATAGAAAGAAGGATTTGTGGGATGCTGAAAAGTCATTCTGAATGTCAAAAATGTGTGACTTGGAGTCATGAAGAGTAGAGAAGTTTTGGCTAGCACACATGCAAAGGTGGGCTTACATACTTCTAAGAGTCAGAGGTAAAACCTGTTAAAAATGAATGTGGCACATTTCTGGGGAAAGCTTGGACAGGTTTATTCATATTAGGTTATCTTAACACAATTTGTGCATTAGAGACTCATGTTGTGACTTAATTCTTTCAATAATTCTGTCTTTAGAAAAAGAAGTTAACAAAAAACAAGTGTGCTACAAACACAATTTCAGTGCAAACTCAGTTTCCTGGTGTTCAAAAACTGTTGATGTGTATTGTCACTTTACCAATGCTGCTAATAATTCAGTCTGGAGCCCATCTATGAAGCTGAATCTGGTTCCTGGTAAGAACGTTTTAAATTACTTTAAGATGTTATAGTCAGGGCAGGGATTTATTTATTTATTCACTCCCTCATTCATCCCCATTCAATAAACATGTTACATACCCTCACTGTGGTATGCCCTAGGCTCACCATGGGGGTATTTAAAAGAAAAGAAATAAGCCATGTCCCCTGACCTCAAGCCTGGGGGAGAAATCTATGTGATAAAAAAATGTTATTGGCTGGGTGCTGTGGCTCACGCCTATAATCCCAGCACTTTGGGAGGCCAAGGTGGGCAGATCACGAGGTCAGGAGATCAAGACCATCCTGGCTAATATGGTGAAACCTCGTCTCTACTAAAACTACAAAAAATTAGCCAGGCATGGTAGCATGCATCTGTGGTCCCAGCTGCTCGGGAGGCTGAGGCAGGAGAATCGCTTGAACCCAAGAGGTGGAGGTTGCAGTGAGCCAAGATCGTGCCACTGCACTCCAGCCTGGGCAACAGAGAGATTTTCTCTCTCTCTCTCTCTCTCTCTATATATATATATATATATATTCTTACATGTAATATGGTAAAAGCTAAATAGAAATGTTGTGGGTGGCTTAACTCTGCTGAAGGCAGGTGGGGAAGAAGTGATCAGGAAAGCCTTGCAGGTGAAATGAGACTTCAGCTGAGTCAGGAGGCTAAGGAGTTCACCAGGCAGATAGCAGTGGACAGTATCTGGACATGGTTGAGATCCTCTGAAGTTTCAGTAAAGGGAAGGTGTCCCCTTGAGGTCAGGGGACATGGCTTATTTTCTTTTCTTTTATTTCTGAGACAGGGCTACATAAAAACAATTGATCTCAAGAATAGGCAACTGCCTTTCCCATCCTTTGCCACCACTGTGTCAACTTGACATCGCATAGTATCTTTGAGGTGAAAGGTCATGATTTATGGAGTCATTGCTATGCTAGCCCATGCTGGGGAGCTCCCCTCAGCAGCAGAGAGGGATAGATCATCCTAATATAAGGTCATCTTCAGGGAGGATCTTATGTTAAGGCAAGGGATAAATGATGTTCCTGGGCTTCTACCATAAGCAACTCCTCATGCTCCTAAATCATCCCAGTAATAGGACTTGTGATAGACAAAGGATCATTATCACCAAGCTTGTTTGAGTTTACTGAATGGTTTGTTGTCATTCTCATATGTTGGCAACTATCCCCTGGACACCAAAACAGGAAACCATTTAGAGTCACTATCCCCCGACCTTGCCTCGCACAAGTACAGCCCCTCCAGGGTGCAACAAAGGTCACCTCTTCTTTTCCCCCTCACTCATCTTAGCCAACACATTTTACTCACTTATCTTTGTTCTTCTCCTCTTTCTATATACCAGATATGGTTTTGCTTCTTTTTCCTTGTAGAACATTACTTATTTAAGATTTGTATAGAGTGGTTAAGATCTTAATTAATGTTAAAAAAAAGTTGGTGAGGGAGGGGTCTCATCAGTGTCAGGGTCCACTGGACATGAGAGATTCCACATGGGGTCCACTGGACGTGAGAGATTCCACAGCAAGTGTCATTTCCCCATCCTTGCCTGGTCATAAGAAGAGATGAAATAGAATCACCTTTAAGGGAAACCAGAAGGAACAAATGCTTAAACATATAGATTAGAATATTCAGGTTATGGGTACCTGGTGTTCCTACTACCAATTATGTCTTTGGATTATGGCAGTGATTCTCAACTTTGACAGCACACTGGAATCACCAGGGAGGCTTAAAAACCTGCTGATGCCTAAATCCCAGCCTTGACGATTCTGATTTACTTAGCCCGGACACTGGTGTTTTCAAAAGCTCCCCCACTGATTCTAATATGACACAGTTGAGAATCTCCAGATTAAGGTATAAAATTCTATTAGGAAAAGCAAATTCAGATTAGAGAAGTCAGGTTCACGTGGAAAGCAGAGAGGGGCGTTGGAAAATCAGGGGCAAAATTAAGAAATTGGGTGGCTCTGAAAAGGTGACTGAAAGTAAAGAGAAATATGAATTCAAACATCAAAATTCGACCTTGGCCTGACCGTATTTCTACTATCTTGTCTCTTCCTTGCAATTATCCCTTTTATTTCAATGTTTCCAACACAGGGGAAAACATCACATGCCAAGATCCCATAATAGGTGTCGGAGAGCCCGGGAAAGTCATCCAGAAGCTATGCCGGTTCTCAAACATTCCCAGCAGCCCTGACAGTCCTGTTGGTGGGATCATCACTTACAAATGTGTAGGCTCCCAGTGGGAGGAGAAGAGAAATGACTGCATCTTTGCCCCAGTAAACAGTCTGCTCCAGATGGCTAAGGTGATCCTTAAAGCTTCCACTCTGAGCTCTTGGTGGGGCAATTTGTCTGGCTGATCATATTTCTCAGCACTTAGGAAAATGGGTTTGGTGCTGCTTTGTGTTGCTCCAAAACTACATTTATTTGTGTATTTCCAAAGGAGATGCAACCCTAGAAATGCACACACACACGACAAAATGCCTCGATTCAAATACTAAGACAACTAAGTATGTGTTCTGCTCTCAGACCTGCTAGATACCTTAACCTTGACTTCTCAGTACCACTTGTTCCATACCTCCAGGGGGCAACAGTATTATCCTCTCTCTTATTGCTCTCCTTTGGGTAATTTTGGTATCAAGAAAATTGCTATAATCCTTTCAGGAAAAGGAGCAATATAAAAAAACAAACTTCATCAATTTCTTAAAAAAAAAATAGCTGGACTTGATGCTCTTACAGGTATGAGATTTTCTCTCTACTTGGAAATAACTTGTACTTTTGAAGAAGCAACTACCCTGCCTCTCTTACCTACTATAGAGGTTACCGCTATGTAACAGGGGAGAAGTTCCTTTCCTTCCGTCAACATAAATAAATGGTACCTCCACACTTGATTTGCTGTTAGACTCCTAAAATTCCATGAATTACATTTAAAAAATTCTGGTGATACAACTGGTGATGTTATAGCCAATGATGACATCTTCAGACAACCAATTCCAAATCCTCTCACCACTAGGAAAATAATTGAAAAAAAAAAGGGTAATACTTATTTGTGTTTTGTCTAATTAACTTCTATCTCGCCTCTTATCTCACACCAAATTTATTAAAATATCTACTATGTGCAAAGCATGATTATAGGTGCTGTCAAGGTAAATGGGCCAAATCAGATCTTGGTCTCTGATTTGATAAAGAATATAATCGAATTGGGTAGTTACATACACATTAATTTGGCTAAGATACATTAAGAAGATCTGCTTGAAAAGAAAAAAAGGCATCTGAGCTGGACCTTGATGGATGAGGCATGAGGGCTATAAATTATCCCAATGAAGAAAGATAGAAATTGTAATCTGAACTCGATGTCAGCCCAAGTCCCAATTCTAGATACCTACACACATTTTCAATGGAAAAGGATCATGCTGCTCTATCATGCTTCTTTTGATTTATCCATTCAGCATATACTTACTGGGTACTTACTGTGTGCTGAGATATATGACTTGTACTATGTTAGGAATTATGGGAATGAGAAGAATGCAAAGAAATGTAGCACATGGTTCATGTTGTTAAGGAGCTTATAATTTAATTAGAGCCATATTGAAATTAGAACACAAGATGACACTACTAGAGATGCCACAAATGAAAGTATGTTATATAAAACCAATACTTATACATTCAGAGGAAGGAACCTTCCTGGGTTGAAACTTTCAATAAATGCTTTTCATAAAAGACAGAATTTGAGCTATTCTATGCATATAAGGAAGAGAGAGTTAGAAAGCAGAAGTGTAATCATTATAGGTAGGGTGACCATATAATCTATCATCCAAGTCGGGACACATTTTGAGAATATAAGAGGGCACTCTTAATAATTACACTAGCAGAAAAGGTATAAACCAGACCAGTCCCTGGAAAATTGGAAGGGTCAGTCACTTTAATGGCCGGCAGGGTAACCGACATGAGGAAAACCAAAGAGTGGCAACTGTGCTTCCATGCCAACTATCCAAGTGACCGTTGCACTCAACCTTAACCTACTTCTCTAGCAATCACATCTAGCTTCCCTTTTTTGTTTCAGTTAGCTATCAGGTTGACATATGTTTGTTCCCCTTCTGTGTGTGGCCTTATGTCATATTCTGTTCTGAAGAGCGTGCATGGAGTGCTTCAGAGATAAGTGCATCATCTTACAGGACATATTGATGGAAATGGAGCAAAAAGGAAACTACAGATGTGAGAGATTTTGCCAGGGGTGGATCAGTGGGATTCGATAGCTAAACTGACTGGTAAATTTTTTTGTGTTGGCTTTTGTTTTACTAGGCTTTGATCAAGAGCCCCTCTCAGGATGAGAAGCTGCCTACATACCTGAAGGATCTTTCTATTAGCATAGACAAAGCGGAACATGAAATCAGCTCTTCTCCTGCGAGTCTGGGAGCCATTATTAACATCCTTGATCTGCTCTCGACAGTTCCAACCGAAGTAAATTCAGAAACGATGATGGTGAGTTTGCCTAACCTTTGCAGGAGTTTTGGGTCTTACCTTTTCACCCCTCAGAATTTGTGTTCAAGAAACATAATTCCTCCCCATTGCAGCTTCTCTGTCTTTTCCAGAGCAATGCTCAGGATAGTTTTGCCAGCTACAGCTTTTAGGATATTAGGAAATGTTTCCAGTATTCATTTTGCGACCTTAGGAATATTTCTTAGTGAATCTCTGCTTTATTTTCTTCATTAAAATGGAATAAATTTGTACTTGCTTTCCAGAAAAACTAGGAATTAAATGTTTTCAGAATATACAAGATGAGATTCTCGAAGGTCTAGCACTAAATGTGAACTTTAAAGCAATCGTGGGAGGATAGGTTCTGGAAGCGTAGCAGTTCTAGGAGGATAGAGAATTCACCCGCAAGAGTTCAAATGTAGAGGCTTTAATGAAGGGATACCTACAGAGGTAAAGACAGGGTTAACAAACAAACAAATAAACAAGGGGTGGTGAAGCACTCAGAGACCAGCAACATTTAGAAGCCATTATCACCCCTTAGGTAAAAGAGGAAATAGTGCAAACAGAGCCCAGTGAGAGCTGAAGCCTTAGAGGTGGGACCAGTCAGCAGGAGCTATAGTCTTGGAAGGCCAGAGCTATAACCAGACATGTGCTGAGGAGAAAGGGGACTGGAGCGGGGAGAGCAGTGAGCACCAGAAAAAATGTATCTCTGCCTCCCAGGTTCAAGCGATTCTCCTGCTACAGCCTCCCAAGTAGCTGGGATTACAGGCACTTTGGGAGGCCGAAGCTGATGGATCACCTGAGGTCAGGAGTTCAAGACCAGCCTGGCCAACATGATGAAACCCCATCTCTACTAAAAATACAAACTTAAGATTTAAAATAAAATACAATAGTAAATATCCCTGCCAGCCTGCTGAATTGACCTTACAGAGTAGGGTGTGTAGTGGTTGTGACTCTCACTGTCACCATTGCTAAACGTTTACTGACATCTTTCAGTCTTGGGGACCCATCCTCTGCTAAAGTCTGTCATAAGAAGGTCATAAATCCCCACCACCTGTGATGTCTCATTTTTGTCTTCTCTTTTCCTCTTACCTTTATACAGTCAGTTTCTAGGAAGGTGTTGTTTTTTTCTTTTTTATGATTGAAAGAATTTGATTAGTTTGACCCTATACCGTTTCACTTTCAGCACGTGCTCTCTACGGTTAATGTCATCCTTGGAAAGCCTGTCTTGAACACATGGAAGGTTTTACAACAGCGATGGACCAATCAGAGTTCACAGCTACTACATTCAGTGGAAAGATTTTCCCAGGCATTGCAGTCAGGAGATAGCCCTCCTTTGTCCTTCTTCCGAACTAATGTGCAGATGAGCAGCATGGTGATCAAGTCCAGCCACCCAAAAACCTATCAACAGAGGTTTGTTTTCCCACACTTTGACCTCTGGGGCAATGTGGTCATTGACAAGAGCTATCTAGAAAAGTTACAGTCGGATTCATCTATTGTCACCATGGCTTTCCCAACTCTCCAAGCCATCCTTGCCCAGGATACCCAGGAAAATAACTTTGCAGATAGCTTAGTGATGACGACCACTGTCAACCACAATATGACTATGCCATTCAGGATTTCAATGACTTTTAAGAACAACAGCCCTTCAGGTGGCAAAACACAGTGTGTCTTCTGGAACTTCCGGCTTGCCGACAACACAGGAGGGTGGGACAGCAATGGGTGCTATGTTGAAGAAGGTGATGGGGACAATGTCACCTGTATCTGTGACCACCTAACGTCATTCTCCATCCTCATGTCTCCTGACTCCCCAGACCCTAGTTCTCTCCTGGGAATACTACTGGATATTATTTCTTATGTCGGGGTGGGCTTTTCCATCTTGAGCTTGGCGGCCTGTCTAGTTGTGGAAGCTGTGGTGTGGAAGTCAGTGACCAAGAACCGGACTTCCTATATGCGCCACACCTGCATAGTGAATATTGCTGCCTCCCTTCTGATTGCCAACACCTGGTTCATTGTGGTCGCTGCCATCCAGGACAATCACAACATACTCTGCAAGACAGCCTGTGTGGCTGCCACCTTCTTCATCCACTTCTTCTACCTCAGCGTCTTCTTCTGGATGCTGACACTGGGCCTCATGCTGTTCTATCGCCTGGTTTTCATTCTGCATGAAACAAGCAGGTCCACTCAGAAAGCCATTGCCTTTTGTCTTGGCTATGGTTGCCCGCTTACCATCTCGGTCATCACGCTGGGAGCCACCCAGCCCCGAGAAGTCTACACGAGGAAGAATGTCTGTTGGCTCAACTGGGAGGACACCAAGGCCCTGCTGGCTTTCGCCATCCCAGCACTAATCATCGTGGTGGTGAACATAACCATCACTATTGTGGTCATCACCAAGATCCTGAGGCCTTCCATTGGAGACAAGCCATGCAAGCAGGAGAAGAGCAGCCTGTTTCAGATCAGCAAGAGCATTGGGGTTCTCACGCCACTCTTGGGCCTTACTTGGGGTTTTGGTCTCACCACTGTGTTCCCAGGGACCAACCTTGTGTTCCATATCATATTTGCCATCCTCAATGTCTTCCAGGTGAGTTTTACAGTGCAGCGCTTTCAGGAAGATTTTATTCCTGTAGGACAAATTAATGATAGAAACACAAACAAGAGTAGGAATGGGGAAGGATTTCAGTCCAGAGGAAGCCTCAGCCCTAAAGAGCAGTAATAATGAGAACTCAATGAGATGGAAAGGACACATTCTTCTGATCCTATGGAACCTCATGCTTTTTATCTCCTACATTATAACCTAGTGTCATTTGCCAGTCTCTGCTAGACACCCTGATTACACCAGTAAAAGGAAAATCCCCATTTGTCTAAGATTATCTTGATGCAGTCTATTATCTCCTAGATGAAAATCCTGTCTTTGTGAGGACAGGGATTGCCCCTTTCTTATTCATCACTATACCCGTATGCCTGATAGAGACCTTGGTACAGAGTAGGTTCTCAATAATCATTTGAATGAAATAAATCCTATGTATTACATAGCAGCTTCTCTGGAAACATCAAAAATCAAAGAATGAATGTCTTGTGAATGCACAATCTGCTTGATTATACTATAATGAAAAAACATCTTCTTTGCTCTCGTGCAACACATAACTAATTATAATACAGGCCAGTTTGATAGAAGAACTATAACAGAGGTATAGTTAGCAAGCCTTTAAAGGACAAGGAAAGAAGTGATTAATTCTGTTTCACCCATTGGAGAGGTGGTAAGGATAGGAAAAATCCTGCCCAAGGATTGAGGCCAGTGTGAGCTTGTGAAGAGGCAGAGGCTGGAGGTGCATTCGAGATACTGCTTTCAGGATGCTTGTGCCAAGAACATATGAACCTTGATTTCTGCTACTGGGGCTGTGTCTCCAAGCTATAAAGTTCATATGTAATGACCTTCATGATATGCCTCATTTGGAAGGAACTAGTTATCCCACCCCACAGCCCAGATTCTTACAATAACTATGTGAGGAATATTGTAGACATAAGAGGTGTACTAATAGCATAACCAACAGGACCTCCAGTTCTCAACTAAAGGAAAATGGGAAAATAGAAAATATCCTCCTAACATCATAACATTTAGAGTCCTTTGGTGTGAACCAACTCTTTGAACAGTATCACGCACTGGACTCATTCCATGAACTCAGATGGAAAAAGAAGTAGTACAAATTTAACACTAGGTTAACAGTACTTTCTCTTTTGCTGGACAAAAGACTACAATTAAAATGTACTTTTTTTAAAATCTTTTTTTCTCAGGGATTATTCATTTTACTCTTTGGATGCCTCTGGGATCTGAAGGTAAGAGCAATGACAGTTTCTTGTTTCTAGAAAAGCCTGAAGTGTTTGTGGCATGTTGCAGTTACGATAGCTTCTTTTAAACATTGCAGGTACAGGAAGCTTTGCTGAATAAGTTTTCATTGTCAAGATGGTCTTCACAGCACTCAAAGGTATACCTTTTCTCTGCAGAGACTTTTCATTTTGTAACCTCATGTATTCCACTAGCATTATGAAGTATAGAGTACTAAATTATTTCTTTGGGATTTTGATCAATTAGGCTAAATATATTGCATCCTCAAACCCGTCTCCCTCAACAGCTATGTTTGGCATAGACCATTCCATTGTTTTTGCTTCTCAAGTCATTCTGCCTATTAAACAGAGCCATAGAGCTCTTGTTGAGATGCTACTCCACATATTTAAATAGGGTTTAAAATAATACATGATATAAACTTAAAGTTGAAATCAAGTGTTCAATGAGAAGCAATCTTCTGGGGGGATTCAAGGTATTAGAGAAAACAAGTTGAAGAATAATAATGGATAGAATTTTCTATAGTTCATTTTGGAACACAACTATTGTCTTTGGATGTATTTGACTGTCTTTCACATGTCAGAAAATACTAGAAGCCTAACAAACAATAAAACTTGTATTTGACAGTTATTTTTCTAATACAGATGATAAGATTCCAGTATTTTAATGTGACCTCTGGGAGTGGGACTAGAGATGCCGGCAGTGACCATAGAGGGTGGAAAATCAATCCTCCTAGAGATGGAAACAACTTTGGTCCCACAAATTTGCTTTGTGATTGTCCCTCTTTTTCTCTCTTCTAGTCAACATCCTTGGGTTCATCCACACCTGTGTTTTCCATGAGTTCTCCAATATCAAGGAGATTTAACAATTTGTTTGGTAAAACAGGTGAGTAGTGGCCTCTAGGTTCTCTCTGCTCACCCAGAACACATTTGCTCAAATGGGGAGCCTCAACACCCCTACTCCTTCACCCAGCTCATGGCATTTACCTGAAATGTCCTCTTTTGGGGTAGAAGTTAAATAGAGGAACTTACCTTTTCACAAATCACCAAAAAGTGGGTGTAGAGGGCAGCTGCCTTTGTTGGGCAACTTTTAATAACTCATAAGGAATAAGATTTGGAGAATCTAGACAATGATTTGGAGAGCTGTCTGTCAAAATTTCATCCATCAGATGAGAACTGAAAATTGCTGACCTTGTCAAACACAGAGTTCTTCTCAAATTATGTTAAATAAGAGTAGATAGGTCATGTTTCAGGGTTATGGGGCAGGAAATAATACATTTAGAAAATCTTAGTACAGGATCTCACTATGTAGGTTTGTTTCCCTTTTTTGTTCTTTTTATAAAGTGGGCTTGTGTTAAACATTGAAGCATAGAACTGTGCATGTGTTACATAAGGGATCACCCAAGTTAGCTATTCTATTAGAAATATTCATGGTTAAATTTCTACCTTGGAGATATGAAATGAATGAATTAATAACTTTGGGCAACAGATCTCAGCTATTCTAGGAAATTGAAACCCCTGTCCCATGCCACCATCCCTCCCCCACAGGAAAATCAGCCCCAGGATTTCTTCTAGCTTTTTGAAACTGAACAGATTTCACAATTGCAGAGTTGAGAAATGTGTCAATATTCCAGATGAAGGCTTTTCATATACAAGCAAATTTTGTGAATGCCTATAAAACTCCAGAGGACTTGGGTTTTTTTCCGCTTCAGTTTGATGAATTACTCATGAAACTAGTGGACCTTCACTTCTGATTATGAAAGTCCCAATGGGCCCTGTTTGGGGGCTCCGTAAGCACCGTCACTTTGGTTTATGTTGTCAGCAGCCTCTAAGATCCCCCCAGGCCATGATGGAAACCTTGTTAGCGGTGGCAGTTCAGCAATCTGATGGTAGGGTGGGCACTTCAACCCTTCTCTCGCCCGACACCCACTCTCCACCCACTCCCTGTGCACAGTCCCCACCTCCCAGCAGACACAAGCCTGTGCACTTGCTCCGGGGCTGCCTTCCTTGCTGCGCTGACTCTCAGCAGTTCTGTTGACACTCCTGACTCCTGCTTCTTTTCTGGTCCTGCCTTTTCTCCCCCTATAATTTTCTCTTTTCTTTCCCTTTACTCTCTATACAAACCTCCACCTTTGGTAGAGCGTCCAAGTCCCTCCCAAGAGCTTCCCCAAGTCACCACAACCCAAGTGGACCAGGAAGATTCCATCATGCAGATGTTCCCAGACCATGCATGTGATGGCATGTGGAGGGCTTCCCACCTTGAGATCTTCCTGTCCTCTGTAGAAACCTGGCTGCTGGTGTGATGTGAAGTAGTGACTGCTTGTTGGCTGCCACGCATGCATGAGAACGACAGCTCTGTTAGTTCTCTGGCATTTCTGGGTCTTGGGAGGAGGGCAGGTATGGGTTGGTTTCCAGGCATGGCTGAGCTTACCTGGTGCCTGGACCACTGCTCCCCTGGGTCCCTTAGGAGATGTTCACAGCCCAAAGTTCATGACAGCTTGTCTTCAAGGCTGAGTTGCTGCTCTGTTTTTCAGGAACGTATAATGTTTCCACCCCAGAAACAACCAGCTCATCCCTGGAAAACTCATCCAGTGCTTATTCGTTGCTCAACTAAGAACAGGATAATCCAACCTACGTGACCTCCTGGGGACAGTGGATGTGCTTTTAAAAAGAGATCCTTGCAAAGCAATGGGGAATGTGTTCTTGGGGCAGGTTTCCGGGAGCAGATGCCAAAAAGACTTTTTCAGAGAGAAGAGGCTTTCTTTTGTAAAGACAGACTAAAAGTAGCTGTTATGTTTATGTTTGTTCCCTCCCCCTCCCCCTTGTGTGATACCACATGTGTATAGTATTTAAGTGAAACTCAAGCCCCCCAAGGCCCAACTTCTCTGTCTATATTGTAATATAGAATTTCAAAGAGACATTTTCACTTTTTACACATTGGGCACAAAGATAAGCTTTGATGAACGTAGTAAGTAAAAGGCTACCTAGAAAATACTTCAGTGAATTCTAAGAAGGAAGGAAGGAAGAAAGGAAGGAAGGAAGGGAGAGAAAGAGGGAGAAAGGGAAAAAGAAGAAAAAGAGAAAGATGAAAATAGGAACAAATAAAGACAACATTAAGGGCCACATTTTAAGATTTCCATGTTAATGATCTAATATAATCACTCAGATAGTGCAACATTGAGAATTTTTTTAATGGCCCAAAAATGGAAACTGAAAGTCAGCCACAGGGAATGAATGCTTTGGGCAGTGTCTTCCTGATGTCTTCTTAGCTAAGAGGAGGGAGAAAAGGCTGAAAAAATAGGGAGGAAATTCCTTCATCAGAACCACTTCAAGTGGATAATAATATTTATAAGAAATGAATGGAAGGAAATATGATTCTCCTGAGGCTAAACACATGCATATATACTTTGTATGTTAAGGTTTGAACTAAGTGAATGTATCTGCAGAGGAAGTATTATAAAGATACGTCATTAGATCCAAGTGCAGATTAAATTTTTATAGTTTATCAGAAAAGCCTTATATATTTGTTCCACATTTTGAAAGCAAAAAATATATTTTTATATACCCTTCAATTGCCAAATTTGATATATTGCACTGAAGACAGACCCTGTCATATATTTAATGGCTTTAAGCAGGTACTTCTCAGTGCAGTATAGATTTTAATAATCTTATAGCATTGTACATTATTATTGCTGTTGTCACTGTTATTGTTACTGTGGATAATGGCCCTTGGTGTGTTATATAGCTCCCTATGTATTCTCTGTTTCCATCTTTAAGTTCCCAGACCAATATACATTAAGAACTTTGCATGGTCTAAGTTGTGTTTATTCCAACCACTCAGAAAGCTCCTGGAAAGAAATTTTACATTTGGCTGTTCTGTGCTCCTAATGACACTTGACCTTGTTGAACAAATGGCGGAACCTTTCCCAAGGATTTGATTGTGAATTATCTGCATGTGTGCTTTTTTTTGGTGTGTATGTATTTCATTAAAAAATATAAATATTTATGAAAATAGCATCCATATTAGAGTTAACTCACATTAGAGTTAATAGCATCCATATTAGAGTGAATAACCACGTGCTATTGATACAGCAACCCTACATTGCAAATAGAAGTCCTATCCCAAAAGGAAAATGAGACAAAAATAGAGATGTGAGACTACTCAGGATATGTGGGCTGTGTGGCAACATAAATGGGCACAGCCATTAGGAAGATGGGGCAAAAGAGGCTGAGATTCAACAGCCATTTCTTTATTGAGGTTCAAAGGAGTTTTCTTTTAATATTTTAACCCTTTAACATATCTTCTTTTTATTTTTAATTTTAAATTCTACTTAAATTCTGCTTCTGCCTCTCTTTTCTTCATGGAGAAGGAGAGGCATGGGGCAGAGGTGGGACAGTTAACGTAAATGAATTCTTTATTTCTACATATTCACAAATGACATAGACATCTACTCCCACATTTGCCTGAGAATTGTCACATCCCTGTCCCAAATGAATGGTGCATTACCAAAAGTCCCTAAAGGAAATCATTGTTATGCTGTAAGTGCATGCCACATTCTTCAGGAATGATCAACTTTGGGCAGAGCTTGGTACTAAGAAGATGGAGACAGAAGTTGGGTTGGGAGAAATCCCTTGAATTAGAATTAGAATTAGAGAAAGAAGGCCTTTGACTGATTTGGTTCCTGGAGTTATATCAAGAAGAATCGAGCCAGGCTTGGAGCACAATGTTAGCAGGGCTATCTTGACATGATCAATCAAGGAAAGCACACAGTATTGGGAGCAGGATGTGGTTGTCATGCTCAAAAATTCAGTGGGACAAGAAACGCTGAACTTCCACCCACTTCAGCCAAGATCCCTCGGGGAATCACTGTGTTCAACCCTCTGAAGGGAACTTTCATTATAGCAGGAGCCTGTGGGAGTTACACAGGATGTGGATCTGCCCCACTGCTCCACTCGTTAACTGGGGCATATTCCCTTATCCCCAGCACACACAAATACACACATGCGCACATGTGCACATACATGCATGTGCTTTCACCCTTTCAAGCCACAGCACTGGGTCCAAATTCCAGAAAAGCTATGAAAGCAAATAATTGGAGAAACACTTGCTGGTTTTCTGCCCACTGCAATACGCATTAGCCCATCCACTACCCTTTCCCAAGAACACCCTAAAATGAACAGTAGAATTCAAAATTGTAGAAGAGCAGCTAAGAAGCTGAGAATTTTATGAATGCAGGAACCTTGCTCGGCCCTGAGGTTGCCATCTCTCAATCAGCAATGATTACAAGGCTATTAGTAGCAGATTTCTGAGCATGAAGGCACATTGAGTTGTGCGATCTGCTTTGTTTGTAAGGTGCCCAGTGCTTCCCTGTGTTTCTGACATCTCTCAGTGTATAAAGTCCATTCCCTGGGCCTAAACTTTCTTGCATTAGAAGCTTTCCATTAAGTCAGTTTCTTGCAAATGGCTTTGTCCTAATGTGTCAGAGTCTGTGAGGTTAGAACATTCACAAATGAGCAGTTAATACAGATTACAGGAATATTCTCTGGGAATATTCTAAGTCCAGACTAACACATCATTTCTTGAGTAAGCCAGATGTCTGCCATCCTCCTCCCCCATTTCTTATTGTTTGCATGGGGAAACGGTTAAATAAATGTCTGTGGGGTTTTCAGGATGTAGGTTGCTAAGGTCAGAAATTAAGAAAAACTGTGGGAAGTCACAGCCTTTTGTGGTTTGTATAGAGAATTTCAAAAAGATCCGTGTTGGAATGCTTCAGAAAAAAAAGTTATATGGAGATGAGAAAGATTACAGCAATTAGTACATATAGAAAGGAGGTGTGGGCAAGTTATTGAGGTGAATGGAGCACAATATTTGTGAAAGGAAATCACAATCATTTGAAGACAAAAAGAAATAGGTGGTCCTAGAAATGCCAGGTAGGTGGAATGCATTTATATTGTGTCATGTGATAGTGAAGTCAAATAAGGCCTCCTCACCTCAAAGAGGAAACCCAGTGACCCAGGCCAGTAAAAGTCTGATTCTTCAAGTGTCCAAAATGAAGGTGGAACTTACCGGGAGCATACCTTCTGATTGTGTTTTTATTTTTATTTATTTTTTTTTTTTTGAGACGGAGTCTCGCTCTGTCGCCCGGGCTGGAGTGCAGTGGCCGGATCTCAGCTCACTGCAAGCTCCGCCTCCCGGGTTCACGCCATTCTCCGGCCTCAGCCTCCCGAGTAGCTGGGACTACAGACGCCCGCCACCTCGCCCGGCTAGTTTTTTGTATTTCTTAATAGAGACAGGGTTTCACCATGTTAGCCAGGATGGTCTCGATCTCCTGACCTCGTGATCCGCCCGTCTCGGCCTCCCAAAGTGCTGGGATTACAGGCTTGAGCCACCGCGCCCGGCCCTGATTGTGTTTTTAAAAGGGCAATCGGAATAGTGTTTCCTCATTTCAAGAGCCCGGTAGTTTAGCGTTAATATTAGGTTCTATTGGTTTCTAAAATTATGACTTGGGATTTAAAATTGCAACATGTATGCCAGCACACAGCTATGCTTCCTTTCCATACTATAACAATGAAATATCTAATGAGCTCTCATGAGCTATCTGTGTAGTAATTTGTGTGCCTTCCTGCAATGCGGTGCTGCCCTGCTCAGTCTTCTGCATGTCACCCAGAATGCAGCTCCCTTTTCCAAACAGCAAACGATCCTTTCCATCTTCCAGGCATGGAGGAGGCCAGCAGCTCGCTGCTGAACTCAACTGGCTGGCAGGGCTGATGGCTTCCCTCACACCATCTGCACTTCCAAGCCGTGTGCAAAGATCCAGCACGTTATAGAAGGTTTAAACAAGGGTCCTTGAAGTAAAGTTTTCAGAAACAAATTGTCTGGCAAACAAAGAGATGCCTGTTCCAACATTTGTGTGTGGATGGCTTGGAATGTTCATTGACAGATGAAAATAGAGCCGTCATTTCCTACAGATGAATATACAGGATGTGAGGGCTCTATTTATCCTCTAGCACATTCTAGATGGAAACCAAGTTTCCCACTCTTCGTGAATATGGAGTGGACAGAAGAAGAAAAGAAGGGAGATGGGACAACTCCCGAAGCCCGCTCTGTGCCAGATACCAGTTCTTATCTCCAAATACCATCTGTATGTGTTAGGGGTAGGCGTGGGGGCCTTGGTCGTGGTGTCCTACGATTCAGACACAGCCGTCCTGTCTATTCTTAAATGATTTTATACACACGCATCCTTCTCTTTTAACCTGTAAACTTTGAGACGACGTTGAAAAGCCACCAGTGTCCACAACAGGTCCCTCCGCACATATCGGGCATGGTTAGGAGATACATGAGCCTGTTCCCACCCCAGGGTTTTTATTCTCTCATGCAGAGCCAAGTGAAGGATGCCAGTGACTATTGAAGCCTAAACAGAACAAACCCAGGATCCTGGGCAGGGGGAAATGGCTTTATTCTCAGCATGAAAGGCAAGAGGACCTGATTGGGCAAGTGGTGGGCAGATTGCTGTCACGGCCCACTTCTGATGACATTAAACAACAAAACCCAGGAATGACTTTGGGTCCTGCCTTTTTCGGATTTTGATTGGTGCCATCCTGAGTCTTCCATCCTGCCAGCCAGCCGGCACCGCAGCAGTTGTGGGAAGAGGAATTTGACTTTGATTAACCGAGAAAAACTGTGCACGCGTTTTCTGTTTTATTTATTTATTTTTTCCTGGAACTGTGAGGGTTTTCCCATGCCCCAGGGGCTCCCTCACAGCTGTCCTATCCCAAGCATTCCCGACAGGAATCTCCAGCTGGGCTGGAGTGACAGCTGGCCTCCAGCACCGCAGCTCCGCAACCACCGCCTGCGTCTCCTGAGGCTCGCGCGCCCCCTGGTGGACTTGAAAGGAGGTGTCCCCGCTGCGGTCCGGCCTCAGGAAGCGCGTGGGAGGCCGAATCAGTCCCGCGGATGACGCGCCCAGTGAGCTACGTTCAGGAAGTAGTGTGATCACATGGACAGAGCGAAGGTCAAGGCATACTGGATAACAGAAACCAGGAATTAAAAAAATCTCTTTCACTCCCGCCTCCTAATACTTTTATATTATGATCCTTGCAGAGGAAAGGGTAGTCAGAAAGCCACGTAGGAATGTGGAGGGAGTTTCACACACGTGGTTTCAGTGTGTGAAAGGCGAAGGAAATTTCGGGCCCCCAATTCACTATGCAAAAAGGAAAAAAATTAAGATGGAAGCTGAGTCAAGCAAGAAACAGCTTTTTCCTTCTGTTGCTAAGCAAATAGCTATCAGATGAAAGGCCAGATATCTCCACAGATGGCTACACTAGGTTCACCTTTTATGTAAAGTGCCAATTTACTGAGATGAATAGATCACTGGCTGTTCTCCTAGCTGCTCCTTTTCTCCTACAAGGCATAGATTCAGCGATGTGACCATATCCTCCCTCTTTCGTCTCCACTTTTTCCCTTTAAATACTGAATCCCTCAAAATATCTTTGCAGAAAGACACAGACCACAGACTGTCTCTGTGATTCTGTGTTCCTTTCTTCCAGGCTTGTTCTTAACTTTGGCAAAATAAACTTCTAAGTTGATTGAGACTTGTCTCAGAGACTGGTTTACAAGTGTGCCTAGCACATCCACAGGCAGGCATACATTTCTGAGGCATACTCACTGGGATAGCTCCTTCCTTTCTCTGTCCCCCCTCACTGATTGACTCTCATTTATGGCACTAACAGCAAAGCTGAAAGCCCTGGAAATGATCTGGTTCAACCATTCCAGATAGGCTGCTGGAAGGTGAGGAAGAAAAATGGGTGCCTTCCATGTTTCATGGGAACCTAATACTTTTTCCATCAAGGCAACTGCAAAAGGATTAACATAGGTGGTCACCTATTCCCTTTCCTAATTCATCCATTGAAAGCCACTGCTGGCCTGGATTTTCATTTTCAATCCATGAAGAATCTGCAGATGAATCTGCAGCTATCCCAGGGCTATCTGACAGTCCAGCCAGCAGCTGAGGCTGGATGGCAAGTTCCTATCCTAGCCTCTGAGCACACATTGCTAACGTGTGATCCAAGAAGACCCAGGAGAAGTCAACAGGGCCAACTGCCAGCAGGGCTGGTCCTTGGAGTAGAGGTACAAACAGAACTGGCCTTAAGTAATGAGGCAGACAGCTTCCCAGTTTGAGGGGGATGTCACACACCTTGGCCTGTTGCTCCTATCCCCTCGAAATAGCTCTCACACCTTCTCCCTCATGTTGGATATTCCTTTTACAAAAACCGAAATCTCAAGGACAGATAAGATTAACAAGGTTAATCTCAGGTTAATCTCAAAGAGAGAAAATGTATGCAAATATACTTCTGGGTGAGAAACACAGTAACTTAAATTTACCATCGATTGAAAATGACTGGTAACTATGTAACTATGTTAACCAACATTTTTTGAGCCCTTGCTGTGTACCTGGTGCTGTTCTAAGATTTTTATGCATATAATCTCATTTAAACAGTATACCAAACCAAAAGTAACTAAAGATTCTTTTTCTTTGCATTTTTAGAGGAAAAAAATGAGCACAGAGAGGTAAATAACTTGCCCACAGTCACACAGCTGAGGACCAGTAGAACCAGGATCTAAATGCAATGTCTGACCTAGAACATGGACATGTATCCACCGCCTTATACTGCTTCTCTGTGCAACCTGATGCCAGTTACTTTCTTAAAAG
Source organism: Papio anubis (assembly GCF_008728515.1). Classification (NCBI taxonomy): domain Eukaryota; kingdom Metazoa; phylum Chordata; class Mammalia; order Primates; family Cercopithecidae; genus Papio; species Papio anubis. The sequence continues at coordinate 45,178,310 of NC_044981.1, read as the reverse complement.
TAGGCTTCCATAGCAGGAAGAGTTTCAAATGCACAAAATGAGAGGGAAGACAACAGTGACAGAGAGGGTGGAGGAGTTAAGGCTTCATCTCGCTTTATAATTCTACCTTGGGTCAGCCCAGGACATAATGACCAATATTCTGAGCAAACTTCAGAGTGTGCCTACTTCCTTTTTAAGTCTCTGATGAAGCATCAAAGAATTCCTGCTGTGCTGCTTTTTTTTTTTTTTTTTTTTTTTTTGAGGCGGAGTCTCGCTCTGTCGCCCAGGCTGGAGTGCAGTGGCCAGATCTCAGCTCACTGCAAGCTCTGCCTCCCGGGTTTATGCCATTCTCCTGCCTCAGCCTCCCGAGGAGCTGGGACTATAGGGGCCCGCCACCTCGCCCGGCTAGTTTTTTGTATTTTTTAGTAGAGACGGGGTTTCACCGGGTTAGCCAGGATGGTCTCGATCTCCTGACCTCGTGATCCGCCCGTCTCGGCCTCCCAAAGTGCTGGGATTACAGGCTTGAGCCACCGCGCCCGGCGCTGTGCTGCTTTATTAAAGGTAGATATCAACTTAGCTATCTAGTAGACCCCCCAGCTTCAGTCTTCATTTAAGTGAGCTTCCTGTAAGGTCTCAATCACCAGTATTATTGTTTTTATTTACGTCTTGGATCTATCAAGAATTCTGGGAGTGTTGGATGGCATTTAGATACGTAGGAAGAAAATATGGCTTCCCAGAAATGAAGAGTGATTCTGAGGCTATGTTTAAACATATCAAGTGGAGAATTGGAGCATTTGCCCTATTACATTTAGCTAAGTCATGATTTTCCTTATGACATGCAGACTGAAACAGCAGCTGATTTGCTACTTGAATGCTTTGCATTCTTTGCTTCATTTTGCATGGACAGGTGTATTGGGCTGTTCTTCAGCATTGATTGACAGCCAGTTCGGCAAATGTGGTATGGTGGTTAAGAGCATTGGTTCTAGAGCCAAACTGTGTGCTTTTCAATTGTAGGTGCACCACTTCTTAGTTTGGCTTTTGGTAAAATAACTCTTTCTGCCTCAATTTGCACTATGTGAAAGGAGATAATAATGGCACAGGCTCCATGGGTTGTTATAAAATTCTTATAAAGCCTATGAAATCATATCTGGCATGCAATTATTGCTGAATACAGTTAGTCTTTATTATTTTACATCATACTGTGTATGCATAAACATTACAGTAGATATGCATCATACACACATATATACATCATGCATCACAACTTGGCCAAATTTATTAGGGCAAATATCTCAATTCTCCACTTGATATGTTTAAAGACAGTCTCAGAATCACATTTCATTTCTGAGAAGTCATATTTTCTTCCTATGTGTCTAAATAATATCCAACACTCAGAATACTTGATAGATCTTGATAGAACTCAGATTTAGACACCAGCTCTATTCAGAATCAAACTACATATGCCTTTCACATTGTCACATTTAATTCATGGTTAAGAGCTTTTGAGAATAACATCAAAGGTATATGATATCCTCAATCATAACTTTACCAAAGTTTGAGTTTAAATCATGCTCATTATGAAGCCAGAATTGGTGAATAATTCACATAACAAGTGTGTGAGCCTGGTTAACTTCCCCATGTCTGCATTTCAAATCAATTTTGGTGATCTTACATATTACATAATTTTATTTAATCCTCAAACTAATTTTGTTATGTCTTTTCTTTACAGATGAACCAATTATGCGCTATAGCAGTGGTACTAATTAAGGCTTTCTCAGTTACAGGTAATAGAACCACACTCAAGCTCATTTAAGCAAAAGTAGGCACTTACCATATAATTGGGAAAGATACTAGATTGGTATACCTTCAGGTATAGCTACATTCAGGTGCCCAAACAGTGTTCTCAGAGTTCTGGCTCTTCCTTTTGGGTTGTTGTCTCTCTTTGTGTATTTATTTCATTCCAAGGTAGATCTTCAGGGAGAGAAATTTATGAGGTCCTTAGACCCATAGATTGAGGTTTAAAAAGAAGATCAACACTTTTCTTCTCCAAATGTACATGTATATATGGCAGTACAGGGTATCATGATTGGCGTAGTCTGAGCTATATGCTGGCTGGCCCCATAGAAATAATCATATCTGTTAGGATAATGTTTTCTATGAGTACCAGACATTCAAAATAACAGTAACTTAAAGTAGAAGTTTATTTTGCTAACACAGATAAGCAGCCCAAGACTGGTGTGGCAGCCTGGCCCAATGCAGTTCTCAGAAATCCAGATACTTTCTATATTTTAATCTGCTTTTCCCAAGGTCACAGCATGGCCCCATTTGGCAGCTCTCACTCTGGTCATTACATCCCCTTATCAGGCATTAGGACAGAGGAAGGGACTGCAGGTGTGCACCAAGACTCCTTTAGGAAAGGTTCCCAGAAGCTCACATGCAACATTCCTGCTTCCATTCCATTGGCCTGAATTTGGTCACACTACCTCACTGTATCAGTCCATTTTCACACAGCTATAAAGAACTACCTGAGACTGGGTAATTTGTAAAGGAAAGAGGTTTAATTGACTAGCAGTTCTGCAAAGCTGGGGAAGCCTCGGGAAACTTACAATCATAGTGGAAGGCAAAGGGGAAGCAAGGCACATCTTACATGGCAGCAAGACTTGAAAGTGAGAGAGCAAGGAGGTGTGCCACACTTTAAAACAATCGACTCTCACGAGAACTCGCTTACCATCACGAGAATAGCATAGGTGAAACCACCCCCATGATCCAATCACCTCTCACCAGTTCCCTCCCTCCACATATGGGGATTACAATTCAAGATGAGACTTGGGTGGGGACACAGTGACAAACCATATCACCCATCTACCTGCAAAGGAAGCAGGAGAATGTAAACCAGACTCTGAGTAGTCATTTGACCAGTTGGAGTTTGGAGATTCTATTACTGAGAAAAGAAGAATGGATGTTGGTGACCATTTTTGTTGGGGGCTAATCATCTGAACATCTCCTGTACCTCCTGCTCTCTTCTCATACCTTTCTTATGACCCCATTTTTGTATTCTCCTTTTATTCTCTTGACCAGATAGGATCTTTAAATGTTTTTAATGATTTTCATTGAGTTGATGAGCCACACATGGGTCAATTTGTCCTGAATTTGTCTGGGCCCTAAGGGATGCTGTGACCCAGATGAGGCCCATGTCTCAATCCATTCTGGGATTCCAGGACTAGTCCTTGGCAAAATTGCAGAAGGCAAAGAGAGATGGGTCCTGTCTTTACTCTGATATCACTGTTAGCTGCAGCTCTTACACACACACAAACACACACACACATCCACACACACATCCTATTGGGCTGCCCTACCCATATAAAATCTTTCCTATCAAATTTTTTCATATCAGTACTCATTAGAGGTCACTGGCACCTGACTCCATTATCTCCTATCCCCCATTCATGAGGGTTTTCAAGAGTTTTCTAAATGATACTCACAGCAACAGGATAACTATAAATCCTTTCAAACTTTTCTTTGCTTAGAGACTTTTGAAAAACATATTTATATTAAAACTGACATAAGAAAAGTGTTTTAGCCATATTTATAAACACATAGAAATTTGAGTAGGTGACTAATCATCCATAAAACTGATATCCCTAATAAGGAAAACCAAGTAAAAAAGACCTTTACATAGTGTTCGATATAGTTTAGCCTATATTTTATAGCGCCTTCCAAACCTCTGATCTTATTAAGCTTTTCTGTAGTCAAACAAGAATAATATATTCTGCTATTAAGTGGCTCTATGACTTAGCCTCTCCAGAATTGTCTCAGTTTACCCAAATACAAGATTACCCAAATACAGAATCTCAAAAATGTCATCAAGCCATAAAACAAATGATATAATTCATGAGAAAGGAGGAGCTCAAGAAGGGAAGGTGTGAGATCATCTGTAATTTGCTTGTAAATGCCTCTGTATAGGTATTACACTGTATACAGCATGCAGGGGGACTACAATCCATACCCTGAGGGAGGTTAAATAGTATGCACAGAATTCTGAAAAGGAACACACACTCCAAGAGCAGTTAGTTAGTATTTGAAAGATCCTAATCAAAAGTCTCTACTGGAGAAATATCTGTTGCAAAACTTTAAATATTTATATAGCAAGCCATACCAGAGGGTTTGTTATTAGTATAAAGGAAGCTTGAAATAATTTTTGCATTGGTTAAACACAATTGTCAAGATAGCTATAGGTACAATACTCTGGCAGGCCCAGTGAACTAACTTTTGGGGTAGAATCTTAGACTGGAACTCTATTTGGTCCTAGTTTTCCCTTACTTAATACAAGGTTTCATTGGCTGACCCAACTAGACCAGTGACTCCCAATCAGTAATGATTTTGCCCCTCAGGTGGACATTTGTCAATGTCTTAGAGATTTGGGGTTGTCACTACTGGGGAAGTGTGCTACAAGCATCCAGTAAGTAGAGGCCAGGGATGCCACTAAACAGATCACAATGCACAGAACAGCCCTCACAGAAAAGAATATCCAGCTCAAAATATCACCAGGGCTGAGGTTTGGAAACCCTAAGGTAGAGAGTTGACTGATCCTGGTCTTCAGATTATTGGGCTGCATGTGTCTAGAATGAATCTTTAAACCAAGAGGCTTGGTGGTGGAGCACTTAAAAGGACAGAGCAGAGGCTTCCCTACACATATGAAACAGGTTGGATGGCTATTTGTGTGCTTGATGGTTAACAAATATGAATGTGTAGCAGAATTTAGTTCAAATCTTGATTCATTTTAACATCATTAGAGAGGGGGTTAGAGTTCCCACCCACTTCTAATTATCAGAGGCTCCAGATATTACTGAAAGAACCTGACATTTGTGAATGGCCAGATTGGCTCAAGTCAGTTCACAGAAGGAAAAGATACCGATGGGGATGTATTAAGGATATCGTGGTGGAAGCATGAGACATTTTCAAAATTTCAAGCCACTATGACTTATTCTCACTATGTAAGGTTATAGAAGTCAGAACTCAGATGCAGGGAGGATTTCCCACATGTCTCATGTTGCTCATTTAAATCCCGAATTCCACACTGCCTACAGATTATGAAATGCTTAATTTCTACCCACTCCACATCCTACATGCCCACTCTGCCATCACCATGCCAACACCTTAAAAGAATAAAGTATCTGCTAGTCCTTCTGGAATGACTGACGGCTTTGGGCTCAAAGAAAAGCTGAATACCATATCAGATTTATGGTGAGCCAGATCATTAATCAATCAACAGAGGTGACCATTAATCACCAAAACTGATGAACATAGATAGTAGGCATGGTGCTGGATGAGAATCTAGAGAGAAATAAATATCAAAATGCTTTCTCCCCATTCTGGTACCTCCTTATCATTATTTTGACCTAGCGGTTTTAATTTGCAGTACTAGATGAAAATACTACGTTGTCTTTGAAATTTGAGCTTCTGCTACCTCCAGAGAGAAACTCATGTATTTAAGAAATGTTGTCGTTGGTTTGGGTTTGGGGCCTTTCCACATGAGATGGACCACAGCATGCTCCTTTTAATAAAACAAAAGGAAAATAACAGCAGCAGCAGCAACAAAGCCTAGAGTTCACTTCTGAGGTCAGATACTGAGCAGAGTGTCAAGGGCACGCCTTTCTTTAGGCCTAACTGTGAGGTTAGTGGAGGGTTTGCAAGAATGTGAAGCACAGCGAGAAACAAAGCTGGAATCCATTTCCAAGCTGGTCTTTGGAGATAATACAATTGGGCTGGTGACAGGATAGCTTCCTATCTAGTCTGAACATTGAATAGTAATATTTTCATGCATATTAAACTCTAAGATAGGTTCATATTCATTATCCCATTGTATTACTCTGCTACTCTGTAGGTGGTAAAGTCATGTGGAAGGAGATAGTCAGCTATTATTTCCATTTGACAAGTTAGTAAACTAAGATCAAGAGCTTAAATGATTTCTTACTAAAATTACCCGGCTAGCTGGATGGGCAATCCAAGCCTGCAGCCAGGACGCTTGGCTTCTAGACCTGTTTTCTATCCATTAGAGCAGTGGTTCTCAAGGTGTCTGTGAGGTGGGGGTTGTGGGGCAGTCAGTAGCAGTAGCAGCATGACCCAGGAACTTATTAGATTCTGGCACATTCTTACATCTTGTTAGATCCTGGCACATTTAAGAATGCGCTTTCTTAGATCCCACCCTAGATCTACTGACCCAGAAACTCTGGGGATGGGGCCCTGTAATCTGTTTTACTCAGCCCTCCCTGGGATATGGATGTACCTCAAGTTTGAGAGTTATTGCCCTCAGGGGTGCTGCTTTCACTTGCTAGAAACTGTTCTTATACCTTTGCATTAAAGAAACTCTTGTTAATCTCTCATTTTGTTTCCAGTGCATTTTACCTCTACAAAATTGTCATAAAATCTCTACTTACAAAGCCTGATAACTTAAAGGACCACTCAGAACCCTTAAAAGCTTTTCTTTTATTAAACTTCCAGAGTTGACTCTTTGCTGATTAGGTATAGAAACTTTAGCTTTTTTTTTTTTCCTAGCTATCTATCTTGGAACTTGATTATCTTGGAACTTCTTTGCCCCAGACAGATTTTATCTCCTTAGGAACTATGGAAAGAAAGCATATCTAAAAATACTTCTTTAAAGTTCCCTGATACCTTCAGTTTGTTAATATGATAATGTTTTACATAAATAGCTATGAAATATACTATTAAACTTAAAAGATCTGGGAAAGAGCTTTTGAACACCCCCACCCTTCAACACACACATGCACACCCACACTTACATACAATACCAGATACAAAGAAGGTGTTAACTCAATATTTATTAAATTTATTAAAGGCCTTCTCTTAGAATTTCAGAGGAAAGCAAATGCTGTGAAGCCTGGCTGCCCAGAAGAACCTTTATTTGAAATCTTTAACAAGATCTTAAAAGAGTAATGACACCACTGCGTCTAATGAAAAATGAGCATTTGATTCTAATATATTCAGCATATGAATTTCATCGTATATATTTGATCTGCAATATAAATGAGAGTTTCTACATCTTAGTTATTCATTCATTTCTTGTTTTATTCATTCAACCATTGTTGAGTGCGCACAATGTGCCGGCCATGCCTCTAGGCACTGGGACCAGCATGGTCAATGAGAACAATATGTGCCTGCCCTCATGGAGCTTACAGTCTATAGGAAAGACAGTCAGTCAAACAAGTGATTTACTGTGAAGTGTGATGAGTGTTGTCACAGGACACCCTAGATACATTAGGAGCACATAGCAAGGTAACAGGATTATGTGGGGCAGAAACATGACAAGGGTCACCTATGGGGCTGGAGGCCTTAGTCCTTGGAGGTCCTATCCAAAGCAAGGCTGATAAAAAAAGCTGCCCCAAACTGCACTGACCATGGGAAGATAAGGCCTGCATGGAGGAGGTGCTGCTGTGGTCTGGTCAATGCCAGCAGGCAGGTCACTTCCTTGGCCTTTGGGAAAGGATGGCAATGATGGAGAAGGTCAAGAAGATCACGCCAGCTGTGCCTCCGATCACCATGCCCAGGACGCTGCCGTGCACCTGCATGGCCTGACAGCGCTCCCCTGTGTAGAAGAAAGCGGGTCCAGAGATGCACCTGAGGGAAAAGGACATGAAGGGAGTGTGGGAACTACCCAGACCTCAGGTGTCTCCTAGCAAAACTCATCTCCACAGCAATAAAAATGGCAAATACTCACTGAGCAGGTCCACGTAGTGCCTGGTCCCATTTCAAGTGCTGTATATGAACCAACTAATTTAACCCTGCAACAACCCTTTGAGGTGGAGGCTATTACTTGGCCATTCTCATCATCTTCACCTTACAGGAAGGTTAAATAATTTGCTCAAGGTCACATTGTTAGTAAGCATTTCACACTTGAAATTTAATCCCAAGAGGTATACCTCCAGATCCAGGATTCTCAGCCATCAAGGATTCAGGAGGAAGGTCTGAGACACTAAAAGAATACATTGCCTGACACTGGCTAAGAATATAAGCTACAAAGAAAATTCCCCAGATACAGTCTGACTTAGAGCATCAGTGGTAGCTTGGAAACTTCTAAATAATATCAAATAAAATGTTACTGTAAGGTTAGTGTACTGTTACTATCTCATGAGGTTGCCCTGAGGGTCACATGAGATAATGAGGACACTGTACTTATCAAGGTATTTGACACAGAGTAAGCACACAACGGCCAGCCCTTAGTTTTGTTTCTTAATGTTGTCTGGTATAAAGATCAACTAATCTCATAACCAAGGCATATAACTGGTAATGTCTCATCCATACCTTTGTAACAATTCCAGCCTTTGTTTCAAACATTCCTACTACAAAGTCTGCTCAGCAGAATTCTACAGGGCAGAGTGAAACAATCAGAAGTCAGCATTTTCTGCCTGGGCATGATAGCACATGCCTGTAACCCCAGCACTTTGGGAGGCCAGGTGGATCATCTGAGGTCAGGAGTTTGAGACCAGCCTGGCCAACATGGCGAAACCAGCCTGGCAAACATGGTCCCGTCTCTACTAAAAATACCAAAAAAATTAGCCAGACATGGCGGTGGGCATCTGAAATCCCAGCTACTCGGGAGGCTGAGGCAGGAGAATTGCTTGAACCCGGGAGGTGGAAATTGCAGTGAGCTGAAATCACACCATTGCACTCCGCCTGAGTGACAAGAGCAAAACTCTGTCTCAAAAAAAAAAAAAAAAAAAAAAGTCAGCATTTTCTTTTACTCATCCTGAATGATTTTACCTTTCAAAGCCTCATCTCTATCCTGAGAATTGAATTCTTAGAAATCAGTGAGTAATAGCAAGTTTGTTACATTTTTTTTCTGACCCAGTCCCCTCCAAACACAACTTAGTGATATCCCCTAGTGTTATCTTAGAAAAACTTATTCTCCCAACTCTCAGCTGCAGGTTTCTAGGAGAGGAATAGTTTGGCTGAGTAGAGGCTGACATACAAGTGGCAACCCTGGCCTCCCTTAGCCCGGGAAGGATGAAGCCTGTTGGGGGCACATAGTGGAATCTGGCATCTAAGGGCTTGTCAGGCAAAGACATGCAGACCCATGGCTTTGGAGCCCAGAAACAATGGGCCTTCCCCAATAAAAGGAACCAGAGGGCTTCTTGGAAGACTGATTGATTATAGGGGTGGGGTGGGGAAAATAAAAGATGAGCCTAGAGCATGCTATGGTGCCAGAGAGTAACATTGTATTCATAAAATCCGATGTTGAAAGAGCACAGGAGCCAACCTGGAATAGCTCCCAAAGGCCAAAACTGGGACAATAGAAGCAACAAAATAAATTACGAAATTATTGCAACAGAGCCCACTGAATAAAATAAATGTTTATGATTCCTTCATGATATAAATTAACGATCGCATAAACAAATTAGCGGGGTGAAGGGGCCATTCTTCTTTACAGAAGAATTCTAATTAACGAATGTGAAGGACATAGGAAATCAACATTAGAAGATCCCAGTGGTGAGTATTGCGGCAGGATGTGTCAATAGATGCTGAAATTAGTGTGTGAGGATTTGAGGAAAAGCAGGATGTCTATACAGTCTTGGAATATCTCTCCCAAGATATGTATTAATTTATCAGGAGAACCCGCTCCCGATGTTTAACGTGGGTTCTTTTCTATTCCCTAAGTGTCTTGGCTGGGTTGAGAAATAAAGGGAAAGAGCACAAGAGAGAGAAATTTAAAGCTGGGTGTCCAGGGGAGACATCACATGTCGGCAGGATCCGTGATGTTCCCCGAGCCGTAAAACCAGCAAGTTTTTAGTAGCAGTTTTCAAAAGGGGAGGGAGTGCACGAATAGGGTGTGGGTCACAGAGATCACATACTTCACAAGGTAATAAAATACCACAAAGCAAATGGAGGCAGGGCGAGATCACAGGATCACAGGATGAGGTGAAATTAACATTGCTAAGGAAATTTCAGGCAAGCATTGTCACTGATAACATCTTAGCAAGAAACAGGGTTTGAGAGCAGACAACCTGTCTGACCAAAATTTATTAGGTGGGAATTTTCCTTCTCCTAATAAGCCTGGGAGCGCTACAGGAGACCGGGCTTATTTCATCCCTTCGGCTTTGACCATAAAAGACAGGAGGCTTCTAAAGGGGCCGTTTATAGGCCTACCCTCAGGGCGCATTCTCTTTCTCAGGGACGTTCCTTGCTGAGAAAAAGAATTCAGGGATATTTCTCCTATTTGCTTATAAAAGAGGAGAAATATAGCTCTATTCCATCTGGCTCACCTGCAGCCAGTTCAAAGTTACCTCTCTTGTTCCCTGAACATCGCTGTTATCCTGTTCTTTTTTAAAGATGCCCAGATTTCATATTGTTCAAACACACATGCTCTACCAACAATTTGTGCAATTGACACAATCACAGGGTCCTGAGGCAACATTCATCCTCCTCAGCTTACGAAGAAGATGGCATTGTCCTGGCAGCGTAAGAGATTAAGAGATTAAAGTAAAGACAGGCATAGGAAAACACAAGGGTATTGATTGGGGAAGGGATAAGTGTCCATGAAATCTTCACAATTTATGTTCAGAGATTACAGTAAAGACAGGCGTAAGAAATTATAAAAGTATTAATTTGGGGAACTAATAAATGTCCATAAAATCTTCTCAATTTATGTTCTTCTGCCGCGGCTTCAGCCTCCGTTCGGGGTCCCTGACTTCCTGCAACATTAATTACAGAGGGAGAAACGGTAACTCTTCAGTGGAGAGGCCAACATGCCTTTGGCCGGATGATGAAGGTTGACATCACCAGTACTGACATGTACCCGTATCATGTACCTGCTCACGTGATGCAGTGAGAAGGCAAAGCACATCTTTACTAATCTTGCCACAAATGTGAAACCTCAATCTAATCATGAGAGAACAAGATGAACCAAAAAAAAAAATCCCTGACCAGAGATCTTCAAAAGTGTCAAGGTAATGAAAGACAAGAAAGAACTGAGGAATTGTCCCAGATTGGAGGGGATTAGGAGACAGGAGACATAAAAGCTAAATATAACATGAGATCCGTAATTGGATCCTGAAACAGAGAAAGAACATTAGTGGGAGAGTTGGGAAGAGCTGAATAAGGCCTGTAATTTATTCACTAGCATTGTACCAATGTTCACTTGTTGGCTATGCTAATTGTACTACTGTTTGTGTCATATGCTAACATTAGGGAAAGCTGGGTGAATGGTATAGAGAAAGCCTCTGTAGTATTTTTGCATTGTATCTGTAAGTCTAAAATTATTTCAAAATAAAAGCTACAAAAAGAAAAAAACATGGAAACTAAAAAGAACTCAGAAGAAATGTAAATTTTTGAGGCAGGCAGAATAGTTCCTACATCTGCTACTGTTCAAATGGAACTGCTACTTCTGTCATCACATACCTCCTTTTGTGAAACAGCTTTTAGGGTTTCATGCAAGCAAACATTATAAAAATAACTATTAAATATAACAAACTGTGCTGCCAGACAGACCTAGATGCAAGTCCCAGCTTCAGCATTTTCCATCTGGGTACGTTTTAGATAAATTACTTAACCTTTCTAAGCTTCAACTTCTTGATACACTAATTGGGGATAAGAAGAGCCCTTATGTCAGAGGTGGCAGTGAGAATGAATTTAGATCATGTGTGGAAGATGCTCAGGAGACTACACAATGTATAACAAGGGGTCAGAAATATCAGGTGTTCTTACCACTAATATTGAAAATATAACTGTAATAATAGCACTGTGTAAATGACAGACTATAGAACTAATAATCATTAGGAACTAATAATAACATCTGTATTTAAGCTTCGTCTTGAGACCCACTGTCATGGAGTAGAAAGTCCCTAGGCTAGAAGCCATCTTGGATGTTGTTAGAGTTAGAAATTCCAACAACATCCAAGATGCTGTTGACAATACCCCAGAGGAGGAAAAGAGGTGGAAGTCAAGAGACAAGGAGACCTGGGACACCTCTGTCCTGGCAGCGTAAGCCCATGAATCCAGGGCACACCTTTGTAGAGTCAAGGAAAACCGCATCCAGTTGATCATCTGAGGTAGTCTTCGCCCTACTCTGCAAACAGCACTCTTTACCAGGGGTAAGCATGCATGCAGCCCAGGTCTGCTGGCCTGCCTGTCTCCCCAGTCACAGAGCCTACCTGCAGCTCGCCATCCCCTTCACGTTCACACAGACGCCATCATTTTGGCAAGGGTTTGGGTCACATGGGTCTCTGAAGTACTGTGGCCAGTTATGGTCCTCCAGGGGACCTGTGTTCTCCACTGACCGCTTCTGTCGGCTGGGCTGCCCCTGGCTCAGGCTGACAGGTAGCACTTCCTCTAACATGGCCTTTCCCGAACCTTCTTCGGAGACCTGCAGCTCCTGGCCTTGGAGAATGAGGCTTTGGGGGCTCAGTCTTTTGCCTTTAGTGGGAACTTCAGTCTGGCTGAGGTGGGTGATATCTTCAGGAAATAGAGGGTCATGAGGAAGATCCAGGATTAGTAACTGACTACAATTAACTCCCACTTCTGGTGAAAGTTCCCCACCTGCTTCTATCTCCCATCACCCTTAGTGACATGAAAAAGTGGCTTTGAATCCAGCTGATTCCCATAGTATTAGCTATTTTTATTTTAAAGTAATCCAGTCACATTTTTATTTATCGAATTTGCAAAAGGAAGCATAAAGTTAGCAAGGATAGACTGATGGAAACTAAATTGAAATCAGCCAACTGTTACCTCTGATAAAATTATCAAAAAGATGACACTAAAATTTCAGTTTCTTTCAAGGACAGTTAAAATAAAGATGTGAGTCCTTGACCAATTGTATAAAATGTGGTTGTCCTACAACACATTTTTCTTCCACCCTCTATGTGTGCTTTAAAATCAGGATAAAATTAGTAGAGTGCCAAGAGCATAGGATTATTTACTCAGGAAGACCAACAAAAGTACCTTCAAAGTCCACAAACATGATGAGGTCATCATTTTTCAGGAAGCTTCTCCTTTTCAGCATTTGGTGGGAGATGAAACCACTCCAGCCAAAGTCGATGCTTCTAAAACAATCACAGTCTGTATGATAGGTTCCTACCCTGGACGGCCTGTCCCAGATGACAGTGTCATTTATCACTGCAAAGTTGTAGGTAACATAAAATCACATTACCTCTTTAGATTTCACTTTCCAGTTTGTCTTTGATAAGGATACAGGGCTTTGTAAATCAGAAAAAAAAAAAAAAAAAACCGTGTTGGAAAAAAATTAGGCTATTTACTCTTTCCAGGAGAACTGCAATTCAGAATTGAAAGATGGGAGAGGCAGAGAATCATAGCTCTGAGTGATCTGTTGTCTGCTACTGAGTGACTCTCTTAAGGAAAAGAGAGGGACAGCTACGACTTCTTTCTTCTAAGACTTAGGTCTTCTCTTTTGAAAAAAAAAAAAAAATAGTGCCGGGCACAGTGGCTCACACCTGTAATCCCAGCACTTTGGGAGGCCGAGGCGGGTGCATTGCCTGAGCTCAGGAGTTCAAGACCAGCCTGGGCAACACGGTGAAACCCCGTCTCTACTCGGGAGTTTGAGACTGGAGAATTGCTTGGACGTGGTAGGTGGAGGTTGCAGTGAGCCGAGATTGCGCCATTACACTCCAGTCTGCGTGACAGAGCAAGACTCCATCTCAAAAAAAAAAAAACAAAAAAGTTTGTCCATTTCTTTACTGATGTAAGTTTATTTCATGAACATAGTAACATTGAGTACTATTTTAGGAGTAAGTACACTACCTCTGCACAGAGCCTAGCAAGTTCTGAGTATTTGATAAATGATTAGCAGTATCTGTTTCCTCAATCACAATGAACTCGATGAAGCAGGGACCACCTGATTCACTGGTATTCTAAGTACCTAGTACAGAGTTTGGCACATGGTAAGCCCTCAATAGATGTTTGATGAGTGAATTTAGGAAAGGGAAGGAGGATATCATGGCACTGAAAATCTTAACTTGAAATTCCAATACAACTATGTTATTGGTATTCCCAAGGAGACAATGTGAGGGGAACGTTACTCTTTCTTGCACAACAGAATCACATCTGTGGGCCTTTCTGGGTCGAGGAGTAGTTCTTATTTATGCTGACACCACCCACCTGGAGATGTATGTAACTTGGAGGTAGTGAACACCATGCTTGAGGACATCCTGTTCCTGACATCGGGCTCCTGGTCGAGGATGGTAATTATCACCTGTCTGTTTTCTACTGGCCACTCCAGGATAGCATCGTTCTCCCCACTGCACACGTGGAAAGCAAGTCTCAGGTAGCCAGAGTTTTCTCTGCCATGGGGGTATAAAGTTAACCCAAAACCATAGCCCTCTGAGTTGTAGAATCGAGGGCTCTGAAGCTTGTCCCCTTTGCTGGTGTTCTCCAAGACTTGGGAGAAATTCTGGACTGTCCAGACCCCCGTGGGGCAGGGGGTTTCTGTTAGAGTGATGTCATCCAGGTAAATTCCCCCAGTTGAGTTCTGAGGGTCGCCTTTTGTGCCCTGGAAAAGGTAGCGAAACTTCTGTTCCTCTTTGAGCACCACATGGGCAATTTTCCAATTATGGTCATCATCTCCTGAGGACAGAGAACAAGGCTGGTGAGAATCGTGGCCAACACTTAATGAGTATTTATTGTGAGTTTGGCACAGTGCCATGTGCTTTCCGTAAATGATCTCATCAAATCCTCACGACAGCCCTATAACATAGGTGCTATTATAAACTGGTTAAGTAACTTTTCCAAAGTTACATATCTAATAAGGAAAAATGGTTTCTTAAAATACTATGATTTATTTTAAAATTCACATTCAAGTCTTAACCATGAATTTGTTTTCCACTATCAGTATAAGAATCCAGGTTCTGGATTTCCTCCTGAGTGGGCTGGTTTCAAGTGTAACCCCTAATGTTAGCAATGAAAGCCCAAGTGTTAGGCTGAATCATATAAAATAGCCATTTTGTAAGCCAAAAGTCAAAAAATAGTAACTCCATATGGTCTGACCTGTCACTTGTTGCCAGAGAGCTATAAGGAATGCTGAAGAGCAGATAATAACTTGTAGGACTAACTGAGTCTTCCCTACCTGAAACTGACTCCCTCTCCAACATCTAGACTTTTTTCTCTTCCTTATATTATCTGAAAGTCCACCATGTAGGGGAGCGAGGTAATCCAAAGAGAGTACTCTTGTCTAGAAATTCACATTCTAATAAAGATTAGGTCTACTTGCTTTTTCTCTGAGCAAGAACTAGAGGTGGGACTTTTGAATTAAGAGCTGAGGAAAGACGGTGAGAAGCCTGTTCTAGAACATGGGATCCTCCGTTGAACAGCATACAAAGCCAGACAGGAGCTTGGGGATACTGGAGAGAGGAAACTGCAAAAGCAGAGCAACTCAATTCCCCAAAGAGATGCACCTACATTGGTATTTTTGCACAGGATATTCCCTAGAGTTGGGCTTGAAGAGGAGAGGAAAAATGCTTCCAAGTGGAAGTCATGTTGGCCAAACTGAGTTCCTACAGATGAGTGTCTTTTTTCCTTCTTCTGTGTCTTTTAACCAGAAATCTACTTACAGAACTATATTTTCCCTGAAATGGAAAAGACCTTTAATCTCCCTTTGTTTTCAGGCCATTCTCTTTAAGGACAACTTCAAGGGACAGGTCTAACAATATTCTGTTTCCTAGGGTGGAGCTGATTATGGTCTGTGTGGTTAGGTTACATGGGAACATAGGAGAGAGCTAGAGAAAGCACACGACCACCTCTGTAACATACAAATCTAGGTAGCTGCAGTCTCCTGGGCAGAGCACTGCAGCCTACTGGAACACACATGGACTTGAAGGGCAATAGGTGCCAGAAAGTCTAGGAATAGGAACAGAGATATAGGATTTGAACTATTTATCCAGCAGGTTATAGATCACAGGAATTCTGTCAAGAGAATAGGATTCCGTTCTTGCTGATGAGTACCTGCTTTGTTTTTTCTTAATATAGGATGTCAAAATGAGGTTGAGATGGGGGAATTTGGTACTGGGAAGGAGACCCAGGAGACTATACCATATAGGCAAAGATTCATCTGTGAAATTTTTAAGAAGGTTTCGTTTATATGCTTCCACAGGGCTGCCCTAAATCAGTCAGGCAACAACGCTACTAAGATTGTTTGAGACAAACTTAATCCTTGTTAGTTCAGAATTGTCATCTATAAGGAAGTCCTGGCCTCAGTAAAAATGTGTGTGTGTGTGTGTGTGCGTGTGTATGTACATACACATAGTTGTATGCAAACATTTTTCATGTAAGTTTGTATATAAGCATTACGTATGCAACATATATTATATACAGATATGCATATGGACATATTTTGTGTGTAACTGTTTTGGTCAAAATATACATTTTGCAAAACTTAAAAGCTATTCAAATTGGTTGCAACTGTCTTAAGTTGAATATCACATAAACAACACTAAGTGATATTCAATTAACCTTTTTGAAAAATGTCATTGACAAACCAGTATCGGAACAGACTACTTTAAAAACCCATTCATACAGTGTTCCCAGGGAACTTACACAGACATACTCTGAATTCAATGAAACACAAAGCACAGCAGTGTAAGAAAATAATTAAGCATGCGATGTTTGCTTGGTTGGTTTTATGCTTAGAAGTAACACTTTTAGCTTTAGATGAAAGTGAGTGATAACAGCTCCCATCAATACTATTGAAACTCCAACTCATTTTCTCATTAAATATTTACAATCCTTGGTAACATAACACATCCTCAACTCCTAAAGGGTATCTAGCTGTCATCCTTTCATCATGTAAACTATGATAAATTTCAACCAGAAAAGTGAGCCCCTCAAAACTGTGATTTGTAGAGTTCCCAGGCAGCCCACACAGTGGCTTGGATATAGGCGATTTGGGCACCTATTCTTACAAGTGACCTCTAAGGAAGGTTTCTCCTTCAAGAGCAGCAGATATATAAAAACTAATTCCTTTCTCTGGACTCATTTCAATGGATAAATTAAATGCTAAGGTAGGCAGTTGGATGCTAGGATAATCTGGCCATAAATCAAGATCCAGGGTTATAAACAAAGTATTTGCTTTCTTTTCTTGTGGTGGTGGTTCATTCATAACTAGGAAAAGGGAGACAAGCTTTCTTACTTTTCAACAAAAAGTTTCTCCATCTGTAATCATTTACATGTTGACCTTCTTATGTAAATATTCAAAGCGACACTTAGGAACATGTAAGTGATTATAGGAAGTTAACGTATACAAATGACTTATTTGCCACCAACTTCACAAGCAGGCTTCAAGTTACATCAGCATATTAAATAATGGTATCATTTGTTTTTCTGAAACAGATGCAAAACACTATGGTCAACTTTTTTTCTTTTTCTTTTTCTTTTTTTTTTTTTTTTAGATGGAGTCTTGTTCTGTTGCCAGGCTAGAGTGCAGTGGTGCAATCTTGGCTCACTGCAACCTCCGCCTCCCGGGTTCCAGCAGTTCTCCTGCCTCAACCTCCCAAGTAGTTGGGACTACACGCGTGTGCATCACCATGCCTAGCTAATTTTTGCATTTTTAGTAGAGACAGGGTTTCATCATATTGGCCAGGATGATCTCAATCTCCTGACCTTGTGATCCGCCCACCTCGGCCTCCTGAAGTGCTGGGATTCCAGGCATGAGCTGGTCAACTATTTAACTACTCTCTCTCCAGCAACATCAATTCCCACAGGTCTTTTAGCTTCTTATCTCCATTCCTGAACCATCCATTTTCTCAGTCTTGGCCTTTGCTTTCTCTAAATTTCTAGTGAAAACTGGATTTGTATATTCTGACTGGCTTCTTACAAAAATATATTTCATCCCTACCTAAGATACTGCTTCTAATTTCTCAGTGGTTAAAACATTCATAGAGTAATTAAAACATGCCATACATTATGTTAAGCTCTGAGAAGAGGAGGAAGTGGGTGGAGGAAAAGGAAGAGGCAAGAGAGAAGAAGGAGGAGTAGGAAGAAAGAGGGAAGGAGGAGAAGAAGCAGGATCCCAGATTTTAACCCAATCCATTCCTTGTGTGGATGCCTCTAAGTACCTTGAAAAGTCTGCACCTTTACCAGCTTGCGAACATTGCCTGTGCTGTCATCCCTCCTGACCCAGACAATGAGTCTGTCTGAAGGACTTCCGGTCATTTTATAGAAAAATTGCAGGCACTGCTGCTTCCTCTTTGGGTAAAGAATCCGAGACTCCAGTAGGGCTGCCTCTTCTGCGGACCCTGAGCTGGTGCTGAGCTGCATGAAGTAGCCGGCACCTATGGAAAGAGCACCCAGACATCACACGTCTGGCTTCCCACACCCCAAGGTTCTGTCCACCCAAACAAAGTGAAATAGTGAACCATGGCCATTGTCCAGGCAACAAAAGCTAGAACTCTTCAGAGGAAAATAAAAAGAAGGACATTTTTCAACAAACATTCTCTGTCTCAATGGACTTAGTCACTGGCTAAAGCTTGCTCTCCACTGTTGCGTTTGATTGCCTTTGTTCCAAGATTGTGAAATGTATACCTCTGACTTAAGGAAACACAGGCTTCAAGCAATGTTTGATGGAATTTGGTGTCTGTGAGATGAATTCTATTATTCTCATTGACTTCGTCATTTAAATTAGAGATTCATTCCAAGGAAAAGAGTTGGGTTGGTCTCGTCATTGTATAAGACACTGTGGAATTCAAAGGGTTAGGATTTGGTTTTAAACATTGACAATGATAAGGGTTCAATTTCCCCTGTTGCTAGCCTAATAACTAGGTGGCAAAAATAATCAGTGGCAAAAAATAATCTTTACTATATTATAAGAAGGGCTATTCAGGACACATTAGAGACTAAATGGAAATTTCTCCTGAATGTAAAGGAAGGCATTGGAAGGACACTGAAGAGGGTGAAAAGTGTCTACATTAGTGCCAGAGATGGGGTTTACCTGACTCAGATACCTCAAAACTCATTCCTCTAAAAACAATCAGGTAGCTAAACAAATGTACCATTTGGTAAACCACACACTTGTCAAAGTCAAGCACAATGAAAAATTCTTGCATATGAAGAAGTTCTTTATCCTGTGTTCCAACACTCAACTCCATATCAAAACGCTTCAATCAAAACATTTCCCAAGATAAAAATAAAGTAAGTGTACAGTATAGTGCTGGGTACTCCAGTGTTGCTCCGTGATGCTCCCAGCTTCATCCTGCCTCACACTGAGGCACTTGCCTTTCGTATCAGCAGCAAGCAATGATGGTTTAAATAAGCCTCCTACCACGCTTAAAATATCACAATGACTTTAATATTAATGCAGGGCAAATTATATTCCCTTGTAGCTTCTTCTCAGTATTTGAACTTGCCTGAGACCTCTGAATTATAATTATATATTGAATGCCTGGGTTACAAAAAAAAAAAAGAGTGCACAAGGCTAAAAAGGTTTCTAAGTAATTCTTACTGAGGAATTCTTTTATGAAGCATTCATTGAGAGTCAAATAATTCAAGTCCAGAACTCAGGAGGCCTAAATTATCCCCAGCTCCGCCAATACCTAGGTGTTTATTTATTTCTGTGGGTTTTGAATGGGAGGGATCCTCCCAAGGGATCCTTCGAGCTCTTCATGTCTATGCATCCACCTGTAACTACGCAAGAGTTCTCTAGCAGAGGGACATGTTTCATTACATGCCTCCTCTGAAAGAAGCATAATAGCTGCTCAAGTTAACCTGATACAGCTTTTCCAGATCTTTCTTCTGGGCTGTGGTCCTTTTCTCTCACTAGAACATTCTTTCAGCAGATTCCTCTCACAGTAAAGATTACCTTTGTGTTTAGCTGGCAATTGTACATTAGCCTAGCAGCAAGCCCACAGAATAGGTTGGATTAGAGGCTAAAACGGAAATTTAGAGAGCACTTCAGGCTTGGATCAACCTTTGGACACTTGGAATGATATGTTTGATAATCTGATCTGTGACAGAAACTTTTACCTTCTTCCAAAGGTGGAGGAAGTGTCAGTGGCTTATCACCTCTGACATTCCCTGTGGTGGCCTGGAATCTGGGTGACAGGCTGTGTCCCTTCTGGGAAGGTAATCTCACCAACTCTCAGACAGTTGTAGACTAAGTGACTTCGCAATAGTCTAGTCTTTAAAAGGCTATAATAATCCATAACCTCATCTGCTTCCAAATATGGTTAAGATGAATTCAATGGCAGGCACAGAACACTAGAAGGCTAAAACAGAAAAACAAAATAAATGGAACCTCTGGAGAGAAAGGGAAGATGGAAAAATGGGAAGTGAAGCTGCTGGTCTGCAGGTAGGGGCTTTGTATGCATTATCTTCTTCCACTGTCACTGTGAAGTAGACATCAATATTTTGATGTTTACAGAGGCTTGCAAAAGCCAAGACTTTTAGAAAAAGCACACACATGACAACAACTTCCTGTGGTCACAATTAGTAAGTGGTGAAGCCATATTTCAATTAGTAAGTGGTGAAGTCACTTAGTCCATAACTGTCTGTCTTTTTCACTACACAAACCATATATAGGAAGTATCTGAAGCTGTGCTATCCAATACAGTGGCTACCAAACCTATGTGGCTGTTGAGTGCTTGAATTGTGGCCAGTGCAAACTGAGATGCACTGCAGGAGTAAAATATGTGTCAAATTTAAAATACTTAGCCTGAAAAAAGTGAAGCATCTCGTAACAACTTTTATATTGATTACATGTTGAAATGCTACTATTTGGATATACTGAGTTACAAAACACGTTATTAAAATTAATTTCACCTGTTTTCTTTTACTTTTTCACATAAGTATTAAAAGTCCGATGTGTTATCCATTGTGCCACAGAGCCAGATTCATGTGAACATTAGAAAATTCTACATTACATATGTGACTCACATTATATTTCTTTAGGAGGGTGTGGCTCTACAGACATTGACTTTATTTACGAGGTTTTACCTTATCAATCATATACCAATATCAGTTTTGCTTAAATGCATCTTTCTTTTGTGTGCCCAGAGACTGGATGCTTTTTATTGAGTTAATAATTAAGATATGAGAAATTTTTTTGTCCTTGTTCAAATTTTCAAGTTTGATAACTAACATTCTGACTGAGGCAAAACATGGTGATTAGCATAACCTAATCGAACCTGTTGAACCACATCAGTGTGTTTGCTTTCCACTTTCACTGACCTGTGCATTGTCCCAGCAAGGTGTGATCCACTTCTCCAGCCTGAGCACTGTCCTGATGGACCCAGTCAGTGTCGTCTGTGGTGCCCTGAATCATCCCACAGATGTTTGCCTTCTCAAAGGTACAGTGGTCCAAAAGAGTGTGAGTTGTGGCTGCAAATGATATTTTTATCGTCTGGTTAAAAATGAAAGATAGTCATTCCAAATAGTTAATGTCTTAAGCCACTAAAACCTCATTGTTCAGATACAACAGGATCACAAGCTTGTTTTCTTGACTGTTTCTCAAATGCAAATCTTACTGTCATCAGATCTTAGTACTTGCTAATATAGACACAGCCCTACCTACCTCACAGAGTCAAGATTAAAAAAAAATCTATAATCATTCTCTGCTATGTAAATACCAACCATAAACTCCTTTAGATCAAGAACAAGGTACCTATAATACTTGGCTTTGTACTTAGTAGGTCTTCTGTACATACTTACTGAACAGAATCAAACATTTTATCTCTGAAGGCTAGTGGGATCATCTTTAGAAAATACCCTGCCCCAGAGGATTAGGTTACTCTAGGAATAACTAATGTACATAAAAAATTTTTCAGGATACAAAATGCTTTCAAGTCTATCACGTATCTTGAGCTTTACATAATGATGCATCCTCCAAAAGAAGCAAAAGAAGCTAGACAATAACAGCTCCTTACATTTGTCCAGTACCTTGACTTTACAAAACACAACTACATAACTGGTTTTTATAACCATCATGTAAGGTTGGTGTTATAGTTTTATTTGTTTGTTTTTAACTACTCAACTCTGCCATTGTAGCACAAAAACAACCATAGACAATACTTAAACAAATGGGTCTAGAAGTAGACCAACAAAAGTTGTGCAGTTTGTTCTTATTCTTTTAGCTAGAACATCGAAGAAGAGTAAAGGAAAATGTAAAGGAAATCTCTAAGGCTGAGGGAATCTCTGCTGAGGCTAGTTTACCATGTTCTCAAAAACGGAGGTACTCACTGCAATTGTACATTCGGTTCAGCCTCTCTAAATCAATGGCACTGAAATCCAGGCGCTGTCCGATAATGGAGTTAAACTCAGGGATCTTGGCTGTGATGGTGGGAACACTTGCATTCTTGTTAAATGAGAAAGGCTGGTAGTGCATCAAAGACTCATAGTCATAGGGTGTATTGAGGTCTGTGATGAGGCTATCATCATAGGTGTCAAAGTTGTGCTGGTAACCTGTTAGGGAGAGAATCCACAGGTCCTGCTCTGTCATGGAATTTTCCCCGTGCTGCTCTTTGACTACAGACCCAGAGACCCTCCCAAAATGGGAAATAGTTATTAAATATATATATTTAAATAGATTATTATATTTAAATAAATATATTATAAATAATATATAATATACAATATTATATATTATATATAATGCATATTAATAAATATTAATATTAATAAATATTATATTGATTATATCTACTCTATAAATAATATATAGATATATAATAATATATAAATAATCTAATAAAATAGATTTATTATATTCAAGTATATATTTAAATAAATCTAAATATAAATTAAATATAAATTATATTTTATAAGCAATATAATGTAAAATTACTATGTATCATTGATTATTATTAGTTAATATATTAATATACAATAATGTATACAATATTGCAATAACTAAAATACATATTATAGAATACAGATAAATATTAGAAATTACTAAGTATATGTACATGTTTACACCAAAGATACATTATAAATATATACAATTGTGTGTGTATCTGTGTGTGTGTGTATGTGTGTGTAAGACTTTCAGAAAGAGAAGGTAAAATAGCAAAGCTGAGGAAGTCATTCCAAAGGACAGGAAAAATAATTTTTGAATTCAGGAAAATGTTCACAATTGATTATATTCAAGACACATCGTTCTAACAGCCAAGTATCTCATCCACTGAGTCTGCCCAGAGCTGTACCTGGCCTACTCTTCATGGGTTAGGAGAAGGAAATCTGAGGGGCAGAGGGAAAGGTAAGCAGCTGAAAGCAAGACGGGGATCCTGTCAGTCAAGGCTCACATCCTTCTGTTCCAGCAATAGCCTCATGGAGAATAAAAATAAAATAGGAAGAAGAAAACTTATTTTCCTGTCAAAAGAGGAAAGGTAGATATTTTTCTGAGATTAATGAAAGTGAGATAAGATGTGCTGCCATGTAAAAAACTGAACAAAATAACTGATCAGAGGGTCTTTGAATTGACTAATAACCATCAGGAATTTACTGTTTGAGCTGCATTAATTGAAAGGTTTGCAGATTTTTGATTTTCTTCTTGTGGAGTGATACGAAAACTGACTGCAAATGCGGCTAACTCTTCCAGTCATAACTTCCCATCCTCATATTCTTCTCTAGCTCTTTGTCCAGTCTCTTTTTGTTTGTTTGTTTGCTTGTTTAGTTTTGAGACGGAGTTTTTGCTGTGTTTCCCAGGCTGGTGTGCAATGGCAAGATCTCAGCTCACTGCAACTTCTGCCTCCTGGGTTCAAACAATTCTCCTGCCTCAGCCTCCTGAGTAGCTGGGATTACAGGCGCGCCGCACCATGCCTGGCTAATTTTTGAATTTTTAGTAGAGATGAGGTTTCACCATGTTGGCCAAGCTGGTCTCAAACTCCTGACCTCAGGTGATCCGCCTGCATCGGTCTCTCAAAGTGCTGGGATTATAGGCATGAACCACAGTGCCTGGCCTCATCCAGTTACTTTGAACAATTAGAGAGAAGAAAACGTAACTGCCTCTTACAGAGTTACATGCAGGACTGCAGAAGTGTGGTGTGGCCAGGCGGTGCGCCAGCAGATGCCTGTGGGAGTCTCTGAATGCTTTCGGAAAAGCTAAGGAGCAAGACCACGTTTGAGCAATATCTTGCTTTAACTGTAAAATCTGAATACTGATGTTTCATTCTCCCAACTCATGGGGATTGTATTGGGAATTACTTGAGAGAGATCAAAGCATTTTTGAAGGTGGGACAGGTCTAAAAGAAACAATGGCTCTAACAGGGAAGTGGAAAGTTAATCCCTCCACAGTACTTGGTCCTAGGATGTCACTTGAGGTAATGGAATTGTAAAGAGCATCAAGAGTCTAGAATCTTTTGTAACTCTCAGTGGCTCCTGAAGCAAAGCACTTTCAACTCACTGGATGTGCTTTACTTAATTTTCCATGAATCATCTGAATAGAGGTAGGGCACAGTGGCTCACAGCTGTAATCACAACACTTTGGGAAGCTGAGGCTGGTGGATCACTTGAGGCCAGGAGTTCGAAACCAGCCTGGCCTACATGGTGAAACCCCGTCTCTACTAAAAAATACAAAAATTAGCTGGGCATGGTGGTGGATGCTGGTAATCCCAGCTATTCAGGAGGGTGAGGCATGAGAATCGCTTGAACCCGGGAGGTGGAGGTCGCAGTGAACCGAGATTGCACCACTGCACTCCAGCCTGGATGACAGAGCAAGGCTCTGTCTCAAAACAAAAACAAAAATCCCATCAGGTTAGATTATTTTAATCTGTATTACTCATGGATTCTTATGAGAATACTTAACAAACAAATATTTTGAATAATTTTAAAAAATGTATTCAACATGTTTTTGTTGGGCCTAGTATCCACTGAGAGCTGTGCTAGGCTGCTAGTGGCCCCCAACAGTGAATAGGATAGGGACTCACAGCTGAGAGCTGAAAAGGGGCTATAATCCAGGGCATGTGATCCTGTAAACCAGGGGTCAGTCAGCAAACCTGTTCTAGAGTAGATAGAAAATATGTTCTCTGTTGTAACTACTCAAGTCTGCCATTGTAGCACAAAAACAGCCATAGACAATACTTAAACAAATGGTTATGATTGTGTTTCCATAAAGCTTTATTTACAAAAGCAAGTAGATATGGCCCATGGACTATAGTTTGTCAACCCCAGCTAGACCTCAAAAGTTGAGTTTTTTCCCTAGCATAAGGAAACAAATTTCAAAAACACAGTTCCGATTCAAGAAATGGAGATGGACGTTGGGAGAGAATTACATTGCCAGTACCGTGTCTCCTTAAGTTAAACAGAAAGCTTGTCATTAACCAAAGTTAAATCAATAAAATTCATAAATTACCCTGATAAATAATACTGCCTGTGTTGATAATCTTATTAGATTTGATGTCTCTTTTGAGAACAGTTCTCCCGTGGTTGCAGTCAATTTAGATATATGGAATTGTACCTGATGAAAACACAGATAGGAGACGAGCAAATATGTGTTGAGCAACCCGTACTCAAACCAGAGCTGAGCAAGTCTGCACTTGACCCTGGCAAATGTCCCTCACTCCGATAAAGGGAACCTCATTTGGCCTAAAACCATTTTAAAAGCACTAAGCATTGTCTTCTATAAGACTTGGAAATAGGAATGTTTTCTGCTTTCTTACAAAATTTTTATCAAAGCCAAGTATATGCACGGGAAGATAAGAAATTAGGGCTTACAGGCAAATATAGACAAAGTCTAATAGTCCCCTGAGTAGTGCAATCAGAGATTCAGTCCTTTGACCTATTACTCCATTTCCTTCTTCCTTCTACACACACACAGTTATAACACAATTACTACTGAGAGATAGGTACACGAAGCCTGAGCCATTATTTCATCTCTGGGTGAATATGCTCCAAAACTTTTCTAGATTGGACTGGGAGGCAAAGAAGAGTGCTATCTGGCCTCTGGTCCAGTGGATGGTGGTAAGATGGTTGGAGTAAGTGGGTAGGCTCAAACCTGATGACCTATTAGACTTATAAGTTACATTTTTCTTCCTTACTACACCAACCCACATTCATAGAGTTACCAGAATATAAAAGACTGGGAAGGCACAGGATGAGAAACCTCACAGGTGATTTTGATTAGCCAGCGTTATCTAACCTGATCTCATGTGAAAATCATTGACCACCTTACTCTGAAATGAACTATTACAGTCCTGGCAGAAAACTTTTGAAGATTCATAATTAATTTTAAAGGTTGGTCAGTTCTTCCAAGCCCCTAAAAGTAAACTTATTATAGATGCACTGCAATATATGAATCCGCATATAAAATTGGGATCTAAATAAAACAGATACCTACACAAGGCTATGATTTATTTTATAAAAGCCATGCCTGGAAACAGTTAAGGCATTTTAAATACATTAAAGTTGCATTAATCTCTTACTGCCAAAAACAATGTTTTTGCATTCTTTACACTAGTTCCTACTTAAAAACTAGTTATCTTCAGAAACATAGCATTGACTTCTTTTTTTTTTTTCTAGTACATCAGGAAACTGCTCAATAAATGTTCTAGCATACTCAAAAGCACTCTACTTCATTGTCTCAAACAATTAAGGAAAGTAAAGGCCAGATACAGTGGCTCATGCCTGTAATCCCAGCACTTTGGGAGGCCAAGGCAGGAGGATCACTTGAGGTCAGGAGTTCGAGACCAGCCTGACCAACATGATGAAACCCCATCTCTACTTAAAAAATACAGAATTCACCAGGTGTGGTGACACACACCTATAATCCCAGCTGAGGCAGGAGAATCGCTTCAACTCAGGAGGCAGAGGTTGCAGTGAGCCGAGATCGCACCATTGCACTCCAGCCTGGGCAACAAGAGCAAAATTCTGTCTCAAAACAAAACAACCTAAAGAACAATGAAATGTTTAGAATAATATGACTGAATAATATGTAAGACCAAACTGTTATCTTTTGCATAGTATGAGATGGAGGCAGAAGAAGCAAGGTGCTTAGAAACAAGGAAGAAAAAAACATTAACCTTTGATTAATCAGAACCCAGATAACTAGCCAGAATTAACATAATTGGGGTGTTATTTCAGATAAAAGCATGTATTTTTTGTTTTTGTTTTTAAACATTTTTTATTGATTTGGTAAAGCAACTGAAAAAAATACTTCTCAAGTATGTCCTATAGTCATGGAATAATCAACTAAATCTCAAACAGCCTTCTAGAGGCACGGGAGAATTCACATCCAGAGAAATGACTGTAATATCTGAATTCATTTTCCTCATTAAGACAGGAAAGTAGACAGTTTTAGATAGAGTTTTAATGAAAACTCTGATACAAAGCAAAGCTTCTGATTAACTTTCAGTTGACCCCCACGGTGAATTAACACCGATCCCTGAGACCCTTATCTGCGATGAATTACGGTCAGATCAGCACAGCCCACATAAAGGGCCAACAAATCATAACCTCTTCATAGTCTTTGTTCCCACTAGAGAGGCTGAAGCTCCTGTCCACACAGATTTGGCCTGGTCATTCCAGGACTGGTCTCAGCCAGTGATAAATGTGATAGCAATCTCCACCCAATCACACCTGAAAGAATTTCGTCCCACCAGATGTTCACATAATCATCCCGGTCCGTTCTTGACTGCTCATGGTAAAATCCCAAAGCATGCAGGATCTCGTGTTCTATGATGGCCTTATAGTCACAGCCTTGGCCAATGGAAAGGTTCTGTCCCACATGTTGGTCACCAACCTCAGACCAGCACCTTTAAAGAGGAGAAGAGGAAACATTTATTCTAGAGAATTTTTAAGTGGCTGTCATTCACAGTACCGCAAAACACAAATTAGGAGGGAATTAGGCTTGATTTTAAAAAGAAATTACCAACAGCATTCTCATATGCTAATGGTCCAAAGATAGGGGACGCTTAAAGAAGGAACATTCCCCAGAGGGAATACTATGCAGGCTTTAAAAGTGAAGATATAATACATTATAAAAGTGGCATATACTCAGAAGCAAATCAATCCTATCATAACAATTCATCAAGGTAGAAAGCAATAAAAATTGGCATTCCTCCTCACCTCCACAAACCCACAGGGCACTCCAAAGAATAACACTATTGCCTTTATCTGAAAAATTGTTGTCCAAGGGAAAGCTGTTGTTGATTTAATTTTTTTTCTTTTCTTTCTTTTTTCTTTTTCTTTTTCTTTAATTTTTTTTTTTTTTTTTTTTTTTTTTTTTTGAGAAGGTGGTCTCACTTTATCACTCAGGTTGCTGTGCCACAATCACAGCTCACAGCAGCCTCAGCCTCCTCTACTCGGATGATCCTCCCACCTCAGCCTCCCGAGAGGCTGGGACTTGGAACTACAGGCATGTGCCACCACACCCAGCTAATGTTTTTATTGTTTTGTAGAGACAGGGTTTCACCATGTTGCCCAGGCTGGTCTCAAACTCCTGGGCTCAAATGATTTGCCCTCCTTGACCTCCCAAAATGCTAGGATTACAGGTGTGAGCCATTTTATACTTTAATAAGTTTTCAAATTTCCTATAATGAACAAGCATATATTTTATGACCATAAAAAGAACCTCATTAAAAAGCAAATTAATAAAATCCGTGTCTTTGCAAATAGCAGATCTATGGTGTTATGACATCGCAGAGAAGGCTGCCTAACTTATTTCTGAAGGGTATCAGGCAAGGAGGACCCATAACTTCCTTCTGAAATAAATGGGCTCGAGAACCTCTGATAGATTCCCTAAATTCCTTGTAATAGAATGTCTTCCTCTTTCCATACCCCCTCCCAATTATTTTTTCTCTTCTCATAAATCCAATTTTTCACCTCTATTAGCAAACCCAAAGCTTTCCACAAATTGTCTCCTATTGGCTTTAAATTGTCCAGTGAAGATCTATATTTTAACCAATGCTGAGCAGAAAAGAAAGATTTCCTGATAGTCATAAATGCAACCAATGGATTGCAAGTTTCATGATGACAGTCACAGTGTCTTACCTGCCATTGTTCTCCCCAAGATTACTGACATAGTATACCTTTAAAGGCTAACATTTGACTTTAACTCAAAGATGAGTCTTAGTTATTTATTTTCTAATAACTTTATTAAGGCATAATTTACATACTATAAAATTCTTTAAGTATACAATTCAATGACTTTTAGTAAATTTACAGTGTTATGCAAATGTAACCATGATCAACTTGCCTCTCTGATAGTGGCATTTTATTACCAAATCAGAGTTTACTCTGCAAAATATTCACAACTCAGAGAAAGCATTTATTATTTATCTTTCTTTTTAAATTCCTCCCCCAACAGAAAGACATAAGTTGCAAAAATACCATACATTCCACCTCACTGAGAACTTTTGACCTTGTCTTTCTGAAAGAGCCCCAGTTAGCTCCAACTTCAGGGAACCAGTGCCCGGAAGGGTTTAGTAGCACTTTGGGCCAGTCGCTTCTCAAAATATCTTCCTCTCTTTTTTCCTCTCTTAAATTATTTGTAACAGAGACACCTCCTGGCCATAGGTGATAGGGTTTCCCAGATTCAGCATTTTTACAAAGAATGTCTCTCAAAGCTGACCTACCCCTTAATCAAGTACTTGGGACTCAGTTGAAAACAAAAAAGAAGCCGGGAGAACTTCACTGGGAAAGGGAGAATTTTGGAAAGTAATTATGTGGATTTTGTTTTATTTTTAAGGAGTTTTCTTTATGAAAAAAAAATGATGCAAAAGTGGTAGCTGAAGAATGGAAATAAAATTGTTAAGAAAGTTAATTGTTTCTCTGATGTTTTCAATGAAAAATTAAAGGTTTTAGTACTTTCTTGAAGGTCAGAGATTGCCAAGGGACAAAATGCAGTAGTCAAAAGCAGAGAGCCTCTGAAATGTGTGGTCTTTGCAAGGCCTGAGATATACTTTAAATGTTTCCCCTTTACGGAAAAATAAACCATCCAACTACTATTGGTTATCTCCATTTATATGACCTGCAAAAACCTCAAGCAATAAAACACATGCCGCAAGATAAGTTTACTCTCCTACCTCATCCCCAAAGTTATTCTTTCAGCAATATTCCCAGCCTCAGCAAACAAAGTTACCACTTGCCAGTCATCTAAATCCAAAATCTCAGAGAATTTTGACTCCTCTCCCTTCCTAATCCCTCCCACTAACCAATTTGATAAGGTTAGGTTCTGATAAATCTACTTTTTCACATATTTCCGAAATCCATTCCCTCTTCTTTGTATCACCTGCCTCTTCCTTGGTGCAGGTCCCTTCCATTTTTCCCCTGGAGAATTGGAGCATCCGTTAACCAATCTCTTGCCACCAGTCTTGCTCTATTTCAATTATTTAACCACTGTTGATCAAGTAATCTTTCTACAATGGAAAACTAGCATAGAATGAACCTTGCACCAAACAATAGGTCCCTCACACATGGCTCTTCATCACCAGGCTCCTGCTCACCTTCCTGGCTCCTGCTCATTATCTGCCCCTGACATGCAAAACTCCAGGCACACCGAACTTAGGGGATTCTCCATGTAACCAGGTTCAGGTTCATGTTTGCTCTCTTCTCACCCTCTCCCTCTTTTTCCCTTTGATCCTCTCCTCCCCTTCCTCCTCCTCCTTCTCCTCCCTCACCCTCCCCCTCTCTCCCTCTTCCTGCCCCCAATTTGTCCTCCCTTCTTCTCTCTAACAGTCATCTCAGCTCTCCCTGATGCTTCATCCCACACTTTCTCAGTGGCCCCACTCCTGCCCTGCTGCAACCCAGGACACTCGTTGTCATGTATTAAGACAATGTACTAATTTCTCCACCATTCCCATCTGCCAACTGTAAGCCTTCTGAGGGCTAAGACCGTATTGCATATTTTGTTGCACCTACAGTCTAGCATACTTCCTGGAATGTAGTAGGTATACAGTTTTTTAAAAAATAGAAGAATGAGGCCGGGCACGGTGGCTCAAGCCTGTAATGATGGTTTACGCCTGTAATCCCAGCACCTTGGGAGGCCGAGGTGGGTGGATCACTTGACGTCAGGAGTTCAAGACCAGCCTGGCCAACATAGTGAAACTCCGTCTCTACTAAAAATACAAAACTTAGCCAAGCATGGTGGCACATACCTGTAATCCCAGCTACTCAAGAGACTGAGGTGGGAGAATTGCTTGAGCCTGGGAGATGGAGGTTCCAGTGAGCCAAGATCATGCCACTGCACTCCAGCCTGGCTGACAGAGACAGACTCTGTCTCAAAATAAATAAATAAATAAATAAGCTCCAAAAATAACTACTCTGGTGAGTTAGGTTTTAAATTTGTATCTAAGTAGTTATCAGTATTTTTCTTTTATTTAACTGCTATTTTTTGCATTTTTTTCCTAAGAGGCTAAATCATGTACTAACTACCATTTTCATCATACTATCCATCCATGATTATTAAAACCCCATGGTCAGGACTTGGGATTAAGATGGGTGATAGGAGGCAGGACTAGCTTGCAGCTGCCTGGACAGAACAGTGTATGGAGACTCACATCATGAATTTTTGCTCCAAGAACTACCGCAGGAACATACCAGGAAAGCCAAGAGAATCCATAGACCCTTTGAAGGAACTGGATCACAACTGCATGCTCCCTGAGATGCTGAAAACCTGTGAGTTTGCTTGCTTTCTCAACAGGGAGGTTCGTGGTCTGGGACAAGTTCTCAGCCCTGGTCACCAGCTGCCTGGAAATGGACTCAGTGCTGTTGAAGGGGCACGGTGCAAATAAGCCCAGCCTTTATGGCTGCGGGCTGCATGGGAGCAGGGTGAGACCTGTGACTGCAGGCTTTTCCCCACTTCCTTGGCAACCTGTATAACTCAGCAGAGGCAGCCATAATCCCTCCTGGAATATAACTCCACTAGACTGGGAACCACACCCCCATCCCCCACAACAAATAAAGAAAACTATAGACCAATATCCTTTGGTATCCCCCAATATGTTCATACATGCAAAAATCCTCAACAATGTACTGGTGAACTGAATCAAACAGCCTGTCAAAAAGATAATTCAACACGATCAAGTGGGTTTCATACCAGGGATGCAGGGATGGTTTCACATACACAAGTCAATAAATGTGATACACCACATAAACGGAATTAAAAACAAAATTCACATGATCATCTCAATCGATGCAGAAAAAGCATTTGACGAAGTCCACCATCCCTGTATGATTAAAACCTTCAGCAAAAGTGGCACATACCTTAAACTAATAAAAGTCATCTACAACAAACCCACAGTCAACTTTATAGTGAATGACAAAAAGTTGAAAGCATTTCCCCTGAGAACTGGAACAAGACAAAGATGCCCTCTGTCACTACTTCTATTCAACATACTACTGGAAGTCCTAGCCAAAGCAATCAGACAAGAGAAAGAAATAAAGGGCATCCAAATCAGTAAACAGGAAGTCAAATTAGCACTGTTTGCTGATGATACGACTGTATACCTAAAAAACCCTAAAGTCTCATCCAAAAAGCTCCTAGAACTGCTAAACAAATTCAGTAAAATGTCAGGATACAAAATTAATTTACACAAATCAGTAGCTCTGCTAAATACCGACAGTGACCAAGCTGAGAATCAAATCAAGAACTTAACCCCTTTTACAACAGCTGCAAAACATAAAATAAAACACTTAGGAATATACTTAACCAAAGACTGAAAGACCTCTACAAGGAAAACTACAAAACACTGCTGAAATAAATCATAGATGACACAAACGAATGGAAAGCTATCCCATGCTCATGGATGAGTAGAATCAATATTGTGAAAATGACCACAATTGCCAAAAGCAATGTACAAATTCAATACAATTCCCTTCGAAATACCATCATTCTTCACAGATCTAGAAAAACAGTCCTAAAATTCATACGGAACCAAAAAAGAACCCACATAACCAACACAAGACTAAGCAAAAAGAACAAATCTGGAGTCATCACATTACCCAACTTCAAACTATACTATAAGGCCATAGTCATTAAAACAGGAAAGTACTGGTATAAAAATAGACACATAGACCAATGGAACAGAATAGAGAACACAGAAATAAACTCAAATACTTACAGCCAACTGATCTTCAACAAAGCAAACAAAAACATAAAGTGGGGGAACGACATCCTATTCAACAAACGGTGCTGGGATAATTGGCAAGCCACACGTGGAAGAATGAAACTAGATCCTCTTCTCTCACCCTACATAGAAATCAACTCAAGATGGATCAAAGACTTAAATCTAAGACCTGAACCCATAAAGATTCTAGAAGGTAAAATCAGAAAAACACTTCTAGACATTGGCTTAGGCAAAGATTTCATGACTAAGAAGCTAAAAGCAAATGCAACAAAAACAAAGATAAATAAATGGGACTTAATTAAACTCAAAAGTTTCTGCATGGCAAAAGGAATAATCAGCAGAGTTAACAGACAACCCACAGAGTGGAAGAAAAATCTTCACAATGTATATGTCCAACAAAGGACTAATATCTAGAA
Source organism: Papio anubis (assembly GCF_008728515.1). Classification (NCBI taxonomy): domain Eukaryota; kingdom Metazoa; phylum Chordata; class Mammalia; order Primates; family Cercopithecidae; genus Papio; species Papio anubis. The sequence continues at coordinate 45,144,910 of NC_044981.1, read as the reverse complement.
TCTATAAAGAACCCAAACAAATTAGCAAGAAAAATACAAACAAACAATACCATCAAAAAGTGGGCTAAGAACATGAATAGACAATTATCAAAAGAAGATATACAAAAGGGCAACAGACACATGAAAAAATGTTCAACATTACTAATTATCAGGGAAATACAAATAAAAACTACAGTGTGATACCACCTCACTCCTATAAGAATGGCCATAATTAAAAAATAAAAAAATAATATACACTAGTGTGGATGCATGAAAAGGGAACACTTTTACACTGTGGATGGGAATGTGAACTAGTACAATGACTATGGAAAACAGTGTGGAGGTTCCTAAAAGAACTAAAAGTAGATCTATTATTCGATCCAGCAACCCCACTACTAGGTATCTATCCACCCAGAGAAAAAGAAGTCATTATACGAAAAAGATGCTTGCACACAAATGTTCATAGCAGCACAATTTGCAACTGAAAAAATATGGAACCAGCCCAAATGCCCATCATATATATACGTGTGTGTGTGTGTGTGTGTGTGTGTGTGTATATATATATATATAAATGGATGGAGTTGGAGACCATTATTCTAAGTGAAGTAACTCAGGAATGGAAAAAACAAACATTGTATGTTCTCACTCATATGTGGGAGCTAAGTTATAAGGATGCAAAGGCAAAAGAATGGTACATGGACTTTGGGGACTCAGGGGAAAGGATGGGGTGTGGTGAGGGATAAAAGACTACACTTTGGGTACAGTTCTTGGGTGACGGGTGCACCAAATCTCAGAAATCACCGCTAAAGAACATAGTCATGTCACCAAAAATAAATAAATAAATCACACATGGCCAGGACCAGACAACCACCGCAGGCAAAGCCTGGAGGCAGCAATGGAAACTGCAGTGTGAGGGAGTGAGGAAATACCCCCAAGTGGAGCTGAAGACACAAACATACAGCGTCACAACAGATGGCGGCTTTGCTTCCCAATCTATTGGTTGACATAAACAGCATTGAAGAAAAACGGCTTCTTCCTTGATACATCATTTAGTTCTTCTTAGAAATAAATAACTATGAAGAGCAAATTTATATCTACAACTTTTCAAAGTCTAGCAGCAGAGTACTACAACTTAGAACAGTACTCTTTAAAGGGTCAAGTTTATACTTCAATAAAGCTGACTTTTAAAAAGGTACTCTAATTTAAAACATGACCTAAACCTAAAAATAGTATTGAAATAGATTTCCCTGAAGCCAAGACATATCCAAATAATTCATTCTGTAGAGAGTATGCTAAAAATGTTATATAATTTAAAAATTCACAGTGAACAATTTTATTTTCCTTTTAGTTTCTTTCCAATTTCCTCTTTTCACATTTGAAAGAGATGTGTCACTTTTTATAAACCAAAGTATGCATGATTTTCACTCTATAAAATTTCATACCAACCCGTTAAACTGTTGAAATATGATATATGAGCTCTCTCCTTCATAGGGCTTGAAATCCACACAGGACTTGAGGCGGAACATCTCAAAGGCATACAGAATGGCTCCTTTAGCATTCAGCCCTGCAGACATCAGTAAAAATATCAATAAGCGTTAGTTTAAACTTTGGATAATATCTATAACTTATAGTTTAGAGAAAACCATGCTACCACATGAAATCCACAGAGGTGCATGATAGATTTTTTGTTAATAAATAGATTTCCTGGTAACTAAAACTGCAAAATTGGTTATGGACGTGTGCAAAATTAGTTGTGGACATAAACATTAAGTGCATACCTTGAATGCACAATGCAAATATGTCTACAAAATAAGAATACTCACATGTGTATATGGCTAAATAAAATAATAAAATAACTTCAACACTTTCTCCCTTTCCCTTTCCCCCACTGAAGCAGAGATTTAGAGTGCATTGCCTCAGGAGAGTCACATGGCAGAGCAGAAAACAAAAGTGACTTGTGAGTAGCTCTGGCTTTAGTCGACATAGATAAAGTACCTTAGAGAAAGGCAGTAAGATAGTGTTCCTTACTGCAATCTAAAAAGACGTTCTCTCTTTCTGGATGAGGAAAGCAGAGCTTAGAGAGGTTTGTGGGTTCTGAGAGCATAAGAAGCACATACGGTATTTTACCCTGCTTCCCAGCAAGATGCCTGGGAGATGGCAAGACTAGACAGCTAGTACTTCACACAGTCTTAGAAAAGATTTCTGTAACCCAAGCTCAGTAACCAAGCAGCAGAAGCCTAGTGGACTTGAAGGGGCAGGAAAAATAGATGGTGACTGGTAACCTGTGGGGACCAATGACCAAAGATCAAATGCCTTTCATTTCACATAGCATGCATGCACTTTGGCATTGTAAGACAAAGATGGGGTAGAGAAGAAAGATACTCCAGAGGAACTGAGATTATGTTTCACTTTGTGTGTATTTTTCCCCTCCCATCAACTTACTGAAGGCTAGAATCTAAGTTAAAAATTAAGCCAAGCTATATAAAATTAAATTATATTTCTTACACATTTGATTTAGTGCTTTCTCTCAAATAGTTTATAATTATTGCCCAGGAAATTACATCATATTTTTCTGGCCTTTATTTCATTTGATAAACTATCAAGTTGGAGCTTCCACAGCCTGCATGTCATAATATCATATCAAGATCATTAAAGAAATAGTCATGGGAATAGTCAATACAACTAAGTTAGTTTTGAAAACCACTAGCATTCCTTTAACCCTGGATCAAATAATATAAGAAGAGTTAACTTTATTTACTCTAGGTATTTTTCTTTTGAGGTAGAGCTGTAACTATGAACAGATATACCTAAGATAGCTGTGGTGTCACAACAATGTAAGAAAAAAAGTGATTTTACTGAAGTCAAACTTCCTAGATTCAGTTTAGGAATCCTTTGAGAGAATCTCTGGTGCTCATAACGGTTAAGGAGCTTGAATCTAATTAATCCTCCCACAGATAACAGTTGTAAATTTGAAAAAATGAGAAAATAAACTCTTTAAATATGCTGGAAAATAGCTAAAACAGGTGGAAAATGGAGGACTTTTTTCTTAAAAAACAGAAAATTTCACTGGGTAAGATTCACATTTATACAGCTTTTTGCATGAGGGCACGCCCTAATTTCTTCAGTGTGAGAAAGAGAGAACCCAGGCATAAATCTACAGTTGTATTTTCTTAACATACCACAGGGACAGGTTTGGGGCTGAGTTTTAACCTGAGTGTCTGAAAATCAAGGGAGGAAGTCCTGGAAAGGAAAGTCATGGTTGACAAGGAGGAGATTCATCCCAAAGTTTGTGGATAAGTGCCCCTTCAATCCTTGTCTAACTCATGAACTTAGCATAAATGGGAGAAGGCTCCAAGGCCCTTAGTGGGAAGTAGCCATTGGAAGACTGAGTAACCTGAACAGATACATCAGTTGCTGCCCACTGCAGTGGAGGGACAATCTGGAGTTTGAGTCATGCAAAGTTACACGGGCTGGGGAAACTCGGGCATTCCATTGAAACCCCAGAAGGACCGTGACTTAACAGTAAAGACTATGTTCCAGCACTAAGAGATTTGCCTTGAACCAAGGACAAAACCACACAAAGCCTCCACAAATTCCAGATGATCATGCAGTAATTTAACTGCTCTAACAAAAATTAACACAATTCAGAGAAGAATGAGAATATGCATAATCACTACAATGTAATATAATGCCTAATATATAATCAAAAACTATGAGACCTGTGAAGAAACAGGAAACTGTTATCCATAGATAATATTAAAAGCAGTAATTAGAGAAACAGACTCCAAGATGACTAAAATGTTAGAATTAGCAGATAAACACTTTAAATCTCTATTATATACTTGTTAAAGAATTTAATGGAAAAAAAAGATGAACACGCAAATAATCTCAGCAGACAAATGGGAATTATATAAAAGAACCCAGTGAAAATTCTATCAGTATTATATCCAAAATAAAAAATTCACTGGATAATTTTAAAAGTTGACTGGCGATGATAAAAGAGACAGAGAGAAAAATGTTCAGAAAAATGAATAAAGCTTTAGTGACCAATGCAAAAAATACTACCCAGTCTAAGATATGTGCAGTTAGAGTCCCTGATGAATAGGCAACGCACAGAAAAATATCTGAGCAAATAAAGGCCTAATATTTTTCAGATTTGGTTATTTAAAAATCACCTAAATATATATAAGAAACTTGGTGAGCCCAAGCAAGATGAATAAAAAGAAAATCAACATAAGCATATCATAATCAAACTGTTATAAAAACAAAAATAAAGAGGACATATGAAAGGAACTAGAGAAAAAAGACATTCCATACAGGAGAACAACAATATGAAAGATGGATTATTTCTTATCAGACACTGGAGACAAGAAACAGTGTATCTGGAGCAAAATATTTACCAAATATATATCTGACAAAAGACATATCCAAAATATATAAAGAACACTTACAACTCAATACTAAATAACAAATAACCCAATTTTTTAAATGGGTTAACAGAGAAGATATTTTACAAGGGAAGATATACAAATGACCAATAACTAACTTTAAAGGAGATCAACATTACTAGTCATCAGGGAAATAAAAATCAATAAATTAATAAGATAGCACTACATGCCCAAAAGAATGGCTAAAATTTAAAAAATTGACAACACCAGATGTTAGCAAAGACATGGTGTAAATGAAACTCGCATACATTGTTTGTGGTTGTGTAAAATGGTACCAGCACATTGAAAGAGGTCTAACACTAAACCTACACCTATACTATAACCCAGTAATTTTATTCTTAAAGTATTTACACCAGAGATATGAAAATACATTTTAAAAAAGAATATGTGCAAGACTGTTCATAATAGCTTTAATCATAATAGCCTAAACATAGATTCAATCCAAGAGAATGGTAAAACAGGCTGTGACATACTCAATTCAATGAAATGACACTCAGTAACAAAAAAAGAATAAATTACTGGTAAACACAGCAACATTGATGCATCCCAATAACACTTTACTGAGTAAAAAGGAGCCTTAATCAAGAGTACATAACATATTATTCCATTTATATGAAATTCTAGAAGAGGTTAAATTCACCTATGAAGAAAAAAGAAAAAATAGAACAGTGGCTTTTTTTTTTTTTCTGGAAAAGTGAGAATAACTGGAAAGGGCCATAAAAAAACTTTCTGGAAAGATAAAAATGTTTCATCTCTTCATAGGAAGTTAGGTTTCAGAGGTATATATATTATAAACATAGTCTATCTCTTGATAGGAATGTGGATTACATAGGTGCATAAATCTTTAAGAACTCATTGAAATGTACATCTAAGGCCCATACATTTTACCCTATATATATTTTATGGTAAAGGGAACTATACACAAATATTGAACCGTAGTTAGTTACATGCATACTGAAGTGACTGGGGTAAAGTCTACTAGTGTCTGAAAGCAACTTTGAAATGCATCAAAAATACAATGGATTCGTAGAGTGATATTAGGATGGATAGATGAGATAAAGCAAATAAAACTGTTAATTATAATCTACGTTGTGTGTATGTGAGTGTTCGCTGCACAATGCTTTTAACTTTTTGATTATTTAGAAGTTTTTATAATCAAATGTTGGAAAACAAAAAGACAATGCATTAAAATTTAAAAATGTTAAAATAATAATTTTAACTCTACTCTAAACTCAAATTCTATTTCCAGTTAAAATATTCTCAAAATGGAGGCAAAATAAAGATCATTTTCAGGTAAAAGAGAAACCAGAATTTGTCATCAACAGATCTACTTTATAAGAAATGCTAAAGGAAGTTCTTCAAACTGAAGAGAAATGATACTAGATAAGAACTCAAATTTACAGGAGCAATGAGGAGCACCAGAAATTGCAAATATAAAAGTAAATATAAAGACTGTCTTGTTTTTCATTAATTACTTTAAAAGACAACTGTTTAAATAAAAAATCTAACACTATAGTGTGAGACTCATGAAGCATAAGATGGAAAATACTAAACAATAAAGGGCAGCGGTATAAATGGAATTATAACATTGTAAAATGCTTGCATAGTAGTAAGGCTAAGGACAATATTTTTAAAAATTTAAACACACTTTTACCCCATCCATGAATGAAAATATTCACAAGATAAATTGTGAAGTATCCATTAATACACTAAACTTTAATAAGCATACACCATATCAAAATTTGAAGAAAGCAGTAAAGCAGTGCTTCAAATAAAATTTATAGCGTTAGTAGCCATGTTGTAGAATATATTACATCAGAAAAAATGAAGATTTAAAATAAGTGATATGAATTTTCATCTTAAGAACATAGAAAAAGAGCAAATTAAACCTGAAATAAGTAGGAGAAAGGAAATAATAAAGATAACAGAAAGCAACTAAATAGAAAGCAGAGAAGCAAGAGAAAATTAACAAATCAAAAGTTGATTCTATAAAAATATTAATAAAATCAGTAAGTCCCTAGCAGGACATGTCAAGAGAAAAAGAGGAAAAACACAAATTGCCGACATCAAGAATGAAATAGGAATATTACTAAAGATTCTACAGACATTATAAAGATAATGAGATATTATGCCAACATTTTGACAACTTAGTTGAAATAGTTGTTAAATTTTGTCAAATGCTTTTTCTGCATCTACTAAGATAACCTTAATTTTTTATTACTGAAAAACATAATTTAATAAAAGCAGCATAATAGAAAATAAGAATAATTGTATAATTATTAAATAAATTGAATTAATTATAAAAATACTATCCCACAAAGAAAATTCCATTACTTGGTTATTTTATTGGTGAATTTTACCAACATTTAAGAAAGAAAAAATTTTAATCATACACAAACTTATTCAAAAGATAAAAGAAGAGGAAACATTTTCAAGATGGTTTTGAGATCTATATAGCTTTATTACTAAAGCCTAATAAAGATATTACAAAAAAGTAAATTAGAAACCTATACTTTTTATGAATATAAACACAAAAATCTATAACAAAATATTACCAAACGGGATCCAGCAAAATACGAAAAGGGTAATACATCATAACCAAGTAGAGCTCATCTGAGAAATGCAAAGTTGGTTTAGCATTCAAATTTGATGTTATTTACCATATTACACGATAAGGAATAAAAAGTATAGTTATCTAAATTGTCGCAGGAAAAACATTTGATACACTGTAACAGCTATTCATGATGAAAATATGCCATCTGACAAAGGGCATCTGTGGAAAACTTTCATGTCCCACATGAATGAAGTATTGAATACTACCACTAAAACAAGCCAATGAGGCAAAGATGTCTACTCTTACCACTTCTATTCAACACGGTAATGAAGGTCCTAGCCAGAACAATAAGACAAGAAAAAGCAATACATGGTGTAAAAATTGGAAAGGAACCAGTAACACTGTCTATACTGATAGGCAAGAAGAATTTTTATTAAAAGTCCTAAAAAAAAATCTACAAATCAACAATTAATGAGTAAATTTAGCAAGATAACAGGATACAAAATCAATATATAAAACTCCATTGTATTTTTATGTATTAACAGAAAACATTAAGTGGTAAAATTTTTTTTAATTTCATTTTAATAGCATCAAAAATATAAAATGCTTAGAAATGAATTTACCTAAGACACACAAGATCTCTACACTGAAATTTATAAAACGTGGATTAGAGAAATTAAAGACGACTGAAATAAATGGATAGATGTACCATGTTTATGTATTATAGGACTCAATATTTTTAAGATATTAGTTTTCTACAAATTTATGTACAGAATCAACACATTCCTATCAAAATCCCAGCAGGCTTTTTAGAGAAACTGATTATAAAATATACATGAAAATGCAAAAGATCTGGAGTAGGCTAAACTGTCTTGAAATTGGAGAGCAAAGCTGGAGCACTCAATTCAAGGTTAACTATAAAGCTAGAGCAATCAACATAGCAATTTTTGACATGATGATAGAGAAGTAGAATAAGAGAAGAAAATAGAGATACCAGATCAAGAGATAAGGAGTCTTGGCAAACTTGGCAAACAAGGCTCTTGCAAAGAGTACTCAATGAGGAAAGCACAGTTTTATAGCAAATGTTGCTGGAACAACTGGGCTAATAAATACCAATCAATCTCAATCTCTTCATCCTGTTGTACACAAAATTAGTTTGCAATCAATTATAGACAAAAATTGAAACCACACAACTTCAAAAAGTATTGGAATGTATGTTTGCGACTTGGTTTAAGCACAGATTTCTTAGAATGTAAAAACGCAAACCATAAGTTAAAAAATTTATAAACCACACTTTATCGGCATTTAAAGCTTTTGCATTTCAAAATTCACTGCTTGAAAAACAAAAACAAATAGGTAAGTAACAGACTAACAGAAAATATTTATAATACATCTATCTGACAAAGGGCTTTAGCCATAACATATAAAATCCTACAAATAATAAAAAGACAAACAATATAATTTTTAAAACTCATGAAGGAGTTGGACAGACCTTAGTAAAAGAAGACACAAAAATAGCCAGTAGCATACTGAAATGTGCTAAATATCACTAATCACTAGGGAAATGCAAATTAAAATCATAGGGAGGTACCATTTTACAACTACTAAAATGGCTATAATTACAAAGATTAATGCTATCAACGTTAGTGAGGATGTGGAGCAAACAAAACACTCATATATTTTCAGGAGGAGTATACAATGGCACAGCCACTTTGGAAAACAGTTTGGTGTTTTCTTACACAGTTATCCATGTGACCAAGCAATTATATTCCTAGGCATTTATCAAAGATAAATAAAAAATGTATTCACATAAACTTGTACAAGAATTATCACAACAGTTTTCTTCATACTAGCCCCAACAGAAAAATGGACAATAATTTACAGTATATTAATGTAAAGAAATATTACAGAGTAGCTAAGAAAAAAGATTTAACTGTTGATCCACACCAATATGGAAGAACTTAAAAAACATAAATCAAAGAAACCAGACACACAGTATTTATAAAATAAATGCTATGGTATATGAGCTCATTTATCTGTAAATCAGCTGTAAATCAGGAAAAACTAATCCACGGGGAAAAATCAGAATGGCGGTTGTCTCTTAGGGAGTGGGGATGGGAACTGCCTAGAAAAGAACTTCATGGAATGAGGGAAGTGTGCATTATATAGGCATATGTGTTTGTCAAAAGCCTTATATACTGATTTGTGTATTTCACTCTATGTAAATTTAACTTGAATAAAACAATTCTATGCAAATATTGAACTCTAGTTAGAAAGTTTGCTTTCACAGTAGTCTGGGTCTGGGCATCTGAACTTTAACACTAAAGGTGACCTTCACATGGTGTTGCTTGAGAAATACTGCTGTATCCTTACTGCCTTTATCTTATGTCAGGTCACTTGTCTCAAATCACTCTCAAATATAATTTCTTACCTACCTTGCAGCTAGAGAGACCATATCACTTAAGCTGTGGTCTGCGTGGGGACCAATAGCATCAGCATCACTGGAGGACCACTGGACATGCAACATCTCACGCACCAACCCTGACCTATTCTGTAGGTTAGCAAGCTCCTCATACGAATCCTATGCACATTACAGTCTGAGAAGCACTGCCTTACACCTCACAGAGGCAATGGTGAAGGTTACATAAAATATTAGATGAAGGCACAGTGCCTGGCACATAATAGGGTGGTGGAGATGTGACAACCAGGATAAAAGAACCTGTAATGGGAAAGAACCCCTTTTAAAGTTGGTGTTTCTTAAATCATGTTCCATTAAGTATTGGTGTTCCATGAATTTGCAAGGCAAACACTGGAGAAAATAACTCAATTTTCCAAGTGTTAGTGAGAACAACAACATTTGTTTATATCTAGCTGTTCTCCATAAAAAGGGATTCGAGGCAGCACTGATAAAGAGGATGGAAAATACTGAAACATAATCTACATCTCCTGAGACTATAAGCAGCCTAGCAGCCCAACAAGATGAAGCAACCTTGTCCTGGCTTTCCCTCTTCACTCTAATCTTGCCCATCTGTCTAAGCAGGTGGGGCCTTGTAGGCATTGAGTCATCATGGCTGCTCAGCTGTCAGTCAACTGCTTGAGGGTGCCTACATGGGGCTTCTAATATTTATTTCTACCGGCTGTTAGTTCTGTACACAATCTTAGCTGAAAGGCAGAGAAGTGATTCTACTAGTCATTATTTCTAACAATGAGTAAAATGTAACATATTCAGATCTTTTTCCCAAGAGAGAAAAGAGTAGACATTAATAACACCAAGAAAAAAGGATTGTGAACATGTGAAATATGGAGTTTTCTATTTCTCAAAGTGTGGCATGTTTCTCTTGTAACAAAAAGAGAAGAAATCAATATGCTGAAAATAGGATCCTCACACTACCTTTAGATTCACCTAAACAAAGTGCAAACTTTGCCTTGCTCTGATGCAAACTATTTTTCATTGGGTTTTTGCTCTTTTACGTTGCTCCTGGTTATACTAATAGTTTAATGTGTGTTGCATTTTAAAAGTTATTCTTGGATACTGTGTATCTCAGACTGGTTAAGCAGCACTGGTTTTGATGTAATGTCATGTCTTTCTCCCCATGAGATAAAGATTCACCAGGACTTGAAAACCCTCTTAGACCCTGGTGGTTACTCCCAATATGAAGCCCATGAGCAGGCTGAGAGGGGAGAGAAAGTTAAACCGAAAACTCCTAATTAAGAGCAATTAATATTACCCAAATTATCAGCCAAGATGTAAGGAATGGGGAACTTCCACCTGGTGTTTGGGTCTCTCAGGCCATTTCTGGAGTTCTGTGAAAACAAAGGTAAAGGTGAGTGGGAAGCCTAGTCCTCAAGGTCACCTTGACCTCCTCCTTCAATAAACTCTCACACAGCAAACAGTCTATCACACAATTCAAACAGTTTAGTGGCAATTTCTCTTCTGATTATGAAAGCAATAGAAGTCCCTTGAGAGATAATTTGGAAAAATCAGAGAAATTATTAAGAACAAAATAAAGGGGGCCTGCAATCCCAGGAAAATTGGATAGATAAGCCATCTAATTATTTTAGATCTTTTGTGCTGTTTACTTATTTTCCCTCTGTTTTTGTCCTTACCGGCTATAGTGGAACTCCTCACTGGAACAGATTATAGATGAGATTTCTGTTATCTCCTTCACAGTGCCCATCCCAGGGCTGGCCACAGAGCAGAGACTGACACCCAATGGTACTGTCTGTCCTGAGGAACTTACTGCATCTTTGACAGGTACTCACCTGCAAGAGGATGTCCCCTTGAAAGAGGTCCAAGCCTGCAGCTGGAAATGGAATTTTTTTTTAAAAAAAAAAGAATATTTGAGTGAACATTATTAAAAGGCATTTTTCATAATAAAATTTATCTTTGCCATTATAAATCTTTGAATATTAGTCTTTATGTGGCAAAACTTTTCGAAACAATGCAAAAATTCCAGTTGAGCAAATGTGAATGGCCAATGAGTATCACATATTGTCATAGCCTCTGTTTTCAATTTTGAAACAATAAATCTTGTCTAAGAATCTTAAAAGTAAGAGATAAGTTAGAAGGGATTTTATTGATCACTGACTATAAAAAAGGGATTTGAGGCAGCACTGATAAGGAGGATGAAAAATATTGAGAGAATGGCTGGGGGTGGTGGCTCACGCCTGTAGTCCCAGCACTTTGGGAGGACGAGGTGGGCGGATCACCCGAAGTCAGGAGTTTGAGACCAGCCTGGCCAATGTGGTGAAACCCCTTCTCTACTAAAAGTACAAAAATTAGCTGAGCTTGGTGGTGCACACCTGTAGTCCCAGCTACTGAGGACGCTAAGGCAGGAGAATTGCTCAAACCCAGGAGGTGGAGATTGCAGTGAGCCATGATCGCGCAACTGCACTCCAGCCTGGATGACAGAGCCAGACTCCATCTCAAAAAAGAAAAGAAAAATATTGAGAGAAATGGAGAAAAAAATAGAGTCCAGCGACATGAAGTGATGTACTACGTAATCCAGGGGCCAAGAGAGCATCAAAACTCCGGCCTTCCCATTCAGGGCTCTTTCTGCCCCCGTACCATTCTGCCTCTTGTCCCAGGGTAGATGAATGTATTCTGCTCTTTCCCATGAAAACACGATGATACCCTCCAAAACCAAGCTCAAGGTGCTGCCCACGTCATAAGGAAGACCAGAGGATTGTGGACAGATTCATTCAAAACCATACCTCCAAACATCTGTTCTCAGGTGCTTAGCAGAATACATTCTCCCACTGCTGGTATTGCTTAATCCTGGCCTCATCCTGTTTCAGTAAGCAAGATTCTTAAAAGGGAAGATCTTTGTGGGAAAATTTCTCAAGCATCAAAAGAGCATCACTTATCATAACTCTCATGTGACAAGCAACATTTTCTGTAAAATGCAACAACTTCACACAGAATCACTGGATTGTACTTCATTCTGAGGACAGCCCTGATTTACAGGCCGGGAAACCAAAGCAGAGATTAATTACCACAGTCTCACGAGCCAACAGAGGCCCCATTTGGCAAAGCCCATGGTTCATTCAGGAACCAGCTCCATTTATGCATAGGACACCAAGGAGGTGTTAGGTATTAGCAGGCATCATGATTTCACTGGCCAGTGACTAACTAGGGCTATCCCTGCATCACTCCCTTCCTCATGCACACATTTGCTAGATTGCTTAACCTCCTTAGCCCTGACCTATTCCTATGCTAGCAGTGCAATTAAACAACCACAAACAGTAATGACATCACTGTACCACTGTCAGTAGGACCCAGATTTGAATAATTTTTTAAATAAAGGGACTTCGTTCTGGTCCATCTATTCTTTCATTGAGAATAGTTCTGCTATTTGTTTGTCCTGAGCAAAAATCTGTATTTCCTGACACCTGGCCTGGATTATAATGGAATCAAGGGAGCTCTTCCAGAGTGAAGTGAACGAGCCCACTCAGACTTTGGCCCCAGTGGTCAGACAGAATGGATGGGGTCATGGGGGGCAGGGAGAACTTCCCAAAGAAGTGCACATCCAGTGAAAGCAAGCCTCAATCTATTCATTACCCAATTTGTTCTGGTGGTGCACACTTATTAAATGCCTAATGTGTCTGAAGCATTTTTCTAGATGCTGGGACATAGCAGAGAATAAAACAAAGTCCTTGAGGAAATGACACTCTTGATTGGGGGAAGAGGGAGACATACAAATAAACAAATAACTGTAAAGTATGACAAATGGTGAAAAGTACAATAAAAAAGAAACAAACGAAAGGTAAGGTGGGAAAGAGTGCTGAGGTGAGATAGGTTAGCTATTTTATTAAAGAGTGGTCAGGGAGGGCCCCCCAGAGGAAGTGGCATTTTAGCAGAAATATGATCGAGTAAGGGAATGAAGGAAGTGTGGTGGAGGTAAAGGCAACACCAGATAGAAAGGTCCTGTGGCAGGAAAGCCTTGATGTCTTAGGGCAGTGGTCCTAAACTTGAGCATCAGAGTCCCCTGGAAGGCTTGGTCAACACAGGTTGATGAGCCCCCACCCTTGGATTTCTGGTTCATTAAGTCTGGGGCAAGGCCTAAGGATGTTCATTCCTGAGAAGTTTACTGATGCTGCTGGCTGGGGGACAACACATTGAAAATCACTTCCTTAGAGGAGTAGCTGTGCAGTCAGGGTGGCTGGAGAGCTCAAATGGGAAGAGGAAGAGTAGTCACAAATCCTGTTTCAGCAGATCCACTCACACTCTAATGTGCATAGAAACCACTTGGGTCTGTCAAATTGGAGATGCTAATTCGGTAGGTCTGGGGTGGATCCTCAAATGCGGCCTTTCCAAGAGAAAGCTCGTGAGTGACACAAGTCACTTTGGCCTGTGGAACACACTTTGGGAATCAAGGCTCTAAGGCCTTTACTTTGTGTTGGAGGAGAAGTCATTAGAAGGTTGCAGCAGAGAAATGACGTGATCTGAAGGATAATAAAGGAAGAGTTCTATGTTGTGCAGAATAGTCTGTAGGGAGCAAAGGCAGAAAGGAAGCACAGTTATAAGGACCAGTTCGGATATGAGGTGGCTGACCAAGGTGGGGACAGTAAAAGTGCTGAAAAGTGTCAACTGTGGTATGATTTGAAAGTAGATCTAGGCCGGGCACGGTGGCTCATGCCTGTAATTCCAGCACTTTGGGAGGATGAGGTGGGCAGATCACAAGGTCATGAGTTCAAGACCAGCCTGACCAACATGGAGAACCCCTGTCTCTACTAAAAATACAAAAACTAGCCTTGCATGGTGGTGGACACCTGTAATTCCAGCTGCTTGGGAGGCTGAGGCGGGAGAATCACTTGAACCCGGGAGGTGGAGGTTGCAGTGTGCTGAGATTGTGCCATGCACTCCAGCCTAGGTAACAGAGCAAGACTCCATATCTTGGGAAAAAAGAAAGAAAGAAGAGAAGAGAAGAGAAGAGAAGGAAGGAAGGAAGGAAGGAAGGAAGGAAGGAAGGAAGGAAGGAAGGAAGGAAGGAAGGAAGGAAGGAAGGAAGGAAGGATCAAGTAGATCTAATAGCATCTGCTGACAGATTTTGCATAAGGTATGACAGAAAGACAAGAGTTAGGGGCAACTCTAAGATTCTGAGCCTAAAATCTAGAAGGAGTGAGTTACATTTACTGAAATGAAAAGGACTGAGAGGAGCAGGTCTTCGGGTGGAGGATAAGAAATGTTAAGTCAGCCTTGTGAGGCAAAAAGAAGATGGTGAAAGGTGGCAATTTTCTCTATATGATTTTCACCATCAATTTACAGGGTTAGAATCTGGCCATATGGCTAACCCAATCAATCCTGGTGGTTTGGTTGAAATGGCCTAAAAAAAAGATTACATGGCAATGAGATTTCTTCACTGGGGTCAAAGTTCAGAGGTGGTGGTAGGCCTGAAGAGTACAAAATGGCAAAGAGGTAAAGAATTAATTTTTATTAGATAGATAAGGATGAGATTAGAAAAACTCTAAAAATTCAAATCCCAGCCCTGTTGTAAAATAACATCAGATTCTCTGAACTGTTTACACAATGTCTGACTCTAAAAAGAGATATTTTAGTGCCTGGCTCTGAAGTCTTGGGACTCATTCATGCATTCACCCATTTACCTTCCTAAACTATTTCTGCTCTGCCTATGCAGCCATTCTCCAGCTATTCCAATTAAATATCAACTAACTGGCTTCTCTGTGAGTGAGAGAACGCCAGAAAAATTGACCCATAGGTACAGGTGTTTTCATTTTGTAGTCTTCAGATAGCACTGAGCTATTAAGGTACGGGCTGCAAGATCTGGAAGTGAGCCCTGTCACTGCTACCTATGATCCTGAGCAGGTCACTCTAACCATGAGAAGCCACTTGCTCCTCCCCCCAAAAAATGAAAACAGCACTTACTCCACAACAAGACTGGACAAATAAAAATATCATGGCCAGTGGAGGGGTTGGGTTTTGTTTCCCCACTAAATATAACCAGAGGCTTATTCTTATATTTTTCTTTAACTATCAGAATAATTATCTATTTGCTTTCCTTTTCTTCCAAATACAAATTAGAAAAATAATTTTTTTATAAAGAGAAACGTGTTATGTATCTAGATCCATTGAGGACTCCCTAGCTCTCCTAGAATGTCTGGTCTAATTGTCTTCTTTTTCCACATTTTTATCTTTCAGAAAATGCAATTTCTCACAAAGCATCAATAAATATTTCTCCCCCAAAGAATCACAATACAGTATTATGAAGGAAAGTGCTTTTCAGTAATCCCATCACTGGGTTTTAAGTAATTTCAATACTTTAGTATGCAAAAATTGACCTCACCTAAATTGATTTCTGAAATATCCTTCTGTTCACCAAAGTCTGCATCATGTACTGTTAAAAGTGAGGGAAAAAAAATATTATTAGCCTTGCTGAACGAAAAAAGTTCAAAAACACTCTCTGTGCATTTGAACTAATTCTTACCATTTTCTTTAGGAAGATACTTAATCTGAAAAAAAAATAAATATACAGAAAATGGATAACGTATACTAGAATTAATATTTCTAAATATCCAAAAAGCAGGACTCTACTTACCGATACAGCTGCTATGTGGGCAAAAAACAAGGTAAAGGAGAGAATGCATGTGGATCTAGTCCAAGCCATTGCTGCGAGTGAGCTGATTTTAGCAGACACCTTGTCATAAATACCTTTTAGACTTTACCCTGACGGTTGTATTAGAAACTTTGACCCTTCCATATGTACCGTAGTGCTAAAAAAGGTAGTCAAAGATAACAGCATTGACTCTTTCGAGGACAGACACTAAGTTTACCTTAAATGCTTAAGCTTCAGAGACTGGGGGAAAGTTTGAAAAATTAATACTGAAATGAGCATATAAGAAGTAATAACATTCCTATAGGGCAGCAATAGCGATTCATATAATATAACAGAAGATCCTCTTAACAATAAAAACAAAAATAATTTTAAAATTTATTATTAAGTATTTAATTCAAATAAAATATAAATTCAAATTTTATGGAAATGTTATAAAGCAATTATTGAAGGACATAAAAAAACCTGACTCTCTCTCTATATATACATATATATGAAATATTAATAGATTATTTCAATATTAATCTATAAATTCATTTTCATTCTAGTAAAAAATCTAACAGGGTTTTCAGTGGAATTTGTCAAGCTGACAAATGGTTCAATTCACATGAAAGAGTAAACCTTGAGGAATATATAAGAAAATTCTGAAAAGGATGAATAAAGAGAAAAGAATCGCCCTAAAAGAATATCAAGAACTTTTGTAAAATTACAGTAATTAGAGTGTAATAGTTCCAAAAATAAAGACAATGAGTCTATAGCCTGGAATAGGTAATATCCAAATAGATGCAAACACATGTGGGGCTTTTGTGTATGAGAGGAACCAAACAGTCAGGAGGGAAATCCTGGTCTCTTTCATAATAATATTGGAATAATTGCATTTCCATATGAGGAAAAACATTAAATGTTCATCTGACACCATTCACAAAAACAAATTCTAGATAGATTAAAAATGTAAATGTGAAAATATAAACTTTGAAAAAGAAAATATGGAAACATATTTTTAACCTTGAGTTCAAGAAAGATTGCTTGAACATGAAAAAAACATAGAAATTATAGGGGAAAAGAATAATACATTTGACTATATCAAAATTTAAACTTCTTCATGACAAAAACATAACATGATTAAAAGATAAGCTACAGATGAGAGATGATATGTATAGTGCATATAATTGAATAAGAATAAGTATTCAGGATATGTAAAGAATTTCTACAAATCAATAACAAGAAAAAGAGATTATCTAAGGAAATAATGAACAAACAATATGAGTAGCTAATTCACAAAAAACCCAGATGGCCGATATACATGTAAAAAGGTTTTTAGCCTAATAAGTATTCAGAAAATATATAAATTCAAATAGCAGTAAAATACTCACCTCAAGCTAAGATTGGCATAAATTAAGAAGACTGACAATATCAAGTGTCAACAAGAAGGTAAGAAAATAGGAAATCTAGTAGGCCACCAATTTGATGCTATCTAATGAAGTTGAAATGTGCACAGTTCATAGGATAGAAACACCACTCCTAGGTCTATATGCTAAAGGAACTCACACATATGTGCACAAAATTCCACAGAATATATTCACTGAAGGTTTTTTGTGTTATAGTAAAGAATGGGGAAAATGTGTTTATACTGAAAGAAAAGATAAATTATGGAATATATTCAGTCATGCACAGGTAAATTAACAATTGGCTCTTTTAAAAAAAGTAAAAACAAACAAGCAAACAAACAAAACCAAGCCTTTATTTGTAGTGTTTGTTGATTTCCATGGTCAATTTCAAGCTACCAACATCATGTCACTGAATGCAGCGTTGGGAAGAGATGTACACAGTGGGCTCCATCTGCCTCAGCACAATACTAAATATATGCACACACCCACCTATTCTTGCCTGCACCAGGTATAAGAATCTTTGGTATTAGAGCAATCTTCAAGGTCTAGAGCCTGCATCCCTCTACCTCAGACTTACTACTGGGCAGGTGGGCTAGTCCTGCTATCAAAAAAGCATTTCCTGTCACAAAAGACTTTTAGAAGGTTAACAGTAGAGCTTCTTGAGCTGTAAAATAGGAGGCATGTCAACTGGGGGCCTGCTTCTGATGGGCAGAAGAGGTCTATGGCTGATTTTTGTTTTACCTAAGCCACTGATGGTGAGCTGATAAAAGGCCATCTTCCACTGTCTCTAACCACTACAAGCCACTAATATTACCTTTTTAAATGAAATAAAACAAAACAAAACAAAACAGAAAACCAAATTTGCTCAACAGCTGCAATGACTTAAGTGAGCAACTACAATCCATACCATTTAAAAATTGGGCAATAATCAAATTTTAAAATTGGGCAACATCATAAGAATAATTGGCTTTAAGTATCAGGGTGGAAAACATGGGACTTTTGTTTCTTAAATGTGTTGTTTAATTTTTCTCAAATTCTGAAGCAATTATGGTAAAATTGAATATTTGTTAATCTTGGAAGCCAGGAAGTAGGAGTTTGTTATTTTCTAAAGAAATAGGCAGTGCTGTTGCTTTGGTACACCTCTCTACTAAATCTCAGGTATTAGGATTTCAAACAGGCAATAGTGAAGCTGCTTAATTCTCTCCACCTTCTCTTGCTTCCAGCCAGATGTGTTTTTATCTTTCCCTGCCTTCTTAAACTTATCTGAATGTTATACTACAACAATGGCTTTGGGATCAGATAGGCAGGAATTCCACCTCTACCATTGACTAGCTATGGCAATTTTAGCATCTACTTTCTATGTGTAGAATGGATAGTGGTGCCTACTTCATGGTGCCAATGTAAAAGTTCAATGAGATAACATATGTAAACCACAGCTACTAGAAACATAGAAAGCACTCAATAAACTGCTCTTTCTACCTACTAGTTAGCAACTGCCTCCTAGCAAAACATGGGTAATAAAAACAGCTCAGTCCACTCCTTGCTCAGTGGAATCTCCAGTGGTGAGAACATAGGTCTTCAGCAGACACAACCTGCCCCCAATTATTTTATGGTCACAATCTTAATGGCAGGTGTTAATTAGTTACCAGCTATTTGCAATCCTAGTCACTTCTTCATTGTGTCAGGGTATCAGATGAGTAAGGCTGGAGCCTTAAGTCCTTCATTTGAAGGGTTTATGGCTTTTCAGTTTAAAGAAGATTATGCACTCTGAGGTCAAGGTCCATGCTTTATTTCCTGTATCTGCCCCAGTGTTTGGAAACATAGTAGGTAATAAGTTATCATTTTAACTGAAAAACAGTAAATAGAATTTTCTCTGAAGGTATTGGATGGGGTGACTTGCTTTGATCTCAGGCAGGGCATTTCATAAACTGACCAGTTGAGAAAGTGGTCTGAAGCTTGGAGGAAGAAAGTCATTAACAGGTAGAAAATGGAAAAACCCTCCCCCAGCTATTTCCACACACTCTCCAGCTTCATAAAAGTTCAGGTCAGGAGTTGGGCTAAGAGACTTGCAAAGTCCTCTCACCCCAACCCTTTCTCAAGGATGTTCTCTGCCCTCTTGCTACTCTATTGCAGGATGCCAATTCCTTCTGCTTCACTCGCAGAGTTCTGCCTTCAACCAGCTGTCTGCTAACCTGAAACACAACAGTCCTTGTTGTTCTTCCCAGGGCAATCAACATATTAACAGGGGCCCAAAGGTGTATAGAGCAAGAGTCGGCAAATTTGTCTGTAAAGGGCAAAAAGAATATATGTCAAGCATTGTGGGCCATATGAGCCCTGTTGTAGCTATGTAACTCTCCTGTTGTATGTAGCACAAAGTAGCTGTGGACAATAATGTAAAGGTGTGAATATGGCTGTGTTCCCATAAAACTTCATTCACAAAAACAAAGCAAAGGGTCATAGTTTGCTGACCCCTGGGTTTTAAAGAATAACCTTCAAGATGGTGGAAATTGAGATGGTGATAATAATTATAAAAGAAGCAGTAGCAGCAACCAACACGTACATAGTACTTACTGTGGGCCAGGCAGTTTTCCAAGTATCTAAGGGTAATTACCAGTTCAATCCTCACAACAATCCTACGAAGAAGGCACTATTATTATCTCCATTTTACATATTAAGAAACTGAGATGAAGACAAATTAAGAAACCTTCTCAAGGTCATGCAGATCCTGAACAATCTTCCCAAATTCCACCTGAGAGGCAGTTCTGTACACCTGTGACTGGCCCTTGACAACCCAGGAGTGAGGCCTCTACCATCATGCTGTAGCATGCAGATCCCTGGTTTCACGTGGTTCCACCTCCAATAGTTTACTAAGAAGACTGAACCCCGAGGGAAACAGTGCCCAAGCTATAGATTCCTTCAAAATCCTCTGGATGGCTTGTTGAAGTACAAACTTCTTGGCTTGGAATTTGGAAATCCTGACACATGTCAAATGGTGAGCTCCAGGGATCTGCATTTTTAATAAGCACCCTTGTGACTCTGATGCAGGTAGTCTGTGGAACACACTTTGATGAACAGGACACCGTGGAATTTGCATCAGTCAGATGCTTCCACTCTCACTGTGGTTATTGAGTAGCTTTCCTGTGATTCTCTTTTTATAAGAAAATCAAAAGATCATAGAACCTTCAGTTGCCTAGTAGGGAATATATAGATGTTAAGAATTAGAGAGATCATCCACACAGAAGTCCACTTCAGAAGGCCTCTGGGAAACAGCCCCTGTGCGGTGTTGTGGTTTGAGGACCCGCATTTTCAACAAGCTTGGGGGTTATTTCTATTTCTATTTGCATGCCGACCTCGGCAGGCAACTGTGTTTTGGAGTGTGTACAGACACCAATCCCAGTGACTGGAGAGGCAAGGGGGACTTCTTACTCAGCTGGGCACTGAGGACCCTAATAAGCCACTCTTTAGGGCCAGGTGGGCATTCAGTGGGTTTGGTTTCAGTATTTTCCCTTTTATAGAACCCAAAGAACACACTGTTATCTTTCTCTTATCACATAAGGAAGAATCAGACAAGCAGCTTACTTTATGTTTTCCCAATTCTCTTTCTACTTATCGAACCCTCATAAAGTATTTAAACTGAAGCCAACTCAGCTGTGAGCTACAAGGTTTTCCCCTGATTTCAGGAAAAGTCTCCAGCCTCTGCTGATTAGAGGGATTATCACTGCTCACGCGGCCTAGTTGGACTGTGACATCTGGGAGAGAATACT
This sequence comes from Papio anubis, assembly GCF_008728515.1. Classification (NCBI taxonomy): domain Eukaryota; kingdom Metazoa; phylum Chordata; class Mammalia; order Primates; family Cercopithecidae; genus Papio; species Papio anubis. The sequence continues at coordinate 45,123,706 of NC_044981.1, read as the reverse complement.
TAACACGTGGGAAGAGTGAAGGGCAGACACACCTGAGCTGGGCTTTTCTCTGAAAGGAAATGTGATGCCTATGAAGACGTTTCTCTACTGCTTCTGAAATAAGGGTACGAGGAAATAGGCTTAAGTTGCAAAAGGGACACTTGATTGTTAGTTATGAAGCCCTCCCAGGATATCTGAGGATTCTTGGATCCTAAAGTGTTTTAAGGAGGGAGACAATGTTAGTCATAGAGTGCCATGGCTGCAGGCTGGGTATGAGGCAGGCACCGACAGATGAAATTCTTCAGAAAGGGGTGGTATTGGAGAAAGAATGGGTAGGGCTTGGTGTGGGGATTTTTTTGTTTGTCCTAGGAAAGTCATTCAGTTTTGAGGTCTTTTAATGGAAGCAAGATGATAATAAGTTACACATGAAACTTGATCCAGACAACAGGAGGTGTAGCCATTTAAGAAAATAAATAGTATCTGTAATCCCATTTCCCTTTGAAAATGACAAAATTGTTTTTGGTACAGCTGATTCTTTTAAGCAAGTGGACAACAGCTGTGTTTAGGGCCAATTGCATTATCTGCCACGGAGCAATCTCACTTGAAGTAACAAGGGGAAGGTGATTAGGAGGCCTGTTGGGGGCATTTTTGGAAATTCTCAGAGTAATTGGTCAAAGTTGATAGACTGGCAAAGGAGGCCTCCTGAATTGGTAGCAGGTGAGATTATACTCATATTCTGAAGCAAATTTTAAAATACAAGTTTACCTTTTAATTGCCAATGATGGGAGTGGGAAGACTGCAATGGCAGCCACTTTCTAAAACAATGTCACATATTATACTAATAAGGACAGCTTTGCCCAAACATGCAAGCAAGAGTGTCAGTCACCGATGACCTGTGAGTATGTGTTACATTTCTTTACATACCAGGAAAGAAAGCAAGCTATTAATAGCTACACTTTAGTTTTTCCGTTGAATTTCTGGGAACAGTAGTTTGCCAACCCCCTTCTAAGTTCCATAGCTTGAATGGCATTTCTTATTAAGATAATAGCAATTATTATAATATGCAGAGGAGTTATTAGGTGCTTATTACATGGCAGGCACTGTGTAAAGTGTCTTACGTAGGTTATCTCATTTAATTCTCATAACAATCACACAAGAATTGTTTCTCTCAATTTATGAAAGACTGAGCTTAGTCTAGTGCTCAGAACCTGAAAAAGGTCAAAATAGGGAGATTAGCTAATAAGGTGTTTCTTTTCATAGGTCAGTCTCCATTCTCAGTCTATTAGCTAAACCAATGTATTGATGCATGTGTTCATTCCTTCATGCATTCATTCATAACATTTTTACTCTGTGCCAAACGTTGTATTAGGCACTGAGGAAACAGTCATGGCCCAGGCAGACACTGTCACTGCCCTCACAGAGCTTAGATAAAGATGGGGGAGGCAAGTGCCCATCAGCATTTTAGTAGATCCCAAAGTAAAGGTGGATCAACAGGTAAACAGATGAACAAGTTATGATATATTCATAGATTCCCATAAAATTCTACTAGAATAAAATACACAGCAGAATACTGTCACCATGGACTACTACTCAGCAATACAAATAATTGAACTATAAATACAGCCAACAGCATTGATACATCTCAGAAAGTGTTATAGTAAGAGGCCAGACACAAGACCATATGGTGCATGATTTCACCAACATAAAATACAAGAAAAGGCGAAGCTATAATAATAGAATCCAGATCAACCATTGCCAGTGGCCAGAGGTTGGGAGTGGAAGGAGATTTGACTACAAAGACAAGAGGAAATTTTGGGGGTGATGGAAATGTTCTATATCTCGACTGTGTTGGTGGTTACACATTGTAAAAGTTTGTCACAACTCATGGAATTGTGCATTTAAAATTGGCAAGTTTTCTTGTATGTAAGTTACACCTTATTAAAGTTAACTTTACAAAAAATTAGGGACCCTGGGAGCCATATCCCACCTCTTCCACTGACACACCAGGTAACATTGGGCAAAACACTGAATTTGTGTTTTTGTTTCTTCTTTTCTTAACATGGGCTAAGGAGACCTTGTCTGCCTCTCTTATTACTAGGTCAAGAGAATTTCAAATGTGCAAGTAAAAGGCTTTGCAATGTATTAGATGCTATGTAAATTTGTAACTTCATCATTATTGTTCCCTCACTGAGGACAATGCTTTTATGATTCTCAGAGGTCTAGAGTCTATTTATTTTGATGAATTTCAAAACATTTTGGTTTTGATCTCCTTGTAAGAAGGGCAGCCCTGGAGGCTGAGCCAGGGCTTTGTGGTTCCAGGTCAGCATGTTTTAGGGAAGATCCAACCCTTGGCTCTGGATTTGGCCCATCAAGCAGCTGAGCAGATGGCAACAAGATCTTTGGAAGCTTTTTGCCAATAACCACACCTCCCTAAATAATCAACAAGTCCATGTCCCCTGTGTGACTGGATGAGAAACCCATGCTGAGGGTGATCTGAGCAGAGTCTGCTCATAGAACAAAATGAGCAACTGATGGTTAGCTTTGTGGTTAGAAACCTGCTTGATTCTCATCCAAGGATTTATCTGCTTGCTGCTGGCTGTTTTTCTAAAGAAGCAAAAATGTGTTCTCCATTCTGCAAGCAATTCTTCTCCCACCAATTTTTATTTTATTTTATTTTATTTATTTTAGAGCTCAGTATGCTACTTATTTCAAAACTGTTCACACTGTAAAGAAACATGAGTAGCACAGATAAATCCATCTTGACATATCCAGTTAGTATTTGATCAGGTCAACAACATGCACTTGGGCCCATACTGGATGCTAAGAGGGAAAATAAGAAGAATATTGAACTTTCCTTGTTCTCAAGGCCTTTAAATTTAATTTTTCCTGAAAGTGCAGTCTCTTCATTTACTGAGTCAGTGGCAAAAAAATGCTATGACATTAAAACATGTCCATTATGAAATTAATCTTTCTTTAATTTAAAAATATAAAAAGAAGAAGAAAATCACTATGAATGCCACTGTTGACTTATGCTTTGATTCCTTCCAGTTTTTATTATTTATATAGACATATTTTATAATAATATAAAATTTATCCACTTACATTTTGACCATTAGGGCTTTCAAAGAGTCACTGAGTTAGATTGTCACCCATTTTTCCTAAATTACCCTTCTCAGGAGCATTTATCACTGCTCAATTCTCCCCCAGGTGACCAAGGCAGAGCCCGACCAAAAATATCGTGGGTTGCCAGATGTCTCAGCTTTTTAAAAAGTAATGCTTATTAAGTTAGTTTATATTTACAATTCATAGTTAATACAAGAAAATTGGAAGAGAAAAACACTAGGAAAATGCTAACTTTAATCTCAAAGTAACCACTGTCAGCATCTCGGCATGTGTCCTAGATTATTCCTCCATGCCTATTTTTCTTTGTAAAAATAGTAGTGACATTGGATTTCTAGCCAGGCTTGTAAATATTTCTCCATGTCGATAGATATTCTTTAACAGCATGCTTTTCAGTAGTGACCTATAATTTCATTAAATAGATATGTTGAATTGAACTAAGCAAGCCTGTGCTGCGAATGTAGAGGTTATTTCCAGTTGATTTTGACTGTCACAGGCAGTGCTACAGGAAATATCCTTGCATTTGCAATCTTAAGTTATTGTCTTAGAACAAATTCCAAGAAGGGGAATTGCTGAGTCAAATACATTTAGTTGGTGGTTTTTAGAGAAAAAAAATATATATATGTATATATATAATTACATAATTCTCCCACTCTCTGAAAGCACCTTAAAGAAAGGTGAAGGTAATTTGAGCTCCTTCAGCCAAAGATCCTAAGAATTCAGGAATTAACTCCTCAAGAGGGAAACAAAGTAATCGTAATATGATTTGGTGGCTTACAAAAGGCAACACAAAAATGAGGAATATTAGGACCAATAATGTGGAGAAAGCAATTTGCACTCTTCCATTCTTTGATAGATGCTGTGTTACAGGTAATAACACATTTAGCAAGAATGGCAAAGTATAAGTTTCCTCTCGTAGACCCTTCAAATGGGATGATAGTTACAAATACAATAGACATGACATGTCTCTTAAGGGGTAAAGTAAGTCAACTTCTAACCAGAAAAGAGTCAGGTATGTAACACCATTATATTACTTAATCTTCACTGAGGCTCTTTGACATTTTCTAGGGACTGAATGTTTATGTCCACCCATCCTCCCAAAATTCATGTTTTGGAGTCCTAACCCTAGTGTGGCTATATTTGGAGATGGAGCCTCTAAGGAAGTAATCAAAGTTAAGTGAAGTCAAAAAGGTGAGTCCGTGATCAGGCAGAATATGTCCTTAAAATAAGAAATAACCAGCTAGGTGCGGTGGCTCATGCCTGTAATCCCAGCACTTTGGGAGGTCAAGGCAGGTGGATCACAAGGTCAGAAGATCGAGGCCATCCTGGTCCACATGGTGAAACCCCATCTCTACTAAAAATATAAAAATTAGCTGGGCGTAGTGGCACGCGACTGTAGTCCCAGCTACTCGGAAGGCTGAGGCAGGATAATGACTTGAACCTGGGAGGCGGAGATTGCAACGAGCCAAGATCAAGCCACTGCACTCCAGCCTGGGCAACAGAGCAAGACTTCGTCAAAAAAAAAAAAAAAAAAAGCCCTCACTAAAAACCAAATTTGCCAACACCCTGATTTTGGAGGTCTCAGTCTCTAAACCTGTAAGAAAATACAATTTATATTGTTTAAGCCACTCAGCCTGTGATAAGTTGTTATGGCAGTCTGAGAAGTCTAATACAACATGGATATTATCATCATCTACATTATAGATGAGAAAACTTCAAGTGAGGAAGGCTAACAATATATAGCAGGTCACACAGTAAGGATCTGACAGCTTTTGAACTCACCTATGTCTGAGCCACAGCCCATGTTCTATCTGCTTTATCTTCTTGACTCTACAAGAAAGAAAAAAGTTGGTGACTACCTTTCAGGTGTGATTTGAGACACTCTAGTCAACTGTTCTAGGTCCTAAAACATGTTCATCATTATTTGCCTCCATTCCTGAAATTCCACCATTAAAGAATCTATGCCCAATGTTCCAAGGTGTTCTCTCTCTTTCTGGAACTTTTCTCTGAAATTCTGAAACCTCCCAAAAAGAATAATATTTTAAACCAAGGAATCTGACATATAGTTCCCTCCCCAAATGTACAGCCCATCTGAAGTTTTCAGAACATTACCTTTGTCTAATAATCTAGACAGTAAATAACGAGACCAACAAGGCCTACCCAGTTGCCCATCAACGCAATTATGTTGCAAAAAAATGTCAAGCAAGAAGCCTAAAATAAAAAAGGAATAATAATTAAAACTAAATGCAATTATTATATAATTTAGAGCTACTTAATTCTATTATAATTACATCTTAAAACTGGGGTATTATGAAGGTTTACTGACAAAAAAAAAATGACAGAGAAGAATAAAGCCTCCATTATACCCTTGATTTTTGTTTGTTTGTTTCTGTTTTTGTTTTTCCGAGTCTTATCAACACGTGCAAGCCAACCAGGCAAAAATTTTCTCTAATTTCGTTGCTATCAGTTAAATATTCTTGCAGGCACATTCTCACATATCCCCCATTTCCAATACATGCGAGGTTTCAGATTATGTGGCCCAGTCCTCCTAAAGAAAATGTAGACAACACAGCTAGTAACTTTTTTGGCCACAATGTACTCATTCAAGCCTGTTCTTGCTCTCATATTTCCTACCTGAATTGCCATCAACTTCGTTGCTCCAAATCAGAAATTTTGGAGCCATTCTTGCCTCTTCCTTTCACAGCAACCAGTTTCAAAAGGTTCTGTGAATTCACCCTCATCAAAACTCTCTAAACCATCTGCTTTACGGTCTTCCTGCTACCCCACCTCATTGCAGGTCAAGGTCAGCATCATCACCCACTTCCATCAGGGCATCAACCTCATCGTTAGCCCCCTCCAGCCAATTCACTCTTACGTAGGGTGAGAAACTTCAAGAACATCTACGGGATAAAGAACCATAAGGTGTATTATTAAAAGTATTAATTTTAAAAATTAAATTTATTAAATTAAAATTTATTGAATACATTTTAATAAAAATAAGTTAAATTTTATTTAATAAATTTTAATAAAAACAAATTAAAATTAATTTAATTAAAATTTATTAAATTAAAATTAAAAATTAATTTGAAAAGTATTTTAAAAGGTATTATTGAAATATTTGCCATACTACATGTTTATATTTCTCTTGAGGCATATCTCTTCATGATCTTTTATGCACACTCAGCATGTTAATGCTATTCTTATGAAAGGTTTTAAATTCTTAGCAGGATCTCAGATTGTTGATATTTTATAATTTGAGGATAAGTCACTTAATTTCTTTGAAATTTGGTTACTTTATCTGTCAAATGATGTGACACCTTGGTGATGTAGTTCTCAAATTCTAAGGCTCTCTGTTGTGTTGAGTAAACTTATCTACTAAAATTTTATTTGCTTTTATAATTCATTTCTAAGGGTTCAGTGCATACGTTGGTGAATGAATGCTGCTGTGCTTAGACGGTTTAATCCTTTATTGATAACGTCTGCTTTTCTTTGGTATTAAGTGTTCCACAAGAGGGCGCCCACTTTCTGGCAAATTGGATAGTATAGCCTTAGGCTTCAAATTTTAGGGAAATCCCCAAGAGCAATTTAAACAGCAGTTTAAACTTCTAACCTATTTAAATAGTACATATCACTTGTTTAAATATTTCAAAAGATAATTGTTACTACAAATTTAAGTCTTTAAAAGAGGATCTCTACAAATGGGGTGAATTGGTGATTTTTCAGTGACATTGAAACGATGAAAGACATGAAATTTTGTATGAAGATAGACTTGGGGTTCTATTAGACTTTCTAGAGAACCTTCAATTTCTTAACTTCCTGCTTAATAGCCATGCTTCCTAATTACATCCGAATGGTCTACCTCAGAGGGTTTTATGGAGGTTGATTTAAAGTATATGCAAATGATTTGAAACATTATCTAAATATAGGCTATTGTTTTTAGGCAAGAGTCTATTGCTAAAAACCAGGACTCAGGTTGTGTCTTAATTATCTTAACTATCATTAGATATGTATAGCAGGAAAAGGTAAAACAAAATTATGAAAGATCCAGTTTTTCATGCTGAAATGTCTCTATTTGAAATTCCCATCAAATAGATGAAAGGTAACCATGTAAATAGCATGTCTGCACTCAACAGCATCAAACGTTTTATACTACATGGTGGCTTTATCAAAATAAAGCCATTGAGTCAGACATTTTCGATAAAAAATAATTTTGGGTAGAATTCTTCACAAAAACAACAAAGCACTCTGGAGAGCAAATAAGCAGTTTCGAGGAAAGATTCCGCTATCCATTGAGAAAATTTCATTCAAGGGTCCACATTTATAAACTTTAGGCAAATTATAATGGAGTTTGATGGTGGAGATGATGGTGATGGTGAAAGGAGTGGGGCAAAGTTGATGGTAATAAAGGAAGGGAAGTGAATGAAGTTGGGAGGTTGGTGGGGGATGGGGAAGGAGGAACAAACTGATAGTCAAAGGGACCCTGCAGGCAGGAAGACATTAGGTCAGGACAGCTAACACAAGACAGCAGCTTCCAGGCTCACTGGACACTAGAAGGACTCAAAACATCACACCAAAGGCAAAGCAGCCACCCAGGAGACTAGCCAGGGCATCAAAAGATGTGAGAGATGACATCTATGTATGAGGTTATAAAGTTAGTAGGAAGAGTATACGTTTCTCTTTCAGTATGGTTTTAAGTGACTTTGAGAAAGTTAAATAATGTTTCTGAGCTTCCATCTGTTCAACTTTTTTTTTCGGTTCTAATCTATTTTATTTTTATGTACTATTATTGTTTTTATTATTTTAATAGTTTTTGGGGAACAGGTGGTATTTTGTTGTATGGGTAAGTTCTCCAGCAGTGATTTCTGAGATTTCAGTGCACCCATCACGCAAACAATGTGCACTGAACCCAATGTGTAGTGTTTTATCCCTCACCCCCTGCCATCCTTCCCCCTAGAGTCCATTATATCATTCTTTTTTTTTTGAGACGAAGTTTTGCTCTGTCGCCAGGCTGGAGTGCAGTGGCGCCATCTCGGCTCACTGCAACCTCTGCCTCCCGGGTTCACGCCATTCTCCTGCCTTAGCCTCCCGAGTAGCTGGGACTACAGGCGTCGCCACCACTCCCAGTTGATTTTTGTATTTTTAGTAGAGACGGGATTTCACCATGTTGGCCAGGATGGTCTTGATCTGACCTCATGATTTGCCCGCCTCTGCCTCCCAAAGTGCTGGGATTACAGGCATGAGCCACCACGCCTGGCCCATTATATGGTTCTTATGCCTTTGTGTCCTCATAACTTAGCTCCCACTTACGAATGAGAACATTCGATGTTTAGTTTTCCATTCCTTAGTTACTACACTTTGAATAATGGTCTCCAACTCCATCCAAGTTGCTGTGAGTGCCATTATTTTGTTCCTTTTTATGGCTGAGTATGGGATATAGATATATACAGAGAGAAATATATATAGATACATAGATATATCTCACAGGTTCTTTATCCACTCATTGGTTGATGGGCATTTGAACTTGTTCCATATTTTTGTAATTGTGAATTGTGCTGCTATAAACATGTGTATGCAACTGTCTTTTCTTCTATGACTTCTTTTCCTCTGGGTAGATACGTAGCAGTGTAAATGGTAGATCTACCTTTAGTTGTTTAAGGAATCTCCACAGTGTTTTTCAGTGGTTGTACTAGTTTACATTCCCACCAGTAGTAGAGAAGTGTTCCCTTTTCACCACATCCATGCCAACATCTATTATTTTTTGATTTTTTAAGTATGGTCATTCTTTCAGAAGTAAGGTGGTATCACATTGTGGTTTTGATTTGCATTACCCTGACAATTAGCGTATTGAGCATTTTTTCATGTCTGTTGGCCATTTGTGTATCTTCTTTTGAGAATTGTCTATTCATGTCTTTAGCCCACTTTTTAATGGGATTATTTGTTTTTTTCTTGCTGATTTGTTTGAGCAGCTCTTCAACTTTAAAATTAGGATAATAATACCTCTCAGTGTTATAATGATTTAATAAAATAAAACATAAAGCTGCACATGGTAAATACTATTACACAAAAAACAGTACCTCTACCATCACTATCATCAATATCCTCCTCTCCTCCTCATCATCATTATTTTTATCTGTGTCATCACACATTATTTCTGTTTTAAGACTTGATCATGTGGTAAGTCCTTCAGTGAATGTACCTGGCTAAAATACTTCTGTGGCTTTCCATACATGGCAATTAAATTTTTTTAAAAAAGAACTCTTACAAAGGTTAACATATATCTACCTGGTGACTAAACAATTTCATTCCTAGGTGTTACCAGAGATAAATGGAAGTATTTGTAAATAAAAAGACACATACTAAAAGACACATACTAAAAGTATTAATTGTAATTACCTCAAACTGGAAGCAACCCAAACGTCCATCAAGTGGTGAATTAAACAAATTACGATATATTCATCCAGAGAATAAGCCACCGGCACAATCAATAACACATAAATCTCAAAAACATTATGTTGAGAGAAAGAAGCAAGACACGGATAATGGATACTAATGATTTCTTTATACAAAATTGAAGAATACACTAAACTAATCCATGTTGACAGAAATCAGAACAGAAGTTCAGGCGGGAGGAAGACGGAGCAGAGGAGGGAGCGGGACAGGACTGGTAAGGATTGACTAGAAAGGGGTATTGTGGAATGTAGAATGTTCTCATCCTGCCTAGGGTGTGGATTTGATGAGGATACACGTTAAATGGTTCACTTACGCTGTGTGCATTTGCCATATGTGAGTTATATCCCAATAACATGTCAGTTCTTTGGAAATGTAAGAGAAAATAAACAAGTCTGTGAGATTTAAGTAGCCAGAAATTGCTCACAAAGTGAAACTGATCTACCAAGATACAGTGAAAGGCAACACGTACAGAGATAGCTTCCCTGGCAAAAAAGAAAAAAAAAAAAAAAAAAAAAAAAAAAAAAAAAAAAAAAAAAAAAAAACCAGAAACCTACAGTGATGAATAAAGTAAGAGCAGATTTTCAGAAGTTGCTGAATCCATAGCTCATGAGAAAAATAGTCAGTTGTCAGGGGCTGCCTGTAGCAAATTTTCCCTGTGTGGAAGTTGAATTATCATTAAGCATGATCAGCGTCTGTGAAACGGGTTCATGGGGGCACATTCTGCACATTTACTGCACATCCTACTCACCCTGTAACTGAGTCCTCTGCCAGGCCTTCACGGTATGTCCATAATCTGGGCGCTTCCCACCACCTTCACTGCAGCTCAAGCCACCATCCCCTCTAGCCTGGTTATGGCAATAGCTTTGGTTTGCAGTCTTCCTGCTTCCACCCTGGCCTATTTTCAGCATAGCCTACTCTCAGCACAGTAGCCAGAGAGACCTGGTTAAGACTCTCCAGTAGTTTTCCACGACCCTTAACACAAAATTAAGAAATTTCTTAATCCGACTGGATTAAGAAAATGTGGCACATATACACGTGGAATACTATGCAGCCATAAAAAAGGATGAGTTCATGTCCTTTGTAGGGACATGGATGCAGCTGGAAACCATCATTCTCAGCAAACTATCACAAAAACAGAAAACCAAACACCGCGTGTTCTCACTCATAGGTGGGAATTGAACAATGAGATCACTTGGACACAGGAAGGGGAACATCACACACCGGGGCCTGTTGGGGGGTAGGGGGAGGAGGGAGGAATAGCATTAGGAGATATATCTAATGTAAATGACGAGTTAATGGGTGCAGCATACCAACATGGCACATGTAAACATATGTGACAAACCTGCACGTAGTGCACATGTACCCTAGAACTTAAAGTATAATAAAAAAATTAAAAAGAAGAAAAAAAGCCTAATTATTTATTCTCTTGGCCTACAAGGTCTGCATGAACCTGCTGCTGCAGTCCACCTCTCCTGCTGCAGTCCACCTCTCCAACTTTATATCATTCCCTGAGGCACTCTCCAGTCCTCTGTGATCCACCCTTAGCAGTTTCTTACTGTAGTTTGGATACCCTAAACTTGTGTCAGATATAGAGTTTCGTACTTGCTATGCCCTTCCCCGGGAATGATCCTCTTTCACAGCTTCTGGCTTTTACTTCATTTAGATTACTGCTCTTATGGCCTCTTCCTAGAGATGCCTTCTCTGAAAACTCTTTTAAAATAGCACCCCCAATTACCACCTTTCTCATTAACCCATATGATTGTTAATTTTATGTGTCAACTTGACTGAGCCATAGGTGTGCCCAGATATTTAGTCAAACATTATTCTGGGTGTTTCTGTGCAGGTGTTTTGGGATGAGATGAATATTTACATATGTAGACTGAGTAAAGCAGACTGTCCTCCCTAATATGGGTGGACAATCAGCTGAAGGTCTGAATAGAACAAAAGGCTGACCCTCCCCAGAATAAGAGAGTCATCTTCTGCCTAATGGCCTTCCAACTGGAACATTGTCCCTTCCTGATTTTGCAGCAGTCTGCCAACCTACAAGCTCAAACTGGGACATCAGCTTTGTGGGCCTTGGACTTGCTCCCCCTCCATAATCATATGAGACAAAACCACCTAATGAATAATAGATCCTATTGATTCCGGAGAACCCTAATACAACATGATTTATTTTTCCCACAGTGCTTACCCTCATCTGGCACACAATGTATTTTCTCATTTATTTGTTTATTGCCTGATCCCTCATGTAAGTTCATAAAGGCAGAAACTTAGTCTTATTTTCTGCTATAGCTAAGCACCTAGCACATAGTAGGTGCTCAGGAAATAACTGTGGAATGAATTCTACTGGAAAAGCTTATTCTACTTGAAATGCCAGTTAAGAATACTTAAAAGACTTTCTCTTACAACGCTAGACATCTTGAGTAGTGGTTTTCCACTTTGGTTACACATGAAAATCAATAAGAAGCTTTTGTGTATTTTACTTTATGCTTTTAATACATGATTCTGATAAGTGGTGTAGAAGCTTCACCAGGCAGCCAAAGGAGTCCATGGCATATAAATGCTAAGAATTTACCTTGCTCAATGAACATGGCAGGAATTATATCTTCATCTTCACTCACAGTGTTTAACACATTGCTGCTGTGCAGTGAGTCCTCCTTGAGCAGAGTGTGAGATGGAGAGGCCGTGGTGGGTCCCCGCCGCCCAATAGCTCACATTGTTGAGCACCTGATGCCAGGCACTGTGTACCATGCTGTAGAAGCCTTGTCACTTCGTTCTCACATTGACAATCCTGTGAGGAGGGTATTATTATGCTCCCCAATCACAAATGAGAAGTTTAGAGAAGTTAGGCAGTGTATCCAAGGTTCAACACCTCTTTGATCAGGCTGACTTGGGAATCCAAGCCTTTACCTACTGTGCTGCCTCCCTGTGGCATCTCTTACCTAGGTTGCTCCAGAAGTTTTCTAGTTGGTCTCCCTGCCTGCATTTTTGCCCTGTTCCAATATGTTTGCAATACCACTATGTCACAACCAACTTTATCTAAAGCCCTCCAGAGGCTTCTCGTTGCCCTCAAGGTACCATCAAATTGCTATGCCCTGGGCATCTGTGACCGGGCTTCATCTGCTTTCTAGGGTCACTAGGGCCATCGCTTCCCCTCCCTGTCCCAACTCCCTCACACACACTATACTCCAGCCTTGCCAAACTTGCTTTGGTCTCTCAAACTTGGCACAAATTCTCTTCAGTCTGGGCCTTCCTAAAGCAGCTCGTTGGCCTAGTGTGTGCTGTCTCCTCCTCTTCTCCTGCTTAACCCCAGCCTTCCTTTTAGTTTTCTGTTCAGATACCACCTCCTCCAGGAGACCTCCCCTGAATTCTTCACACTACATTATGAGCTCCAGGTAAGCGTTCCTGAGATCTTTGGTCCTCTCCTTCACATTCCATCCCCCTTTACTGTCTTTGGTGAGTTAACTTCTTGCCTTCCCAGCTGGATGGGATCTAGCCCATCTTGTCCACTTTAGGGTGAGCCCCTAGCACCTACAACAGTGCCTGGCACATGAAGTGTGCCTAATGTATATTTGCTGTATGTTTGAATAGATGAGTCATTGAGACACCTACTCTTAAGAACTCATCTGTTCATTTGCATGAAATGTCCAGAAATGGCAAATCTATAGAGACAAAACAATTAGCAACTGCCAGGGCATGTGAGTGGGAGCTGGGAGTGATTGCTAATGGGCAGGAGAGATCTCTGTAGGGTGTTGAAAATCTTCTAAAATTAGTTTGTGGTGGTGGTTCCACAACCATATGTCCACTAAACATCATTGAATTATACACTTAAAATAAGAGCATTTTATGGCATGTAAATTATTCTTCAAGAGAACTGTTTTAAAAAGGAACTCATCTAGGCTTTGCTGGCTCCTTGTCAACTAGTTCCAGCAATTGCTGTAATGGCAGGAAAGCCATCCCAAAATCTTACATACCTTAGCATTTTTGTAATAGCAATAAGATCCAGACCTCAAGTTTCACTGTTTCACACACAACTTTGACTTCTCAGTGGAAAGTATTTTACTCCCTTAGATTCTTCAGGAGCTGCCGTCATCAAGTTTCATGGAACCTGATAAGGAGGCTCAGAGTCACATGGCGGAGGGAATTCCTGTACTGAACATTAAAAAAAAATCTTTGTAGCTGAGTTTACTTGGAGACTAGCACAATGTGCACGGGTGTTAGATAAGGCCAGAGAAGTGTCTGAGTGTGACCAGGCAAGAGATAGGAGAGCAAAAGCTGTTCTCTCTAATTTCTGAACCCCGGCTGCAAAGTTGCTAAACAGTCACATGGTTCCTAGCGGGTAGAAGGTCTCTGATTTCTCTTCTGCAAATGTGGCAAGAATTTAGAGTTCCCCAGCCCAATAAGAGGAACATGTGTGGCCACAGGCTGGCCTTGGGACTCCAGTTACACCCTGGAGGGGAGCTTCTTTTTGCCTTGGTTTTGTCAAATGACATGTGGCAAGAAGTGGTTTGCTAAGAACCTGCTGCTGTACTTATAATGTTCCCACAAGCCATGCCAGAGTGCCCAAAGAGAAAAATGATAGTACCCCTCAAGTCCAAGATCCCTGGAGAGCTCATGGCTGCTGCCCCAAAGTCCTTTGGTCTGATGGAATCTAGGACTACCCAAATGTTGAGAACAGAGTGACAAAGCCAGCAGGGGAGAGAACTCCTGAGCTGTGTCTTAGTGAAATTCCCTCTTTTGCATACGAATTATTGGTGATGCCTGCCTGATTGCCCTATAGTTGGTATATGAGATTTTATAAGATGGAGGGAACAATCCTCTGGAAGGAGTGTGGAACGGTGGACAGATGACTGGACTAGAACATAGAAAACCTGAATTCAAATACTAATTCTACGACAAATCCGCTACGTGAGCTTGGGGAAATCACTTTTCTTCTCTGAGCATCTGACTGCCCATCTGTAAAATCAGGAGTTTTGGTTAGATGAACTTTAAGATCCTCTTGACTCCGATAACGAGAAGAGTAATAACTAGAATCATGAGTGCCAGGTACATCGTGTGTAATCCTAAGAGGCAGGCATAGCTATCACCAATTACAAATGAGGAAACTGAAGATATGGCAGACTAACCAAACTCCTCCAGTTCAAACTACTTAAAAAGAATTCCTTGAAGTGACTACCCTAAAACAGATCCTGAACTCTGACTACACAGCAGAATGTGAGGAAATTGTTTCTCATTTCTTGGGCTTGTGGGCACCATAGACATTTCCAAAGGCGACTGGCTACTACAGAAAAGCCTCTAGATTTTCCCCCTAACATTACATTTAGAAAACTTTCAAATACACAGAAAAATTAAAAGCATTTTATAGTACCATCCGAATACCTTCTACTAGCTCTTACTGTTTGCTTTCGCACATAGCTAGTCACCTGCCATCCCACTATCCCTGCATCAATCTTATTTTTGGAGGAAGCTTCAGTCTTGATGAGTTCTAAGAAAGGGGTCTCTCATTAAGCTTTCTCAGTTCTTTCTCCCTGGCCACATATTGCTTAACCTTCACAAGCGTCAATGAAGCCAGCGCAAACGGGCCTTATGGAGGAAGAAACTGAGGCTCACAAAGGTCAGCAACTTGCTCAAGGCCACTGAGCTGGGAAGTGCTGGAACCCCCCTGCCTCAGGCAAAAGCCCCTGCTCTTACCACCATGTTCTGTTGCCCTCTGACACAGCACTTTTCAAAAACACAGGCATTATGCCTTCGTTAGCCAGTCATCTTTTACTTCCACTGAGGGTTCTTTTTTCCTCCCTAGGACATTAATATCTTTGAGGCAAAATGAAACAAAATAAAAACAACTCAGGTTTTATTCACTCTGCTATAAGCGGAACTTCATGTATAGTGTCCTAAAAGAGAATGAGTAAATTATGTGGTCCCCCTCCATAGAGGTTAACTTTAGCGTCTGGTTTTGTGTGTGTGCGTATATGTGTGTATTTATGTGTATTCCATCATATCTGTTTGCTTTCACAAACCAGTGCCTTTCAACTTCGCTGCCAACCTTAGCTGCTGCTTTTGTCTTTCTTCCTTTCATTTTGCATGCCATGTTCTTGAAATGGTGGGAGAAGAGGAAGTTCCATCAGGGTGAATGAGTGTAGGTACAGGCACTTGAGTGATGTGGGAATGCTCATATTGCTCAATGTGCCTTTCAAGACCCAAGCCTTATCATCCTCAACCCGTTAGCTGGGTTTGCACAAGTAAATACATTTCCGTGGATGTTTTTTTTCTTTCTTTTTTTTTTTTTTTTTGAGACTGAATTTTGCTCTTTTTTGCCCAGGCCCTAAAGTGCTGGGATTATAGGCATGAGCCACTACAGCTGACCTAAATACATTTCCTTGCCAGCTTGATTGAGTAAAGGGATGTTGGTAACCAGAAATGCCTTAGGTGATCCAGAATCCCATCACACCTTTATTTTAAAGTATCTTTTCCCCTCTGCTTTCATTTAAATATGGTGTGTCTGCAGTTACAGGAGCCATAATACTTTATTTTTTAGGATTTTCCCCCACTTTTTATTACTTTTTATCTATTTATTTATTTTGAGACAGAGTCTTGCTCTGTCCCCCAGGATGGAGTGCAATGGCACGATCTCAGCTCACCACAACCTCTTCCTCCCAGTTTCAAGTGATTCTCCTGCCTCAGCCTCCCAAGTAACTGGGATTACAGGTGGGTGCCACCACACCTGGCTAATTTTTAAAAAAAATTCTTTCTAGTAGAGACAGGGTTTCACCATGTTGGTCAGGCTGGTTTCAAACTCCTGATCTCAGGTAATCCACTCACCTCGGCCTCCCAAAGTGTTGTGATTACAGGAGTGAGACACCATGCCAGGCCCACTTTTTTGTTAAAGAATAAATCACAGATTGGGAAAAATGGGTTAATATTCTTAGTGGACAAAGGTAGTGTACAAATTGGCAAAAAGAAAACACATTTCCAATACAAAAACGGGCAATGACAATGGGAGCCCTAACACTTTAAATCAGGGAAACTTACCATGAAAGCGTTTAACTCCTTTGTCCCATGAGCCATTCTGGCTGCCTGGTGAAGTCTATAAACCCCTTTCTAGGAAAAGCATTTTTATATAAAATGTAATATAACAGATTACAAAGAATATTGATTTTATCATAATGCAATTATTAAAATATTAAAATAATTGTGACATAATATTTATGTCATTATTAATATATTATATAACTAAATTTAGAGATAATTCTAATAGTTACTGTAATTTCTGGTTAATGAGTGTAAATATTTTAAGATATCTGAGATATTATCAAAATATTTCATAATTCAAAATATTAATATAACATGAAAGTATCTGAGAAATCTGTGAGCAACAAAGCCACATGAACTACTAATACACATGAGTTTTCTTTCTCACCATTCATAGTTGAAGGAAATGTTAAATGTCACATAGGGCTAGTAAAAATAAATATTTTTCCTCCAAAGACGTTTACATACATCCTAAATTCTATGCAGTCATAAGAATGATTAGTTTAGAAAGGATTTTAACAATTATACAGCTCAAGGGTTCTAACCCTGGATGGACATCACATTAATTTAGTGAATATTGAAAAAATAGAAATTCCTGGGACATGACTTATTGAAATAGAATCTCTGAGGGAAAATCCATAAATTTGTATTTTTTATAAATTCCAGAGGTTATTCCGATACAAAGCCAATAGAAAATCCACTGAGCTAGCCCAATATTTCCAATAATTCATTCACGAAGAATTTATGGAATACATTTCCTTTTCCATCCTCAACTCTCATGGACCTGGTGTTTTGACAGGGGCTTTGTCTTACTACATGAATTAAATAATCATTTTTCCCCATATTAAAAAATGTCTAACATGTACTTTGCACGTACTAAAACTTATACTTTTAGTGTACCATACAGTCATGTAACCCAGTCATGTAATCACCACAATTATCAAGATAGAGAGCAGTGACTTCACCCTAAAAAAATTACCTGTGTTCCTTTGGAGTAAACTCTTCCTCCTATTCCCAATACCTAGAAACCACTGATTTGTTTTCTGTCCTGGTTGTATATTTTCCAGAAAGTTATACAAATGCTTCATACTATATGTATATATTTTGAATCTGGCCCTCTTCCATTGAGCATAATGCATTTGCGATTCATACATACTGTGTGTATTAGTAGTTCATTTCTTTTCATTATTAAGTAATATTTCATTGTATTGGGATACCAAGTATTTTTACTCATTCATTAGTTGAGGAATATTTGGATTGTTTCTAGTTTTTGGCAATTATGAATAAAGCTTCTATACACATTCATACGCAGGTTTTATGTAAGTTTTTCTTTCACTTGAGTACATATCTAAAAGTGAGATTGTTTGGTCATATGGCAAGTGTATATTTAACTTTATTTTAAAACTCCCAAGCTGTTTTCCAAAGTGGCTGCACCGTTTTTCATTTTCGCTAGCAAAGTGTGTGAGATCCCGTTGCTCCGCATTCCCAGCACTTGGCATTGTCAGCTTTTTGTTTGTTTTTTCTTATTCTATTCTAATAAGTGTGTATCTCATTGTCATTTTAATTTGCATTTCTCTTATGGCTAATGAGGGCAACCATCTTTTCATGTGCTTATTTACCATCTGTGTATTTTCCTTGGTGGATTATCTATTTAAATCTTTTGCCCATTTTATAAATTGGGTTGTTTGATTATTATTGAGGTTTGAGCTTTTAAAAAATATATTCTAGATGCAAGTCTTTCATCAGATGTTTTTCAAAGATTTTCTCCAGGTTTGTATCTTGTATTTTCATGTCCTTAATAATGTCTTTTGAATAGAAGTTCTTAATTCTCATTTTTTTAATGCGAAATCATGGTTTTGGTACCATATCTAAGATGTCTTTGCCTAACTCAAAGCCACAAATAATCTCTCCTTTGTTTTTTCTAGAATTTTCAAAGTTTTGTGTTTTATTTTCAAGTCTGTGGTCCATCTTGTGTTAATTTTTATATTTGATGTAAGATATGAATTAAGGGTCATTTTTGCATATGTGGATATCCAACTTAAACCATTCAAACAAATGATTCCTACATCATTTGTTGAAAAACTTTTCTTTATTGAATGTCCTTGACACTTTTATGACAAAAAGTCTATTGACTATTTTCATGGGGATCTATTTCTTGACTTTCTATTCTGTTTCATAAATCTAGGTATCTGTATTTTTGCCAACATTACACTATCTTGATTATTATTATAAGCCTTGAAATCAGGTAGTGTGCATCCTTCAGTGACGTTGTTTTTCTAAATTGTTTTGACTATTCTGGCTCTTTTGCTTTTCCTTATAAGTTTTAGAATCAGCTTGACAATTTCTAACAAAAAATCGTGATGGCATTTGGATTGGAATTGTATTGAATTTATACAGCAGTTTGGGAAGAACTGCCATTTTAACAATATTGAGTCTTCTAGTCAAGGAGCATTTGTATCTCTCCACTTACTTAGATCTTCGATTTTTCATCAGTTTTATAATTTTCAGCATACAAATCTTGCTCATGTTTAAATTTATCCCGAAGTATTTCATGTAGTTTGGGTACTATTATAAATGACATTTTATGCATTTTTCAATTACCAGCAGTGCATTTGCTAATATATAGAAATGAGGAGTGACCTTAAATATATTGAACTTGTGTCCTGCAACCTTGCTAGTTTCACTTACTAGTTCTAGTGGCTCTGTTTTATGATTATTTGGAATTTTCTAAATAGACAGTTGTGTCATCCATGAATAGATATTATTTTAGTCTCTTTTTAGTCAGCTTTTTTTTTTTCTCGTCTTTTGTACAAGCTAGAACCTCCAGTATAATGTGGAATAGGAATGGAGAAAAGGACATCCTTGTCCTATTCCCAGTATTAGGGAGAAAATGTTCAGTCTTTTACCACTCATTACAGTAGCTATACTTCTCCTGATAGATGAGATCAAGTAGGTTTTTCTAGTTTTCTGAGTGTTTTTATTTTATTTTACTAAATTTTCTCAAATGGTTTTCTCATGTCTACTGAGATGAGAAAAATTATGTGGTTTCTTTTCTTTAGTCTGTTGATAGACTAAACAGAGAATTACGTAGAGTTATTACTGAATGTTCAACCAGTCTAGCATTCGTGGGGTAAAAAAATACTACCTGGCCATGGTGTATTATCTTTTCATATATTGATGGATTTGACTTGTTGCATTTTGTTAAATATTTTTGCACCTGTGTTCATGAGAAATATTGGCCTGTAGTTTTCTTATGATGTTTGTGTCTGGTTTTGTTATCAGGGTGATACTGGCTTAATTACAAGTGTTAGAAGTGTTCCCTCCTCTTCTGTTTTCTGGAAGGGTTGATATAAAATTAGTGTTGTATTTTCCTTAAATGGTTAGTAGAATTTTCCAGTAAAGCTATTTGGGCCTGAAGTTTTCCTTCTTGGATTATTTTTAACTAAAAATTCAATTTTTAAAAATAGATAATTTCTTTATGAGTAAACTTTGACAAATTATGTCTTTCAATGTATTTTCCCATTTCCTATAAGTTGTCAAATTATAGGCATCAAGTTTTTCATAGTATTATTTTTCTCAGTTTTTAATATCTATAGATTTCTCCATTTTTATTAATCAAAAATTTTATCAAATTTGTAGTCACCCTAGTCAGATTACCATAAAAGAACGAGGGTTATCTCATTGGATTGATATAATTCTAGACCTAAGCAAAAAATTAGATGTTTGACTTAATTAAGGTCTGTCTTCCCTACTAAGAACTATTGATTTATGTTGGTCATTTTGAACTATTATTCTTTTAAGGTCATCATTGGTGTATTTGCAATGCAGTGGCCCAAATAGTTCTAGCAGTTATTTTTCCAGATGTTTTGGGGATTTTCTAGGTAGACATCATGTCAACTGTGAAAACCATATTTATAAAAAAGAAAATTGAGATCAGAAATGTTAAGTAGTTTTCCCAGAAACATTCCAGATGCAGGTTGAGAACTAAGGGAATTCAGCTAAATCCAAAAAAAGGCAGCATTGGAGAATATAAAATAATGAGCTAAAAAAAAAAATCAAGCGCAGCAGCTACAGTTTGCAATCTTTCATTAATAATTTATTGATTGGCTGGGTATGGTGGCTCACACTTGTAATCCCAACACTTTGGGAGGCTGATGGGGGGCAGATCTTGAGGTCAGGAGTTTGAGAGCAGCCTGGCCAACATGGTGAAACCCCATCTCTACTAAAAATACAAAAATTAGCTGGGTGGGGTGGTGTGCACCTGTAGTCTGAGCTACTCAGGAGGCTGAGGCAGGAGAATATCTTGAACCTGGGAGGCAGAGGTTGCAGTGAGCCAAGATTATGCCACTGCACTCCAGCCTGGACAATAGAGGGAGACTTCGTCTCAAAAAAATAAAAAATAAAAATAAACTATTGATTGATTTCAAGCAAATGACTTTATTAAACTTGCATTTCTCTATCTGTAAAACACTTATCTTACTTAAGTATGACGTTTTGAAGAGATTGATACAAAATACCTGGCATGCACATGGTTGATGCTCAGTAAAAAGAAGCTTCTATTATTTGTCACTGCAACCACTTCAGTAACTTGAGTTAAAATTCAACTTGAGCCACTTTCGAAAGGCCAGGCTTGGAAAACAAAAAGGTCACGTTTCTCCAGGTTGCTGAGAAAACCATCCTTAACTTCTTAAATACTCCAGCTTAGGTTCAATGAGGTTTTTATTTGTTTTGTTTTGTTTTGTTTTGTTTCAGTTTTAGGGGAAAAAATTATTCCTCACCCTCATCTAGAAAACACTCAATGACTCAATTTCAGTCAAGAAATGTATATTGAGCATGACATGTGACTACCTAGGCCCACTGGGAGAAACAAAAGAAGTATATGCAGAGCCCTTGCTTTTTAGAGAGCTTAAAGAAGACCCAAACTCAGAGGAAAGTGATATCTATGAATCAATCAAGAAAAGGAAACTATCTCATTAGAAGTTTATTTAGAACCCAAAGCAGGACTAGATAGAGTGGGCCTTGTACTCTGAGTGGCTTTCTGGTGGAGGCAGACCCTGAAGAAGGAATAGGATTTGGAGAAGCAGGAGGGAAGACGGAGGGTGTCTAGCAGAGATGACAGGAGCCAGGGCTCAGAGCCGACAGACAGGGTAGCACATGGGCATGAGGCCAGGTTGTGGAGCTTGAGTGCTTAAGTCCAAGTTCCAGCTCTGTCCCTTGCTGGCTGTGTGACTTGGGCAGATTACCTAACCTTATGAACCCCTATGTCCTCACTTAAAATAACAACTACCTCAAAGACTTATTGAGTAGACATGGTAACACGTTTGGAACAGCACACAGGGTAGCTATCACTAGGCAGCAAGCAGCCCAGCTTGGCAGGCACCAGGGGTGTACAAAGCAGAGTATTAGGAAGTGAAATTAGATTGGAGAATTGGGATCAGAAAAAAATTTATATAATTATTCATAAATTTTATTATTAACTTTTTTTTAAAAGAAATCTGTCTTTTCTCTGAAAATTGTACCCTCATGTTTTAGTATTGTTCTTGATCAAGGTGAGTTTTGTTGTTGTTGTTGTTGTTGTTGTTGTTGTTTTAAGACGGAGTCTCCCTCTGTCGCCCAGGCTGGAGTGCAGTGGCACAGTTTCTACTCACTGCAACCTCCCCGTCCCAGGTTCAAGCGATTCTTCTGCCTCAGCCTCCCAAGTAGCTAGGACAATAGGCATGCACCACCACACCTAGCTAATTTTTGTACTTTCAGTAGAGACAGGGTTTCACCATATTGGTCAGGCTGGTCTTGAACTCCGGACCTCGTGCTCCACCCGCCTCCACCTGGAAAGTGCTGGGATTACAGGCGTGAGCCACCACGCCCGGCCAATCAAGGTTGTTTTAAGGGTCTCATTCTTGAGAGATTTTAAAATCCACATTGTAGTCACTTTATCTTCTAAATTTTTCTCCTCTTCACTTAATAATGTGGAGGGTGGAAAGCAGGAGTCAAGATATCATTGTCTTGCAAATCAATGTTGCAGTATTATAAGAAGATGAACTGAATCAGTCGTTTTAAGTATTACAGAATAACAGTGTGAAATACGTGATCTGGTTAAGTTGGTTTTTGCTAAATGCTTTTTTTGTTTTACTTATAATGTTTCTCTTCAGGAACTTTTAAAGTAACATTGCCTGCCAAGGGAGTATATAAGACAGAAACAGAAAATAAAAAGTTGTTAATTCTGAAGTTAAAGGATAAAGGTCTGAAAATTGATAAGAAAAAACTTTAACAATGTTTTTGGCTGAAATCAAGGTATTTGTGATTCTCTCTCAAGGAATGACAAATAAGGGATATTGTTAAGCAAAATAGATCCCACCAATCTTTTTGATAATATAAATACTATTTTTTTCTTTTTTTTCTTTTTCTTTTTTTTTTTTTTTTTTTTTTGAGACGGAGTCTCGCTCTGTCGCCCAGGCTGGAGTGCAGTGGCGCGATCTCGGCTCACGGCAAGCTCCGCCTCCTGGGTTCACACCATTCTCCTGCCTCAGCCTCCCGAGCAGCTGGGACTACAGGTGCCCGCCACGACGCCTGGCTAATTTTTTGTATTTTTAGTGGAGACGGGGTTTCACCGTGTTAGCCTGGATGATCTCGATCTCCTGACCTTGTGATCCACCCACCTCGGCTTCCCAAAGTGCTAGGATTACAGGTGTGAGCCACCCCACCTGGCCTATAATATAAATACTAAACAATAACATTGTTGCCTGCATTTTTAAAGTTTCTAACTAGTTGCTTTTATTTCATGGAGACACACCCTGAATGCACTATTCTGTGTTGCAGTTCTTAGAATTCACAGTAAAGGTTGGTTTTTAAAAATAAGATATAAAAATCTTCCCATGGACAAGAAAATATTTCCATATAATTCTGTCGTTGGCCAAAGTAAACATGTAAATGCTATGCAGAAGAGCCCTGGACATACATAGTACTACCCACCCTCTTGGTAATATAATGGAAGTAGCTCAGAGCCAAGAGTCAGTAGCGTCTGAATTAGTTTGCTAGGGTTACCATAACAAAGTATCACACACTGGGTACCACACACTGGGTAGCATAAACCAGAAATTCATTGTTTCATCCTAGTTCTGGCAGTTAGAGCTTCAAAAATCAAGGTGTTGGCAGGGCTGGTTCCTTCTGAGGGCTGTGAGGGAAGAATCTGCTGCAGAACTCTCTCCTTGGTGTGCAGATGGCCATTTATTCCCTGTGTCTCTTCATATCCTCTTTCCTCACTGTATGTCTCCTTCTATAAGGATAGCAATCATGCTGGGTTAGAGGCCCACTCAACTCCACTCCACTTAATTACATCCGCAATGACCTTATTTTCAAATAAAGCCACTTTCTGAGGAACCGAAAAGTAGGACCTCAACATATAAATTTAGGGGGGGGAAACAATTTAACCCTTAACAGCTTTGATTTCTCATTTATAAAGCTAAGATAAAGGCATCTTCTAATATTTTGATTGCAGCTCTCTGAATTTTCTCTTAGCAAGCGTTTATAATTACTGATCTAGGTAATAGATATCCAAAGTTGAATAAAGTGCCCTCAGGAGCACACAATCTACTCAGGCCTTATTTATCGTTTGATTCTCAGAATCTAGCATAGTGCTAGACATAAAGTATGGCTCTATAAATATTTGACAACTGGTAAAACAAGAGAAGGGAGGTAGGACTGTGCTTACTTTAGATCTTCCCTAGTGAAAGAAGAATTGCTTGTCATTTCCTTAATGAGTTCAAGTTTTGTATGGGTCCAAAATTAATGATTCTAGTGAATGTGAATATCTTAATTTAAATATGTAGATTTAGATTGGATGCCTGGTGTAAATTCATTAGGGGCAACATCCTGCTTTATCTTGGTTTCTTAGACAGTCTAGATCAAAGGTTCCAGACTCTGGTATGATATCAGCAATAGATGTGATCTTGGAGATCTGGTTCTACCCTTTTTGTTTTATAAGTAGGGAATCCCATCCCAGAATCACTGTCCACAGTCACATAGCCAGTGCCAGGTGCAGTCAAGTCCAGAATCGTCTCTCCTCTTCCACTGCCCTTTGTATGACATGATACCGCCTCTACTTCCTGCATGATATAAACAGCTCATTTCTCCTTGCCTGTGAGGGTGGGAGAGGATAGGCAAGGACCACAAATACCCCTCCCTCCAACTGCTGCAGATCCTCAAATAGACCCCAGTGAAATGGACAGTCAGCACGACAGAATGAAGGCAGGATGTTGGAAGTCCATCTGTTTCAGCTCAGATACCTTGCAAGGGACAAACCTCAGCCCTAAGGCTGCTCGGTGGAGAACTCAACCTCAGGAGCAAGAATATAGTGGACAACTTCATTCAGGGTTTTGATGGGCTTCAGAGAATGATGTCACCCCAAATCTCTGCCTCTGGACTGAGGGAAATGCTTTGTAGCAAGCCATTCTTCATTGTTACATATCTGGGACACTGAAGGCTGTGAAAAATAATAACTACCACAGCAACTGACATTTGGTGACCCACACCTTGTTGAGGACATTGTACTAAGTAGTTGACATGTATTATCTCATTTGATCCTCACCACAACCCTATGACATAGGTGCTGGTATTATCCCTGTTTACAGAAGAGGGAACTTGAGAAGTTAAACAACCTGCTAAAAGTCTTAGAGCCTGAAAAGTTAGCCCATCAACCAAATCCAGCCAGGCTTTACAGCCTGCACAACCACTGGTCAGGTGGCCTAGGGCAAGTCATTCAACCTCTCAGAACTTCAGTTTGGGATGTCAGTTGGGGATAATGATACTTGCCTTACAGCTATGTCACGCAGATTAGATATAATACATGTAAAGCACTTAGTACAGAGTCTATGTTGCATCAAATTAGCCATACAGAGAAGCTATTTTAGCATTCTCTTCCTGCTGTTCTCATTGAATACCTAAAAACTTGTGGGAGAAGACATAAGTCTCTCTATATCTCAATGAGAATAAGTATGAAGTGAGGGCACAATGAAGGCACTGGGAGCCACAGGGTTGTGGACACAATAAGAGACCCCCAAGGACACTTTGCTTATCACAGTTTTGTACAGCTGATGGAGGACAGGCTATTATCTATGCCACAAAATTAGATGGGATATTTATGGACTGGACAATAGAGAGCCTCATTTGACCTATAAAAGGCATTATTCCTTGGGAATAATGGAATAATCCCCTTGGGATTCCCAGGGGAAAACTGAGTTCACTGAGTTCACTTCTGTAGTAATACAACAGCCATGACATAAACCAGTTACAGTGTACCAATGTCAGCCTCTTACACACATTGTCCATCTCATTCTCACAGCAACCCCAGGAAATGGGAATTCTTTTACATTTCCATAGAGAAGGATACAAACCTAAGTCAGCTTTACTCATAAGTGCATGATTAAAATATTGTACTTATTAGAAAAGTCTGCTTGCAAGGAAAATAATCAATTCAATATACTGTAAGCAAAGGAAAACTTTTATGATAAAATAGTATTTCACAGATTCCTGAGTAAGGAACCAGAACTAGGAATAGCAAATTATCTAACTATTCATCTCTATCTATCTATCTATCTATCTATCTATCTATCTATCTATCTATCATCTATCTATCAATTGAATCTATCTATTCATTTATCTACTGACCTATCTCTATCTCTTTGTCTTTTCCTCTGTCTTATTGTCCTTTTTGTAGAGCATCTCTGTACCCTTCCTCAGTCCTAGTGTAGAATTAACCACCCCATACTTCTGAAGTCATCTGCTACTGGTCCAGCCTCTCATGAGGATTTCTTTCCAAGTACCCAGGAGAAGAATCTTATTAGTCCAGCTTGAGTCAGTTGTCTTCCAATGTTTGTACTGGTCCAAAGCAGGCACTACTCTGTATTGCAGAGCGTAGAGAAAGGGATTGATGCTCAAAGGTAAATCAACACGAGGAAAGATATCCTCTATAGCTATACTGCTTTTCTATGAGATATTCAAGCATTTTTTTTTTCATTCCAGAAAATTCAAACTAAGCATGGCCTGTATTAACACAAACATTAATTAAGGAATGTGTAATAAAGGTACTTGATAGCTAAATAAATTTATTTAGGCAGAGAAATTAGTATAACTAAAATGCAGAGCAGCCAGGGAAAGTAAAATATACCAGACTAGTCTCCTAGGAGGGGCTTAACATGCTGTTTGGGTTCTATAGCAATGCTGTCCGATAGAAATAAAATAAAAAACACATGGGTAATTTTAAACGTTCTAGTAGCCACATGTTTTAAAAAGTAAAAGGAAAAAGGTAAAATTCATTTTGGTGATATATTTTATTCAACACAGTATCCAAAATATTATCATTTTAATGTGTAATCAATGTTAAGTATTACTAATGAGACATTTTATATTTTTGTACTAAGTGTTTGAAATCTAATGTGTATTTTGCATCTCAATCTGGATGCAATTTTTTATTGGAATTATCTGATCTGAATTTAATTTTCCAAAATTTACAGTTGAAAAAGTAGGCCTATAATCACATGTCATTATTTTACATTATCTCTCGTTCATTATCAGGGATGAAGTTAATTCATGCCAGAGTTTCCTTTCCCCTGAAATTCTATCATTGTTGGGGGGCAAGGGACAAAAGATGCTGACCGTGCAAACAGATGACACTGATGACAAAATGCAAGCAGGTTTTGTCCTCTCCTGGCAATTATTGTACACAGTAGGTGCTAGCCAGGAAACAACAGCCCATGTAGACAGCACCTAATGACAGGTCCATGGGCTTTTGGCAGAAGCCAGATGAGTACGGGTCTGTAAGTAAAGTCATGGAAAGGCCACCATGCCTAACAGCCTCAATTCAGGCAGGAAAAGTTCCCTGCCAGAAAACGTACGGTTAAGTTCTCATACTCTCCTCCCCTTGGTATTGCTGGGCCTGGTAGGGCCTCGACTTTTCTTATTCTTTTTATTCGTGTTTTGATTTAGGGAAGGAAGAGACAGCTCCAGCTCCCTTTTCTTGGCATCCCAGTCTTCATCGCGCTCATCCAGAGGCAGCCCCTTCTGCTGGGCAGCGCAGCGGTGGTCTTGGCACTCGGGCTCTGCCCTAGGAAAGAAGAAAGGGGCTTCTGAACTTGGAGCAGGAGGGCCTGTCCCAGCCTGGGAATCGGCCTCTATTCACAGGTTCTGCACACAGCAATTCAGTTGAGAAGGAAGGAGGCCAAGTTTGAGCATTTCCAAGCATACACTTAGGGAAGGTCTCAGACACTAAAGAAACTACCTGCACGCGGAGAAACATTGTGTGACCCCAGTGAGATGTTAACAGACTCAAAGATAGTCACTCAGCTTGAAGAAAATGCTACTGATTCTTGAAATGCTCACATTTATAGAGCAGCTTGCAGATTATTGGGAGACTGTTTTCATTTGTTTATTTTTAGTTTTATTTTTCATAACCGTAAAAGTGATGTGTGTTCCTTGTATAAAATTTAAAAGTACAGAAACATATAAGGAAGAAAACGAGAATCACTCACAATCACATATGTATTATATGTATGTATGGATTATGTAAAAAATATATAATTTTAAATGGATATATGGATGGATAAATAGACAATTAGATAAATAGAGCATTATACACACATAGACAATGGGAAATATACACATATATAGTTTTGTATGAGGCCAAAGGTGAGTATGTGACTTGCTTAAAGGCACTTGGAAAAGTCACTTTACAGAGAGAAAATTTGAACCAATATGAGGACAAATGGAATTTAAGAGGGTAGATAATGGTATAGGGAAGGCAAATAGCATCTTAAGTGCAAACCATTATTAAAAGCACAATTCATTCAAAGGACAGCAAACTCGCTAGTCTTTCACCCTAAGCTGGAAGTGACCTTTCAGTCTTCAGACCACACCATGTCCTTCCTCTGCCTAGTCACTCTCTGTCTTATATTAGTGTTATTTATGTAAACAAGTTATTTCCTCTCCCAAACAGTTAAACTTCTTGATGTCCAGCACTGTATCTGGTTTATTTTAGGTCGTTTTTAGTGTCTAACTCAATGACACACACATAGTAGAACTCAAAAATATTTGCTAAATGAGTGGTTTAATGTGAATCAATAAGACATTCCTTAAGTGATCCCCTTGCCTGAAGTCTAGCATTCTTCAATCCCACACAGTACCACTGCCAACTCCTCTACTACACTAGTAAATTGCTAATGCATCTATTTCAGCCTGTGACTCCCCTGATGAGCTCACATTCTTCTGCTTGCCCTGCTCACTGTGGTCACCCTCCCCCTCACCTGACCTTATCCTCCATTCCTCTCTAGTGTGAATGCTCTGCTTAGCCAGGCCACTCATCCCTGCACTGTCCCTGCACTGTCCCTCCACTATCCCTTGCCTTCTCACATATACACACAACCTATGCACATTTCCAACTTGGTGCCTTCACTCCAAATTAACAGTTTTTCACCTCCTCCACTAGCCTGCTAGCTTTCAAGATCCAGGTTAATCCCCCCTTAATTCAGGATTCTTCTCCCTAAACCCTCTAACTGTCAGAAGGGAAGTTCTTAGTGGGAGCTGATGATAAGTAGAAATGACTCACACGTGATGTGACTGATGTGACTTTGTTGTTTTTGCCGGCTCAACACTGCCTACTTTTCTTGGTAACAGCACTCCCCACTCTTCAGAGGCAAGCACCCCTCCTGCATTTCAGTTATGCTGGGGTCATATTTCATGTTGATCTCTGGTCACTAGGGAGGGGCTGGGATTACTTAGAGAGAATCAGTAGAGGACAGTCAAGGGCAGGACCCTGAGGAATGTCAGAATTTAAAAGGCATGCAAGAATATATCATGAGATTTATTCTTAGAAAAAGCACATTTTAAAAGTCATAAGGAATTATAGGAGAAGTAGAAGAAAAACTAAAAGAGAATAGCATCAGATAAAACAAGGGAGAAGGGTTTCAGGAATATTAAATACCGAATTAAGTGGAGGTAAGATGTGAATTGAGAAGAGGCAATTGATTTACCGTGAGGAGATCCCTAATGACT
The DNA here is from genome assembly GCF_008728515.1 of Papio anubis. Classification (NCBI taxonomy): domain Eukaryota; kingdom Metazoa; phylum Chordata; class Mammalia; order Primates; family Cercopithecidae; genus Papio; species Papio anubis. Next base: position 45,094,087 of record NC_044981.1, on the reverse strand, counting down.
TGAGTGACAGCTGATTCAGTATGAGGATCGGGGAAGAAGTCTGAAGCGTGGGTGAGGGATGAAGAAGTGGAGACAACTGCGTAGATTACTTTCCTCAAATGTAATGTTTCAAAGAAGTACAACTATCATGATTAATACTGAGAGAGAGATATATATATATGTTAAAGTTCCAAGGCTACATATGACTATCAAGTAATATCAGTAAGCATTCCTATCATAATATTCAAGCAAATGAAACAATGTTGCCTTTTTGAGAGAAAAACATATTTTGAAACTTTTACAAGCAGACATAAAGACAGTTGACATTTCCAAAAAGGCACACATAATTTATGAAAATCTATTACGTTCCCAGTTTAGTACAAACTCAAAGCTGATCTAATTTTGATATTTAAAATGCACCTCTTTCCTCTGGCTGAAAATGAAATAACAAACCCTTCCAATTAACAGACATTTAAAACCTACTCAATTTGATTGCTAACAAGGCAGAGGAAGGACATGTTGTCTCTCCCCAAGATTTTAGGACCTAACGTTTATCATGATCTTAGATCTTGCAAACACGAACTACTAAAGAATTCAGGTGTTTCTTGGTTTATATAGAGTCAAAATTCTATTCCACTGGGGAGAAGAAAGAGAGGGTAGTTGTTTATAGGTATGGAGTTTCAGTTTTACACGATGAAAAAGTTCTGGAGATCTGTTTCACAACAATGTAAATGTACACAACACTGATGAACTGTATACTTTAGAAACAGTTAATATGGTACATTTTATGTTATGAGTTTTTTATCACAATAAAAATACAGAAACTATTCAAAGATTCTATGTTTTTACACAAATTATTACTATAAAACATGTTAGACACTCTGAGAGGATAAGTGTTTTTCCTTTTGGATTAAAAAAAGTAGATTAGCTTTTAAGTTGCTTAAAAGTGTAGGGAAGAAGAAAGACACAGAGGAATTCAGAAGGGCCTCTAACTTTTTGTTTGTTTGATAATACCTATTTGAACACGTTCACAGTCCAGAAAGAAGTCAAGGGAAAGGAAAAAACACTAAAAATACAAGAGAAAGAGTAAAGATGTAACAAAGAATACACGAATAATGAATGGCCTTCTAGAAGACATGAAGGATTGGATCAAGAGTCTATATGGAGGGATAACACTTTACAAAGGAGGGACAGGACGGCAAGAAGGAGCTGATGTAAATATACATAAAATCTGCAGGTGTGAGCGTTGAAAAATTTGTAACTCATGGCTCAATATTTTTTCTAAAGTAGAAGGCATACCTCTGAAAGCCAGGCTGAGGTGTGATGTTGCTTTAGAACTGCCAATGAGGGAGTAGGACAGGAAGAGATAGCCAAGCTGCTCTGAGGGCTCAGATAAAAGTGGAAATATTCAAACTGCTGGTGATACCCATATATTGACATGTGGGATTTTCTCTAGCTGAACAAGCATAAACGTGGAGAAGACAGAGATTCATCTAAGGTTGGGAATTCCGGGTTACATGCTGGGTTGAGAATTAATAGCAGGAATAGCGGGAGGAGAGTGGAACAATGAAATGTATTATGGTACTCATATGGTAGAGGAAATTTAGTGAGACCTTCAAGAAGGTGATAGATAGGAGAAAAAGGAGAAGTTGAATGACAAGATATCTTGATGAATTCAAGACCTGGTGATAATGCAGGAACTGATAAAGTGAAGAGAGCTATGGTCACATTGTGGTATGTTAGGATTTTAAAAAGTTCAGAGAACAATGTCTGCTGATGCTGAGGTCCACAGAGGATGGAGATCATTGAATGTAGGAGATGATGGATGAAGTTGGGGAAAAGTGAATCCGTGAGTCAGGACTCAAGTTTCTGCCTCTTTACTCCCCAAATCATCTCAATTGTGATATTGGATATTTTTAATGTAAGACATTACCTTTAAGAGAATGTCTCTTGGGTTACTTCTATGGATAACTAACCTCACCACAGGCAAAATTTTCACTTGTTCAACTCTCTGAAGATAACTGCATTTTCAGGTTCTTCGGAGGGCACCCCACCATGAACTGCCCCTGTAGATGGCATTGCTGTCTATAGTCTATATCATTTGGTTTCCAAGCAATGATGCCCTCACTCTGATACCGTACTTTCTCTTGTATGAATTGCTTGTCGAAACAATCAAATTCTAAGTTTCCAAATTTTGTTCAATCCCTCTCAGAGCTATAACTGTTATGTAAATTATTGGTGCTTAATTATGTTTGAATGCTTGGCTGAGCGAAAAAAATAAACAGGTGCTAGATAGATAAGTTCTTTGGTGTGCCTATAAGTAGGGCATTCACAGATGAACATAGAAGTTTTAAAAGATAGGAGGGTACTGAAAAATTGAAGTCTAATTCACCTGCCTCACTTTAAATATGAGACAACTGAGGGTCAGGAAGCTGCCGTGACTTGCACAAGGTCACACAGCCAGTTTGGATGCCTTTCAGAAAGCTGAAGGTCATGATTCTTGCACCATGTCCCATCTTCAAACTTGGTATCCCAATTTTCTTACCTGAGATAATTTCTGCATAATCTAAAACAACATGTTAATATAATTTTGACCCCCAAACTAGTCTTTCAAGTGAAACATTAATAAAAATAACTCAACTAAAAAAATCAATAAAATAATCATCTGTTGGCTGGATTTCCTCATTTCACTTTCATTGACCTGAGACCACAGAATCAGACAAGATCTTGATCACAGACTCCTGTTCCTCTGCTCCTTCTATAGATGGAAAAAAAATAAACTTACTTTTCCAGAAATGCCACACAGGCTTTCTGCCCATAGATCTGTGCAATCCTCTTTGGTGTGTCTCCAAAGAAGTCGGGGGCATCGATGGCAGCGTGCAATGCATGGAGAGTTCTGAGTACATTCAGATGGCCTGATTCTGCTGCAAAATGAGCTGGGGTCCAGCCCACACTAGTAACCAGGCAGGGCCTGGCTCCGTATTCTATCAGGAGCCGTAACACCTCCATTTGCCCTTAAAGGTACCAAGAAGAAACAGGATGAGGTTAGGATAAAGATGTCCCGAGTGGCCTGAGGCCAGGGCCAGCCTAGGTAACACAATGGAAAGGGAACCTTTGCCTTTGAGGAGCCTCCAGTTTCCTATCATCATCCCCTCCTCCCTTTTCCCTCTTCTCACCAGGAACTCAGTGCCCTACCTTACCCCACGAACCTAGTTCTCACCCAGGGCCTGAGCCCTGCAAGCCTTCCCTGTCCTCCTTCCAGGACACTCCCCTACCCTGTGCATTGCCACAGGCCCTGCCCAGGAATCTTGCTTTCTCTCCCAAGCCACACTATACCTGTCTATTGGTAAGGCCCACTCTGTTTTTGACAGTCTCAACACTGAGCCAAAACCAAATATTTTAAGTCCTATTTACATGATAGCTAGCACAGGTTAAGAGCACAGGCTTTCTAGATGTGATAGATGTGATTTCATATCCTGCCAATCCCACTTGCTAACAAGTGGCACCTCAGATAAGAAACAAATATCTGAGGCTAGTTTCCTAATTTGCAAATTAATGATATTACCCCTTATATCATTGAATTCTTGTAGAGTGCGGGCGAAATCACAGACATGAAGTACACAGTACAGTACCCAGCACATAGCAAATGTTCACTAAAAGGTGCTTTGGTATAGCTACCATTACTTTGCACTTAGATTTTTGCAAAAATATCCCAATTAATTTCTCTGCAGCCAGTCTTGCTTCTTGTCAACCCATTCTCCACACAGGAATCACAATAAATGTTTAAAAAGCAAAGTTGACCATAATACTTTCTTACTTAACATTCTTTAATGGCTTTCTGTTGCCAAAGCCTTTGAGAAGCCCATTGCCGGAGTTTTTGCCACTACCTTCCTCCAATTCTGTAACTGAGCTATGTAAGGCGTGGGGGATTCAATGATGAATGAAACAAAGTCCCTATCCTTCTTTGTGATGTTCTATTCCTGTTAAAGGTTGAGAGGGCAAAGGACTAATATTAACTGAGAGCAGACTATACGGTAGGCACTGTACACTCATTATTTTGCTGAATTCCCATCACAGGGCTCCAAAGTGGCATTCTTGCACATAATATTTAGGTGAATAAACAGGCCCAGAGACATTAAATAACTAGCTTAAGGTACTACAACTAGTAAGCGGTGATGTCAGGATTAAAATGTTCCATCTGGGGCTGGGCGTGGTGGCTCATGCCTGTAATCCCAGCACTTTGGGAGACTGAGGCAGGAGGATCACTGGAGGTCAGGAGTTGAAGACCAGCCTGGCCAACATGGAGAAACACCTTCTCCATTAAAAATACAAAAATTCACTCGTCATGGTGGCGCGCATCTGTAATCCCAGCTACTCAGGAGGCTGAGGCAGGAGAATCGCTTGAACCCAGGAGATGGAGGTTATAGTGAGCTGAGACTGTGCCACTGCACTCCAGCCTGGATGACAGAGCGAGACTCTGTCTCAAAAAAAAGAAAAAAAAATGAAATGAAGTTTCCATCTGGCTCTAAAGAAATGTTTGTTCCACTCCCCCACATAGCCTATTGGTTGATAGCCTCATGAATGGTGGACTCAAAGGGGCAGATCTACCTAAGCATTGCCCACTCACCTTTGATTGCAGCCCAGTGAAGTGGGGTCCGGTCATTCCAGTCTACATCTTTGTAGTTTGGGTCACAGAGACCTTTCTTTAAAATCTTCTTCACTAAGCTATAGTCTCCTGCAGCAACAGCTTGGTGAAGCTTTGTCATGTCTGACATTTTGGCCAATTCCATGACAGAAAACAACTGTGGGAGAGACATGCCACTTAGAAAATTCTAAGTAACCCTTTATTCTTAGCCAGTAATCCCACAGACTTCTGTATCATTTATTTCCTTTCCCGCCACATGCGTTTGCCTCTAAGTTTGCCTCATGTGTGTGGCATGAGTGTGCACTTAGAGCTCCTGTGGTTAGTGCCTGCCTGTCCCCTACCCTAAAACTATCGGTGGCTCCCACTGCACACAGAATTATGTCTTAACTCATGGGCTGACACACGGCTACCTGGCCTCAAAACATCCTCTAGTGCTATTTCCTACTCCTACTTCAGAGTTCTAGTCGTGTTCCCTTATGTTAGTTGTGTAATTCTGTGCCTTATCTTTCTCATCTGTAGAATGGATATAATCTGCCAGGGTTGTTGTAAGGATAAATGTCAATTTGCAAAAAAATTTATATTGGATACAGAGCAGGTACTCCATGAAAATTAAACAGTATTAACATTGTTGCACCAGTTGAGATGGACATGCAATCACACAAATAAATACCTAAAAATTGTTACTAATGTTATGCCATAAACCAGCAGTTCTCAAACTATGGTCTGTAGACCCTCAGAAATCCCTGGAGCTCTTTCAGGGGATCAGTGAAGTCAAAGCTGTTTTCATTATATTAAAATGTTACTGGCCTTGTTTCACTATGTTGACAATTGTTCGGATGGCTCAAAAGCAATAGTGCAGAAAACTGCTGGTGCCTTAGCATGAAGCAAGGCAATGACACCAAACTGGACCTGGAAGCATACCATTCACCACACACTCAGAGTAAATTTTAAAAAGCCAGTTACATAGGAACATCCTAAATGAAACGATAAGAATTATTTTTATTAAATCTTTATCTTTGATTACATGACTTAATAAATGTGTTTTTAGAATACAGTACAATGAAATGTGTGAACGTTTAGAAAATATTTATCACCCTAAAGACAAATATTTTCCATGACAAAGAAAGGATGTTATGAAATCATGCATGGATAAAGAGATCCATTTGGTAGACCAATGGATTTTAATAAAACAGTATAGAAAGTGCATTGATACCATTTCAGTTTGCACATTGCAACTAACCTTTAAGACACTACAACTTATACAATTTTGTTATAGTATCAAACAATATCCATAATTATCTGAAAATATTTCTCCCTTTTCCAACTTTATATATATAATATATACAAGCGTATATTATATGTACACACATATAGGTATATATAATATACATGTGTATATATGTATGTGTATATAATATATAATTATATATTATATATACATGTGTATATGTATATGTATATATATCATACACATATATGTATATATGTATATATATATTGTATATACGTGTGTGTGTGTGTATAACCACATTGTCTTTATATACCAAACAACACTTAACCAAAACAACAAACTGAATGCAGAAGCAGATACAAGAATCCAGCTGTCTTCTCTTAAGTCAGATATTAAAGAGATTGGGCAGGGGAGCGTAAACCTATGTGACTAGTCACATTTCTTTTGTTTTGGAAAATACATTTATTTTCATAAAATGTCATTTATATTATAGTGTAATAAGTTTAATACAGTCTTTTAAATGAACTAATCAATATTTAAAAGTTTTCTCAGTTTTAATTTCCAATAGAATAAATTGACAGCTATAACCCACATAAACAAAAGCTCTCTGGGGCTCTCAATAATTTTTAAGAGTGTAAAGAAGCTCTGAGAACAAACAGGTTGAGAGCTGCTGGTGTAAACAAGGAGCTGAGATAGAAAACAAGAGTAGAGAGAGTACCATTTGAGACGGGGCCGTTGGGAATGTCTCTGATCTCAAGATTTAAGTTGGGATCACAAGAAGGAGCTGGTGTCAACCTCACTAACTGTGACCAGCAGCAGCAGCCCCTGCGAACTTGTTAGAAACACAAAATATTGTGCTCAGCCCCAGACCTACTGAATCTGAAACTCTGGGCGGTGGCTGGCCATCTTTGTTGTGGTAAGCCCTCCAGGTGAGTGCACTGAAATGTGTGAACAGCCCTGGAGGGAGAGAAAGAAAATAAAAGAAATTAAAATACAATGCCGTAAATGCCTGGGGGACAGAGAGAAAGAGCCATTCACAAAGACTGGGAAGTAAAAGGAGCTTTCTCTAAAAGTGGCCTAAGCTGGGTCCTGAAGGGATGGGTCAGAGACATATTGGCAACTGATGGAGGTGGAGGATCCCCTGCTGAAGGACAGCCATGTCTGTGGCTGGAGTCACACACTGCAAAGGGCAGGTGGTTCCTAATATGTAAACCAAGACTCAATAAACTTTTACAGATAGTAAATATTATTAGGCCAAGAGGAAAAAAAAGAGGGGAAAAAAAGAGAAAAATATATATGCCAAGAGTCTATTATACATATGAAAGAGAAAACTCCTGCTTCACCCTGCCCTACTTTCCTGGGGTGGATCTTTCTACCTTCTTTGTACCCTGGAGGGTATCTCCTCAGCTGGAGATATTCTTAGTGGAAAGAGGACAGGCCTGAGGGGGAAGGGCCTGGTCGGTGAGATGGTCAGTTTCACTCTGCCCTAGTGATGCTCAGATCCCAGTGAGCTTTCTCTCCTCCTAGAGGGGTCATCTCCAGTTAGTTGGCAGGAGACAAGGTGGTTCATGGAGCCACCAACTCCCATACTGAGATTCCACTGCTCAGTCCCAGCAGTTGCCACCAGGAGAGTCCCCATTGTGTAGGTGGTGACCAGCAGGGCCCGGGCAGTGGCCAGGCACAGCTGTGGGCTGCTGACAGGGCAGCAAGGGCAGAGGGCATTGCCTGGGCTTGCTCTGGGAGTCTGTGCCATCCCATGGAGGTTCAGCACCTTAAATGGTGACCACGGGCCTACAAAAACGGGGTGAGTAAGATTTGGTCTGTAGACCATAGTGTGGCAACCTCTGATGTACACAAATCATTAGAGATCTTATTAAAATGCAGATTCTGATTTAGTAGGTCTGGAACCTGGCCTGAGATTCAGCATGTGTAACAAGTTCTCACAGTGCTACTAGCTCACTTACCACACTCTGAGTAGCAATATCTCTGTGGCTAAAAAGTAAGGTATAGACTGGCAGGAAGCAAGATTGGAGAGCTGAGGAGGGAGTAAGGATGTGGTAGCTGTTCTCAACTGAGGGGCTACATGAGAATCAGCAGTGGATTTTTAAAAATACAGATGCCTGGGCCTCAGTCCAAAAGGAATCAGAATTTTGGGGTGTGCAGGACAAGGATTGGGCATGTTTTGTGAAATAGATGCTCTGTACATACTATGTTAGGTAAGAGAGAAGATGGCACAGACTGCATTTTACTTTTAAAATTCATTTTAATAAAATCCCTTATACCGGAGTGTTTGATCAATGATAAAATTGTAAACAAAAACACTAGAGTGTTTCTAATCTGAGGGTGCCACTAAAACAAAACCATTTTTTAAATCAGTGTCTGGAAGTCTTTTCGCTTGCCTTTCATAGAAGCCTTCAAGCAGGTTTACATTTCAACCAACCTCATTTGTCCCACATTTGAGTTCATGCCAAGATTCCATAACTTCCCATGGATGAGTTGCAATTCAAGTGGAAGCATTGGGCAGCAAAATTTATTTCCAGAGAAATGGAAAATCTGATTCTAAAAAATTGTATGGAAATGCAAGTGATCCAGAAGAACTGAAACAATCTTGAAAGAGAACAAAGTTAGAGGACTCACACTTCCTGATTCCAACAAGTATACCAGGACAATTCAGTGACAAAATAACAGTCTTTTCAATAAATGATGCTGAGACAACTGGATATCTATAGGTAAAAGAATGAAGTTGGTCCTTTCCCTCACAGAGATTTATTCCTGTGTTTTCCCCTAAGAGTTTTATAGTTTTAAGTCTTACTATTAGGTCTGTGATCCATTTTGAGTTAATTTTTATACATGACACTTGCCGCAAAACAATTGAACATAAATATAAGGGTTTTTTTCTAGACTCTCAATTCTACTCCATTGCTCTAAATATCTATCTTCATGCTAGTACTACACAGTCCTGATTACTGTAGGTTTGTAGTAAGTTTTGAAATGGGAAAGTCTGACTATTCCAATGGGCTATATACCCAAGAGAAGAAAAATAGATATCCATATAAACATTCGTACATGAATGTTCATAGAAGCATTATTTATAATAGGCAAAAGTGGAAATATCCCAAAGGTTCATCAATAGATGAATACACAAAATGTGGAGCATCCATATAAAGGATTATTATTTGGCAATAAAAAGGAATAAAGTACTGATACATACTTTATGGATGAACCCTGAAACATGCTAAGTGAAAGAAGCCAGTTACAGAAGACCACATATTGCATACTTCCATGTATGTGGAATGCTCAGAATAAGCAAATCTAGATAGCTAGAATGTATACCATAGGCAGCCTAGGGCTAGGATGGAGGTTGGGGTGGGGAGTGACTGCTGATAAATACAGGATTTCTTTTTGGGGTGATGAAATGTTCTTAGATTAGATGCTTTCACAACACCAAAAGGCCAAAAACCACTGAATTGTACATTTTAAATGAATCCAATTTTATGGTATGTGAATTGTATCTTAATAAAGCTGCTTTTAAAAATACCTATTAATTAGAAGCTTTCTACAAAACAAAAACAAACACAATTTGTTTGCAGAAAATATATGCAATTCACTAGCTTAGCATTGACTACTGAAATTTATCAATTGGTTCCTTTAGCAACCAATCCTTGTGAATTTGATTAAATGCACTTGATTTCCTATCTTTCTGGTGGATGTGTCTCTACCAGAAAGATAGGAAATCAAGTGCAAAGTAGTCAATAAATATCAGTTCTAATAAATGTCAGTGATTTTTAATAACTATAGTAAATAAGAGAGGGTAACATAAAGGCACTTACTGTCTTGTGTGAAATCCAAGGAGCTCTGTGCTGGCGGGCAGTCCTAACTATCCGGAGTGTTGTGCCCATGCCATGGAAACTGACTCCTCCTTCTGCATGAAAGCCAGCCAGTCAACTTCAGCTTCCCTAGGTGTTTGATGGGGTGGGATCCCCAGTCTGTTTCACATCCTAACTCTTCAGCAGTTCCAGTCATCTTTTTTAGTCCAAATGTGCTGGCCCTTAACAGGATCTTTCAAATAGTATTTAATGCAAAAATAAAAATAAAAATAAAAAAAGCTGTGAATGATTTTCTGCCCATGTAACACTGTGACGGAGGTAGGCTGCGTAGCGACCGTGTATCCATAGGAGATGTGAGACCTGTAGGGGAGTGGGGACAGTTTGGGCTCCTCACATTCAGAACCAGTTGTCAGGTCTTGGGCAGGTTCCTTAACTTTAGAGAGATTTTTTTTTTTCCTCAACAATAACATGAAATTTTAACATCTTTTTTTGCATAGTGCTATTAAATATGATTAGTTAAAATAATTTAGAAAACACTTGGCACAGGGTAGATGCTTTTACAAAGAAGAAGAAGAGGAAGAAGAAGAGGAAGAGGAAGAAGAAGAAGAAGAAAAAGAAGAAGAAGAAGAAGAGGAGGAGGAGGAGGAGGAGGAGGAAGGTCAATGAAAAATTCCTAGGTGCTTTCTTTTTACTTCCTGTTTTTACCACTTGCTCTAAGTGAAAATCTACCATATTGATGATGATGCTGGTCAAAAAGACCTTATTTCTTCTTCCTTCCTTTCTACATTTTCCCTACCTTTTCCTTCTCTCCTTCCTTCTCTTTTTCCCTCTCTCTGAAGGGAGTTCCTCTCTCTCACTCTCTCTCTCTTACTCTCTTTCCTACGTCCCTCATTCTCCATCCATTTCTCTCCCTGCCTTCCTTCTCATATATATTTAGCACATGCCTTATATCTGTCAAGCCCCACTGTACTGGGCCCTGTGAAGATCAAGACACCCATTGTTCCTGTCTTCCTTGAGCTTATGGTCTAGATAAGAATAAACAAGAAAACAAATAAATGTACACAAGTAGACTCACAACCTGTACAAGTACCATGAACAAACAACCTACAATAGCAGACAACACCAGGAAAGGAGTGTGGGCAACCTTTGGGGATGACATTTGAGGGTCTGAAGGGAGACCTGGCACAGGAGAAGAAATCAGGCATCTGAAGAGCTAGGGAAGGTGACCTGGGTGGTGGGAGGAGAGGAGCTTGACTTAGATGAAGAATGAAGAAGAGGATGATGCAGCTGGTTTATGGAGTGTGGGGCAAGTAGAAGATGAGATCATTCCCGGTCTACTAGGACACGGTAAGGAGTTTGGATTTTATTCCAACTACAAAGAACAGACATTGGAAACACTTAAACAGTGAAGAAGAATGTGCAACTTTCATTTTCTTAAAAGACTACTTTGACTATTATGTGGAGAATGGAGCAAAGGGAGACAAGATGGAAAGCAGGAAGACTGCTGAGGAGGCTACTGTGGAAGTCTAAACAAGAAAGGATGGTGACTTGGTGAACTGTGGCCATAGACATGAAAGAAGTGAGTGAAATTAAAAGTTTTTTAGGAGGGAACATTGACAGGAGTTGCCAATGGATTAGGCATGAGTACTGGGGGGAAAGAGGGCATCAAGGATGACCCTTGGGTTTCTGGCTTGATGAACCTGGTGGAAGGTGGTGACATTGGTGGTAGGTGGTGACTGGGGTAGGGCCAAGTTTGGGTAAGGGAAGGACAGTATAAATGAAGTGTTCTGTTTCAATGTGTTAAGTTTGAGATACCTACAAGACACCCAAATATCAAGTAGGAATCTAGAGTTCTGTGACTTTGGGCTAAAGATACATATACTGGAGTTATCAGCATATAGGTATCATTTAAAGATATAAGAGTATATAAGATAATCTAAGGATAGCAAGTGCAGAGATGAGACCCAAGCTCTCAAACCCTTAGATCTGGCAGCAAAGAATAATTAGCAAAGGGTATTAAGAAGCACCACTGAGAGGTAGGAGGAAAACCAGGAGAATTGAGTCTTATGGAAGCCAAGAGAAGAGTAGCAGTAGCTGTCAACCATTTAAAAGGGAGTAGAGTTTAATGTGTGTCTATCACAACCAGAAAGATGCATATGAGACCCCTTCCCCACCCTCAAAGAGCTCAGTATCTCATCACCCTTTCTAAGATTTGTAACAGTCCTGGTTCATATCAGGGGAACTCACCCCCGATAGTTAACGTGGGTTCTTCTCTATTTCCCTAAGCATCGACTGGTCTGAGAAATGAAGGGAAAGAGTACAAAAGAGAGATATTTTAAAGCTGGGTGTCCAGGGGAGACATCACATGTTGACAAGTTCCATGATGCTCCCTGAGCCATAAAACCAGCAAGTTTTTATTAGTGATTTTCAAAAGGGGAGGGAGTGTACAAATAGGGTGTGGGTCACAGAGATCACATGCTTCACAAAGTAATAAAGTATCACAAAGCAAATGGAGGCAGGGCAAGATCACAGGACCACAGGATGGGGTGAAATTAAAATTGCTAATGAAGTTTTGGGCACGCATTGTCATTGATAACATCTTATCAGGTGGCAGGGTTTGAGAGCAGACAACCTGTCTGACCAAAATTTATTAGGTGGGAATTTCCTCATCCTAATAAGCCTGGGAGCACTACAGGAGACTGGGGCTTATTTCATCCCTTCAGCTTTGACCGTAAAAGACGGCCACCTCCAAGGGGGCCGTTCATAAGCCTACCCTCAGGGGTGCATTCTCTTTCTCAGGGATGTTCCTTGCTGGAAAAAGGAATTCAGTGATAGTTCTCCTATTTGCTTTTGAAAGAAGAGAAATATGGCTCTGTTCTGTCCGGCTCACTGGCAGTCACAGTTTAAGATTATCTCCCTTGTTTCCTGAGCAATGCTGTTATCCTGTTCTTTTCTCAAGGTGCCCAGATTTCATATTGTTCAAACACACATGCTCTACAAACAATTTGTGCAGTTAATGCAATCATCACATGGTCCTGAGGCGATATACATCCTCCTCAATTTACGAAGATAATGGGATTAAGAGATTAAAGTAAAGGCAGGCATAGGAAATCACAAGGGTATTGATTGGGGAAGGGATGAGTGTCCATGAAATCTTCACAATTTATGTTCAGAGATTGCAGTAAAGACAGGTGTAAGAAATTATAAAAGTATTAATTTGGGGAACTAATAAATGTCCATGAAATCTTCACAATTTATGTTCTTCTGCCATGGCTTCAGCCGGTCCCTCCATTTGGGGTCCCTGACTTCCTGCAACATCTCTCCCTTTCTTTTTATATAAATGTGCCATGGCTATGAAAGTTTGTTCATTCTCTCAATTTTGAAGCCAGATTCTTTGACTGGTCCAGCATACTAAAAACAAGCTGATTAAACAGAGAAACATAATTCCAAAATGTACTACAGTGGAGTCCCCAGTAGACTTAATCCAAGTCAAGAGGTTTAATCCATAAATATTTTCTGCCACCTGATCTAACACCTCAGCTCTAGGCACAATGGATAAGTGAGCTTGAGAGGCTTCAAAAATTTGTTTCTTTAATTTAGTTATGTCCAATGATAAATTGTCTTCCCTACCCAGAAGGTGTCCTTTGACCATTTCCCATGAATGATCAGTCTTGTTTTAGGAATACAGGGTGATACAGAAATCAGAGGTATTCCAGTCACACTGCTTTTGCATGCAATGTTTGAGACTCACTACCCAAGCTCCAAGCCAAATAACAGACTGTCTTAAATCATTAATTTGATTAGCCAATTTTTGATCAATGCCTTGTTGAGAATTCTACATTTGGGTGGAATTGGTTTGCTGATCATTAACAAAATGAGCCTTTTGAATAGATTGATGTAATGCCATTCCGGCAGTGGTGGCCAGCGCAGTGACTGTAATTAGGCCCATGATCACAGCAATTAAAGTAAAAACAAATCTCTTAGATCTTTTTAGAATTCACTGTAACACTTCATTAATTAAATGTATTGAGTGGGAGGATTTCCAAGGTCTGGGCAAAGTTACTGGAATCCAGATTCCTTCTCGAGCTGGAACCAACATTACCCTTTTCCTGGAGTCAAAATGGGAGTTAATACAACAGTAAAAGCAAATTTTTCACAATCCAATTTATGTAAAGCAATATGAAAAAAAGACAATCTTTAAGATCAATAACTATGAGGGGCCAATTTTTAGGTATTAAAGCAGGGGCAGGCATGCCAGGTTGGATGGCTTCCTTAGGTTTAATTACAGTGTTAGTGGCCCTTAAATTGGTTACCATCTGCCACTTGCCTGATTTCTTTTTTGCTAGAAACACTGGAGAATTCCAGGGGGAAAGAGAGGGTTCCACATTTCCAAGTTGTAACTGTTCAGTAAGCAGTTGAGTTAAAGCCTACAGTTTTATTTTATTTATTTATTTATTTATTTATTTTAGAAAGTGGCCACTGCTGAATCCAAACGGCTGTGTCAGATTTTCATTGTAAAGGGATAGGATCAGGAAGCGTGGCAGCAGCCGCCACTAAAACAGTCCTGTTTTCTTTTATAATAACTGGGAGGGGTTTAGTAATCCCTTCATGTTTTGGACCGAGACCGAGACCAGGAACAAACCCCATGTTTTCCATCATATGCTGACTGGGAGCACTATAAAAGTTACATGGAATATTAATTTTAGCCTCAGTATCTACTAGGCCATCAAAGCTTTTTTCCTTGAATGTGTACGGTGTAGGTGGGCCATTGTTTAGAAATTACATTAATCCCAGAAGTGGCCTTTTCACCGCCAGAGCCCATCCCAGGGCCACCATCCCAGGGCCACGTGTCTTGTCTCCTTTGTTTAAAATGATATTAGGTAGTAAAAGCAATTGAGCTTGTTTAACAGTAGTAAAAGAAACAGGAGCTTGACCCGGGGCACATAATTTATCCCAAGCTCTCATACACACCTTTGTTACTTGTTTTGTGATAACAGTATCAAAACCTAATTGGGCATAAGTATTAGAGAAACTATCAGAACCTGTGAGCTGAGCCTGAGTAACTAGAATGCCATTAGTTCAATTTAGTTGAGCCTGCAGACAGGCCTCCTCTGCCCACCAAGCTGAGATAGAACAGCTTTTTGCCAAAAGGTCCCAGTCTAAAGGGAGCAAAATGACCTCAGTACAAAAAGTTTGTAATACCATTTTAGCATAAGAAGAAGTAGGGCGATACTGAGTACGAGCATCCTTAAATTATTTTTAAAAAGTAAATTTGAGCAGCGCATATCGACGCAGACTGGAATGGGAGTGTGAGAAAGGGGAATTGAAGGAGTAGAAGAAGCAGAAGTATACTGGTGATCACAGGCATTTATGTGTGAAGAAGGGTACAGAGAAGCAGGCTGAGTGGATGGCAAAGTGACCAGTTGAGGAACCGAAACGACAGGAGGGTGAGGGGCTGAAGTGGACAGGAAGGGCCTATAGAATTACAGGTAAATTGTAGTTTGGTCCTGGAGCCATTAGGTAACACCCAGAGGCAAATGCTGCAAAGGTTTGAAGAGGGAAGAATTAGCATATCTATGGTCCATATGGTCCCAGGCTGTGTGAGTCCTGGCCTCGGGAGCTTCAAGTACCGGCTCTTCATGAAAAAAAAGTAGGATCATCAGGGGGTAACATTAAACCACAGTCACTAGAGTTAGACATTGAATTTTCGGTATCTTTAGGTAGGGGAGGAGTAGCTGAAGGGAGAGGCTGATCTGATAACGAAGGCCCTGTGGGAGAGGAAAGTTGAGGAGGTATTAGGATGGCATGCACAAAGGCCCAATCATCCCAAACAGTGTTGGAAACATAATTCCCTGTCAAGACCAGTTCCTGGAATGCTGCAACAAGATCCCATACTTTTACATATATGGTTCCTTTTTCAGGAAACCAAGGACAGTATTTTTCCACTGCCCTGAATAGAGTGACCATATTTTCCATGGTTACTCGGACCCTTCCCTGTTTTAACAGGTCTACATCTAAGGTTCCTTTTTCAGGAAACCAAGGACAGAATTTTACCACTGTCCTGAATACAGTGACCATATTTTCCATGGGCACTCAAACCCTTTTCTGTTTTAACCGGAGTTTAATATAGAAGAGGTAAGTATAATTTTTATACTCCGTATGACCCACAGTTAACCCAGACCATACACAGACTACTTACCAGTCATCAGGGAGTTGAACACGCATGTCTGTGGACCATACCAATGACGTTTCTCCACACCTACCAAAGGGAATCAGGTTCCCACATGCACCTAGGAAAAAAGAAAAAACCACATTGCCGCATTAGATATCAGGGGAACCTGCCCCTGATAGTTAACGTGGGTTCTTTTCTATTTCCCTAAGCATCAACTGGTCTGATAAAGAAAGGGAAAGAGTACAAAAGAGAGAAATTTTAAAGCTGGGTGTCCGGGGGAGGCATCACATGTTGGCAGGTTCTGTGATGCTCCCCAAGCCATAAAACCAGCAAGTTTTTATTAGTGATTTTCAAAAGGGGAGGGAGTGTACGAATAGGGTATGGGTCACAGAGATCACATGCTTTACAAAGTAATAAAATATCACAAAGCAAATGGAGACAGGGTGAGATCACAGGACCACAGGATGGGGCAAAATTAAAATTGCTAGTGAAGTTTCAGGCATGCATTGTCATTGATAACATCTCATCAGGAGGCAGGGTTTGAGAGCAGACAACCTGTCTGACCAAAATTTATTAGGCAGGAATTTCCTCATCCTAATAAGCCTGGGAGCACTACAGGAGACTGGGGCTTATTTCATCCCTTCAGCTTTGACCATAAAAGACGGCTGCCTCCAAGGGGGCCGTTCATAAGCCTACTCTCAGGGGTGCATTCTCTTTCTAAGGGATGTTCCTTGCTGAGAAAAATAATTCAGTGATATTTCTCCTATTTGCTTTTGAAAGAAGAGAAATATGGCTCTGTTCTGTCCAGCTCACTGGCAGTCAGAGTTTAAGATTATCTCCCTTGTTTCCTGAGCAATGCTGTTATCCTGTTCTTTTCTCAAGGTGCCCAGATTTCATATTATTCAAACACATATGCTCTACAAACAATTTGTGCAGTTAACACAATCATCACAAGGTCCTGAGGCGACATACATTCTCCTCAGTTTACAAAGATGATGGGATTAAGAGATTAAAGTAAAGACAGGCATAGGAAATCACAAGGGTATTGATTGGGGAAGTGATAAGTGTCCATGAAATCTTCACAATTTATGTTCAGAGATTGCAGTAAAGACAGGCATAAGAAATTATAAAAGTATTAATTTAGGGAACTAATAAATGTCCATGAAATCTTCACAATTTATGTTCTTCTGCCATGGCTTCAGCTGGTCCCTCCATTTGGGGTCTCTGACTTCCCGCAACAGGTTCAGCTTGATTTCATTGGACAAATACCTGATGAGGAACTAGTATGTGTTGATGCAAGGGTACAGAAGCAGAGGTCCTGCCCTCAAATAGCTTGTAATAAGGGACAGATGGTAAAAAGTTGCATGCATCTGTGGCCTCACCTTCTCTTTACACCCTCTCACAGGTTTCCTTCCCCTAATAACAGGTGTCTGACATCTAATTTCTTGGCAAGTCATAAGCTGGCCAGAGAGTAAGGCAATCAAAGGCAGAGGCCCCCAGGATTTCCCCAGGATTTTCCACAAGTCCAGAGTGATCTACTTCTACTATACTAAAAGGAAGAAGGAGAAGGAGAAGATGAAGTGACGAAAAAAGGTGCAAAATACTATAGTATGTTTTGAATTAAAAAAATAAAACTTTGACATAATACACAGAGTTCTATAAAAATAAGGCCAAAATAAATCTTCATCTTATGAAAATATTAATTATTTGCTAACTACAAGTAGTAGGGTCTGCTAACGTGATACTCAGTTTGTATGATACGTGTTTCTCAGTGCTTTTAGTGTGCCTTTGTGACTGAATGAAGGTCAAAAGTCTACAGTCAAAAGTCTCTCACCTATCCTGCGATAGGTCACAGAGGTCACCTGGGGCAATATCTATGGGTCAGCCATTGATCTTTGGTCACATTGGCTAAAGCACTGGGACTAAATTTTCTGGATGAGGTGATTTGCAGGAGACCTTTTTTTCCATAGAATCAAAGTCATTTTTAGATCAGGAAGAAACTCTGGAAATAATATATCCAAAACTCATTTTATAGGTGAGAATATTGAGAGCCATTGACATTAAATTATTTATTTAAAGTAACACTGCTGCTGTGTTTTAGTTCATCTCTTACCACCTCCTGGACCCCAGCTAAGTTCAACATACATAATCTATGCACAGCAACTGCACATTACGGGTTCAGTTCAGGGCTCAGGGTTCAGGGTTGAATGGGTGTGGTCTAGGCAGCTCCGCCACCCATGAGCTGCTGACTCTTGCTCGGAACACTGAGATTTGATTCTCTCCTACCTCCCTCCAATTCTAAAGAGGATGATAATAATAACAAACCCATATAGGCTTTGTTCTAAGTACTTGAAAACACATTAACAAGTTTATTTCTGTGGGGCAGGTACACCTATTATGCCTGCTTTACAGAAGCAAAAACAAAGGCACATAGTAATCAAGTAACTTCCTTAAGTTTACAAAGTTAGCTGTGGGACAGTTCTGGTAGTTTGGTTGCAATATCCATGTTCTTATCTACTATGCTACACATTGCCTCCTGAGGTGGAAGTCAAACTTAACATTTGAAAGTTATTGAAGTTAAGACTTCTCTCTCCGGGAAATAACCCAGTTTCAACTTCAATATGTATGAAAGAGGCAATACAGTAAAGGGACGGAATGGTGACTTGGACAATGGGAGTGGCAGGAAGGAAACGGAATATCTGTTAGATGCCTTTGTGCATGAGGTATTGTTCTAAGTATTTTATGGATATTATTTCATCAGTCCTAACACCAAGCCTGAAATACAGATAATTTGCAGGCAAAGAAACAGGCTCAGCGGCTCTGCCTATGGAGTAGCCATTCTTTTCTTTCTCTACTTCTCTCTTGAAAAAAAAGAAAAGAAAGAAACTGAGGCTTAGAGGGCTTACACATACTCAAAGCAGGTCTCTCTATTTCTTGTTGAGTGTTATAAGGATGAGAGCTGATGAAACTTGGTGCCTGATGGCACTACTACCAAAGCTCAGACCTCAGGCAAGTTCTCGAGTTCCCTGCATCTGGGACTAGGAGGGTAAGAGTTGGGTTCCTTCTGGGCTTCTGGATTATTCATTCCCTTCTGTATATATCCATTTTACTGGAGCTTTCACAGGGCCTCCTAGTCAAGGAGTAGGACCTGAGTTGACATCTTGGACCACCCATGGGAAGAGACTGGAGAAAAAGCCTGTGCTGGATGTAGGATTCCAGCATTGCTGCTAATCAGTCCAAACTGGAAGTGTGTGTCAATCCATCATGAAGCTTGTAACATCTTGCTCTGGGGAGTTAGGATTTCCAAGTGGACCATGTTTCCTCTAAAGTGTTATTTGAAGCAGATACCAGCTTCAAAGACACAGCTATGGCTCTCCTCTCAGTCTTTCCTGTGTGCTGCACAAACTGAAGGTGGGCCTACGTAGCTCCCTCATTCTGTAGACCCTGACACTTGCATGGATTTACAAAAGGGCTCCATATCATTGCCTTGGTATCTCATATGGCTTCCACCTAGGAGCCCTTGTCCAGACAAGTCATCCTTTTTAGCCTCTCTGGTATACCTATTGTCCCCAAATCAAGTTCCTTGAAGGAGTTTCTTTGGGGGATAAATTCACAACAAATTATTTCCTGAGTACCTGATCACACATGTGAAAAAGATCACTTCTGTCTTTAAGAAGTTATTAATCTAGTTGAGGAGGTAAGATATTGCACAACAAAATGTAATTGAGGCTATGTTAAATGCTGTAACAGGGGCACTAAAGCACTTGAAGACTGGTATATAGGAATAAGCGGGTATGCTGGACATCTTCCATTTGTCTCATCAGATCCACTCTTCATTGTTCCCACCTGGCATCCGTGGGCTCTGGTGCCACTGGCTTCCAGTCGGGCCTGGGCAATTTCCATCATGAGATTGGAGGGTGGATGGAGAGTGGGTTTGGAATATTTAGTCCCTTGGCCTCCCTCCTGCCTGAGTGCCAAGGATTTGCTGTGACGGTCACAGCTCCTACCTGGTGGCCTTCTCTATAGAGTTGTTCTTGCTAGGTCACAGCTACTGTTTTCTCCTCTTGCTCCTGCAGGTCCATGCATAATAAGGGCTCTTCAGTGTTGTTTGCCCAGAGTCACTGCACTATGCCTTGTTGGGTTTCCTAAACTCTCCTTTCACCTTTGTCCACATTCACTTTGTTAAACATTCATCCAATAATCCAGTTTGAGCATGCTGTGTGCTTCCTGCCAGGACCTGGACCAATAAAGTAGGAATTCAACAAGCCAAAGGGATGCCACGACATGACGTCCAGAATCGTTGAGCATAAAGTGAACTGAATATGGGAGGCCTAAATGAAAAAGAGCTTGAGGCCAGATCCTGGGAGGACACAAATGCCATGTCAGGATGTCTAGATTTTATCTGTACCTGTGTCCAGTGGGAAATGTTGGCAGTTGCTGAATGGGGAAGTAGACTGAATTAAAGTCCATCCTTTATTTTTGGAGATGTAATTTTGCCATAACAATGTAAAATGTATTCTGGGGTAAAGGATACCCATGGAGGTGGAAGAACGAGTTAGAAGACAAAAATATGCATAAACTCTGACTCAGAAAATTCATTTCTAGGTATTTCTCACAAACAAATAATTAAAAACATGCATAAAAATTTAACTGCAATGATAGTCACTGAAGTACCTTTTCAAAAATTAAAAATTAGGAATAACCCAAATTTTCACTAACAAGAAAATAAATATTTAGCCTTTCAAACCGATGCTGTAGATGTGGATCTGTTGGCTTAGTAAAATGCTAGTATTATATGGCTGAATGAAAATAGAGTCTTATCAAAATAGCCAATAATTTCAGTATACGTATTTGTTTATGTGGAAAAAGCCTAAATGGATATATATTTAATTAGTAATAAGAACTTTTTAAAATAATGAGCATGTATAATTTGTGTAAACAAAAGAAACATTTTGTAATTGTCAGGGTTAGACCTTTTGAGGGCCTTGATTAGCACGAAAACAGTAGGAACTGCACAACTAGATAAAGGATATGGGTGACTGAATCACAGTGTCAACTGAGAGAAACCTGGGAGTTCGGATTTAGCACAATGCCTCCTACATCTTGATTAAGGTGAGTAAGGGTGTTATCAATGACTGGGGTAAGGAAAAATGCCCTGAAGACCAATTTGGCAGGCCGGGTGGTAGAATCCAGTTACTGAATGCATACAAAAAAACCCATTGTGACATTCACAGTTCTCAAGTCCCTAAGCGAACCACATCCACAAAAGATATCAAGGCATTGCCAATGAGGAATGAAGGCTTAGTCTGGCATTGGATAATTAGTTTTTGAATTGGCTAAAATATCAAATAAAAGATTAGTTTTTTCTACTTCAAAAACTTAGAGGCATAGTTACTATCATTGAACTCTTGGATCTCAAATTCTATTCTCAGACCATGATATGCTACCTTCCCACTTCTGTCACTCTGTCTTGTGGTAGGTTCTTCCAACCCACACAAACCACCAGTATCTTCCAGGTCTTCCTAGTTATTCACATACATATTCATATATGTATGAATTGTCTTTCTCATATGTATATTTATGTGAGATATGGCAAGATTTCTCTTCAAACAGCCTGCTCAGTTTCTTATTCTCTAATTCCAAATTACTACCCCTCTTTCTTCTTTCTGATTTTACTACATGCCCAGGCATGCCACAGCCCCAGCTCACATTTCTTTCCTTACTTGGGAATGGACTGCCACTCTAGTCCTCTGTAGATGACCCCTTTCTCCTCTCCCCTCTCTCCCATCATAAGCCCACCTTATCTAAGAAAGTTTAAATATTTAGCCAATCGAGTCCAGTTTAGATTGTGCCATCTGACCCCAACCAATGGGGAAAGGACACAGGGGCAGGAGTCGCCTCAGGAATAAAAGCTTCTACTCTCCTTTGTTCTGTGTGCTCTCGTGGCAACCAGCCCTACAAGAAGCATCCTTCTGCACAGAAGTAAATTTGCTTTGCTGAAAAATCCTTTATTTGCTCATTTTTCTTTAAGACTCCGAGCTTTATTTCTAACAATTTACGTATCTCTATATGCATATATATCTATATACATACTAATAGCTAACATCTATCAAGTGCTCACTCTGCTTGTCAAACATTGTTCCAAGCACTCTACATGCATAATTCCTTATCATCCTCACTGCAACCCAGTGATGTAATTGCTGTTATTATTTCCATTTTACAGATTAGGAAACTGAGGGGTTAGAAGGCTACATGACTTGCCCAAGACCTTAGAAGGAGTACAGGTAGAGCTAGATTCCAGGCTTTGTCTGACTCTGCTCTCTTAATAATCACACTCACATCTAAAAAAGCATCTAGAAGGTATGTACCAAATTGTTAAATAATTACCAAATGAAGTTGGGGTTATAGGGCAACCTGCACTTCGTATTTTTTTCTGTTTTGTTTAGATTTCTAGCAATATCAATATTACATCTTAACTGGAAAACATGTTTTCAAATTACCATCAATTATGTCATTTTCTTATGACATAATTGATGCATGTTGTGATGTACTACTACTGCCATGTGCTAGACTTTGTACTGGATGCGAGAATAAAAATGATGTGGTTTCTGTCCTCAAAGTGCTCGCTGTCCAAATTCTATTACATTACCCAGAGGACTTTTTTAGTAACCCCAGCCCTCCTTTCATTCTTATCTTCTGATTTGTCCTATCCATATGCCTAATGCTCTTGACATGATGGAGAACTTGATATTCCCAAGATGTATTATTCACTTTTAGGCCCCTGAGCCTTTGCTCATGAAGTTCCATATTCTTCTTCCAGAAGAACTCCTACTCATGCTTGAAACCTACTGCCATGGTGAAGTCTTTTCACAAAGTTCTAATCTTGAAAAGTTTTAAATATGTATTCCATACAATCATGAGCATAGTTCAAATAAGTAGCACTGAAGTACTAAAAAAGAAAAGCAAGAGTCCCCACCTCAGCCCACCCCAACCCCAGCATCAACCTCAATCTCAATCTCATTGCCATTCTCCAAACTCTTAATGGTTTCTGCTTTTAGATTTCTGGTGGTGATCTCCATGTTTCCAAAATAACATGCTATCTTATTATTTCTGGGTATATCATCTTAGGCCCTATCTACCTAACTTTTCCTAACAGAAATGAAGATTTAACTCACATACACACTGGTCTTATCTCCTCCCTAACCTCCTAACAGAGATACCTCTCTATACTCAGCCCTGCACTGCTCTATCCTCTGTACACCCAGACCATTTTGTCCTGTTAACCACAGAGAGTATCTTCTGACTGTCAGTTCCCAAAATGAGAACCTTAGTACCCCACCCTTCTCTACACCCTGCACCTGCTCCTACCCCTTTCTACCTATTGATGTTTACCCTGCACATTAAAAAAATTAGTCATACTTACATTTTCTTTTATAGTCATAGTTCTTCTTTGACTTGTTTATAAGGTGAATCTAAAAGCAGAAAACCAATAGGCAGCATTTCTGTGACTATGTGAATATTGTTGCCTGTAATCTTGTGGAGGGCTTGATAATGCTTCCTGCTCTGGGTCATTTGGACAACATTCAGATTTCAGATTTAAATGGGATCTCCTGTTTGAGACACCACTAGTAGCTCAAAATCAATCCATTTTAGGTACATCACACTTGCATCAGGCCTTTCCTGGACATTTTCTCCCTTGAAGATCCTAGTTTTAATTTTAACTTTATATTTTAGATGGAAATAATTTAACCATAATTTTTTTTTCTTTGCATTCTGTCACCCTCTAACAACCTTAAGGGCTTCCAAATTCCTAGTCATGCTTTCGATTGTATTGAACCCTATTTTTCCCTCCAGTCTTCCTACTGCAATCAGGATGGGTTTCTTCCTAGCTTCGACACTGCTGCCATTCTGGGACCTCTCCTGCTTATCTGGGTTGGAGCCACTTTTCTTTGGGTCCCACACAGTGAGGTGTCCTTGACTCCCACATCTTTCTCAGGATAATTAAATAACTCACCTTGCTGAACTCCCACAGTACTCCATTTGCCTAATAGGGTAGCACTTTATGTTGTTATTTCCTTATCCTCCAGGGAAGGACTGTGTCTTATTCATCCTTGAAATGGTACCTGACTTACAGCTGGCCCTCACCTCAATAAACACTATTCAAATTAAACAAAAACACTGAGCGCATGGCAAGGCACAGTGGCTCACACCTGTAATCCCGGCACTTTGAGAGGCTGAGGCAGGAAGATCGCTTGAGCCTAGGAGTTCAAGACCAGCCTGGGAAACATAGTGAGACACTGTCTCTACAAAAAATAAAAATAAAATTTTAGCCAGGTGTGGTGATATGTGTCTGTGATCCTAGTTACTTGGGAAGCTGAGGTAGGAGGATTGCTTGAGCCTGGGAGGTAAAGGTGGCAGTGAGCTGTGATCATGCCACTGCACTTCAGCCTGGGTGACAGAGTGAGACCATGTCTCCAGGAAAAAAAAAAAAAAAAAAAAAAATTGAGCACGTTATTACAATTTAATATCTTGATTGAAGGGAAGAGCTGAGTCATCGGTTTCACTCATATTAAAGAGGAAATAGGTACTGTTATGTTGATGGGAAATGAGAGGAGGAATTAAATGTAGGAAATAGAATAACAAAGAACCAACTTACAAAAAACTAAAACAACCCATATCAGACTCACTTTATAATCTGTATGTCTGTGTTGACTTATCCTCTTGGAATGTGAGGAATATTCTTTATTAATTTTACTTACTGGGTTGCCAGATATAATACAGGAAGCCCAGTTATCTGAATTTCAGATAAACAACAAATAACTTTTTAGTATATGTACCAAATATTGCATAGGGCATATATATACTAAAATACTATTTATTGTCTATCTGAAATTCAAATTTCACCAAGTGTTCTGCATTTTTATTTGCTAAATCTGGGCACTCTTCACCGGGCATCTTCTCAGGGCACTAAACTGTCAAATGCCAACCGATGTGGGGCTGCTCATAGAATATGACCTAATGACAATGGGAGATGACATTTGCTGGCAATGAGAGAAGTGAATAAAATGTTGTATACTTGTTTTTAGGAGCTGTTCTCAAAGCTTACCACCTTTTTAGTGTGGGGTTAGGTCTTCAACTTCAACTTTGTCTTCATCTTTGTCTTAAGGTCAAAGGAAGACATTAGAGATCTCTTTGGTAGGGCATAATGTATCCTTTTAGATTGATATTTGTGGGCCATTTGTTTTACAGGGGGTTAGTCCAGGAAGTACAAGACAATGTCATTAGGTGGATAGAGTTTCATTTAAATTAAAAAAAAAAAAAAATCTATTGTTAGGTTTAAATGAGTCACTGCTTCATTAAGCATCAACATTAGATAACACATATTGAATGAATGTTTCCCATAGGCCAAGCTCTGTCCAAAGCATTTCACATGTATTCGCATTTTATGCTCACAAACTGCCTCTGACTGACTGATTTTTATTTTCTTGATTTTACGGATGAGGGGACTGAGAAGCAGAGATGATGAACTTCCCCAAGGTCACGCCACTGGTAAGTGGGAGAAACAAGCTAAAATTCAGGCCGTCTTACTGCAGAGTACTCAAAATCAAAATAAACCAAATTTCATCTCCAGTTCTGACAACTCACCAAAAACCAAAACACTATTTAAAAATATA
This sequence comes from Papio anubis, assembly GCF_008728515.1. Lineage (NCBI taxonomy): Eukaryota > Metazoa > Chordata > Mammalia > Primates > Cercopithecidae > Papio > Papio anubis. The sequence goes on along the minus strand of NC_044981.1, from coordinate 45,068,559 downwards.
AAATTTTAATAACACCCCACATAAATTTCCAACTACTTTACCTAAGTTTCTAACTGAAGTTTTAAATGAGTGTGTTTTTTAATTTATTAGAAAGTGGATTGAAGAGAAAGCATGGGAAAATGAAGGAAGGCGTTTCAGTTAAACCCCAAATAACTGTTAAACTGAGCTATAAAACGGCTCCTTCTAGCTCCATTTGTCCTCAGACCATAAGTGCTATTCCTGATTGCCCTTCATTGTCATTTCCAGGGAGAAATGACACCAGCACAGTGGCAGGCCTTCCAATCTGGAGCACGGTCCACACAGCTTCCGAATTGGTGTTCAGTGTACAATGCACCGGAGTGCGGAAAATGCGCAGGGCATTGCCAATTATAGATGCTCGGAGTAATTCAGTATATTCAGAGAACATGGGGAAAAAAGCAAAACCAGCCTGATTGTGGGGCGAATTCAGCAGGGAGTAAATCTGATTCGCATCAGTTCTGCGGCCCGGAGTTGGCGAACACGGCACCACCCAGGCATTGCTGCACTCTGCCCGCAGCGGGCTGTTAACTGCGGGTCCAGGTGCGGGCCCTGGACCTGGGGAGGGTGCTGGGTGCGCTGGAGCATGCTCGCGTCGGGAGCCGCAGCTGCTAGTGGGAGGCCGGGGCCACACACGCTCCTCCCCGGTACCTCCTCCAGCATCGCCCGGGGAGGAGAGGGTCGGGGACAAAAGGCCGCGCGGAGCGGACTCGGGACACAGCCGGCGCGCAGCCCACCCGCCCGCCGCCTGCCAGAGCTGCTCGGCCCGCAGCCACGGGGACCGCCGCCGGTCAGAGGCTCGCAGTGCTGGCGGCGAGAAGCAGTCGGGTTTGGAGCGCTTGGGTCGCGTTGGTGCGCGGTGGAACGCGCCCAGGGACCCCGGTTCCCGCGAGCGGCTCCGCGCCGCGCCTGGGTGAGGAGGGGTCCCCGGGGCGAGGCGGGAGTGGGAGGAAGGGCACAGTCGCCGCGCTGGAGGCCGGGACCCCGGAGCGGCGACCGGCTGGGGTGGGCTAGCTGAGCCGCACCCGCTCTGCTGGCCGGTCCTGGGCTCACAGTCCCTGCAGCCCTCGGAAACGGCGCTAGGATCCCCGCGGGGAGCGGGGGAGGGTGCCCGGATTCGACACCAGTTCTTCCAAACCTTTTCCCGAAAGGAAAGGAAGCAACTCTAAGAGCTCAGAGCGAGTGGGGGAGAATCAGGTCAGGGAAACAGGGAACACACGGAGTTTTCTTTTCTTTTTTTGGTGGAGTCTCACTTTGTCACCAGGCTGGAGGGCAGAGGCGCGATCTCGGCTCACTGGAATCTCTGTCTCCCGGGTTCAAGCGATTCTACTGCCTCAGCCTCCGGAGTAGCTGGGACTACTGGCGCGCCCTATCACGCTCTGCTAATTTTTTTGTATTTTTAGTGGAGACGGGGTTTAGCCGTGTTAGCCAGGATGGTCTCGATCTCCTGACCTCGTGATTCGCCCGCCTCTGCCTCTCAAAGTGCTGGGATTACAGGCGTAAGCCAACATGCGCGCTCCGGAGTTTTCTTATCTGTAGATCTCCTACACGGACAATCTCTCTCTCCCTCCCTCCCTCTCTCTCTCACACACACACACACACACACACACACCCCACTTTGCCACACCTCTCCCTGACTCTGTTCTCCCTGCCTCTGCTCTCACTCTCCTGAGGATCTTTGCCCACAAACAAAAGACTTTGTTTCTGTTTGAGATCCTTTGGCTAAGACTCAGCATTTTAATTGTCATGAGGTTTTATTTTTAAAAACATTAAGCAAAATCAGAAAACAGGGAACACTGTCTTCCTCCTCATCTCTTGGAGCTTGTAAGAGAAATTTCTGTCACCGAAAACGAAAAGTTCGGGCTTTTATTCATGCCTGTGGTTCTTGAGATTGCTGCAGGGGTGATGAGGGAGGAGGAGAGGTGCCTGTGGCTCATAAATGGCAGCTTGCCACCTTTAAAAGGCACACGGATTCAGATTTGGGAGGGACGTGTTAACAAATCAGGCTTACACAATTTCCTTTGATCCAAATGAGAATGCTGGGCTGGGAGACTGGTATATGGGTAGCAGCTGGAAAATGTATCCCCTGAGGTGTTGGCAATCCCAAGAGGCTCAGCACCAAGCCTTGAGCTTACATTGAATTCAGAGATCTGAGCATTAAGCACTGGTCTGATCAAGAAGAAGCAGATGGCCTTCTGGTCATGAGGCACTGGTGAGCTTCCATCACCCAGGCGGATTCCCTCACAGAGGAATTCTGCTGGCCCTGCAGAAAGCCGTGAGACAGCCCACCACCTTGGCATTTTCTAGCAGGCCTGCTTCAGCTCCTTGCACTTGGGCACTGAAAGGGCTTTCCCCTCCCCAGATATTTGTGCAGCAGAAGCTGCTGCTGGCCATGTGGTGATGTCTCAATGTCTTTCTTCATTGAACTGCGCCCTTCATACCCAAGGCTGGCACCATAGTCTGTCACTACCTGTACAGCCAGCGAGACTGAAGGAGTCGCAGCGTTAGGAGTGTTGTGAATCTGGTTTGGGCACTCATTTTACAGTTGAGAAATCCATTCTGAGGTGTGGAAGGGCCTGCTTAGCACTGCAGGACTTTTCCCTCAAACAGAGCCTGGCACAGCTGGGTCCTCATTTCCTCTGCATTGCATCTCTGTGCCCTTTGCACTTTTGTCGCGAGGAACATACATGGGCCTAAACACATTCCCTCACCCTCACCTTTACATATGAATACGATTTTCCACCCTCTTTGAAGCTCTGTCAGCACAGAACATTAAGAAAAGTACTAACTAGGTACCTGAGCAGCTGGAGTGGGAGCACCTGGGAAGGTCAGTTTAGGAGTCCCCTTTATCTTCCTTTTCCTGATACCCAAGAAGATGGCTCTTTTCTGGAAAGGAAGGCGGTTATTGGATTATTTACACTCTGATTCCTCTTAAGCCTAATTTTTTTTTCAAGATCCATGATAATAAGGCTGACTGATGTCTCAAGACGTTGAGAAATTTCCATAAAATAAAAGCATTGAAGAGAAAGCACTGAGTGAAGAGAAATTGAAGGGGAACATTTAATTCTAAAATCATATTGTTCCAGAATATGATTCTGGGTTCTTACTGCCTTTCTTTATGACGCTAGTCACCTGTTAGACACATTATGTGCCCTCACTGTCATTTTGCTCAATTTTATGGGCATGACTCATAACATTTATAGAAACACGCTAATACATACAAATATGTAGGGTTTTTGTTGTTAAAGAAACTTGGCAGTTGAGGAGAAATAAACAGTCGCGAAATAAACTTACTATTGTAAGAGTAGATGCTCATTGAATTAAGTGGGCTAGTTGATTCCTAGTAGAAATTGTATTCATTCATTCATTTCAAAAAAAATATTTTTTGATCAGATCCTAAGTGCCATGTGCTGAGTACAGAGCAGTTAGTGAGATACATATGCTCTGTGCTCTCATAGTGCACACATTCTAGAATTGAGGGATGAACAAAGTGAATTCATATAGTGAGAAGAAAAGCAAGCAGAGCGCTGCAGGATAGTGGTGTGTGTGTGTATGTGTGTGTATGTGTGTGTTGGACATATGGGAGATGCCCAGCTTCTTGGATTGGATTGTGAGGAGAGACTTCTCTGCAAGAAAGCCTTGAGATGAATCCTCAGGAAGATGGGCAGACATTCCCGTAGAGGGAACCACAAGCACTAAACGTCCTGGTCCTGGGAACAGGTGTGATGTGCTGGAGGCACTGTTGAAAGGCCAGTGTGGCTGGAGTTAGGTGAGGGAGAAGGAGAGTTGGAGGAATGAGCTTTAGGGGCAGGAGCCAGATCAGGAAGAGCCTCATAGGCCAAGGGAAATATTTGGATTTTACTCTAAGTACAAAGAGAAGCCAAAAGAGAGTTTGAAGCAGAGGTGTGACATAATCGATTTACATTATAAAGAGCTGACTCTGGGTGCTATGTGGAGAGTGGATTATAGGGGAAGGAGAGGGGACAGGAGGACAGCGGCGAGTTTACTGATGGAGGGTGGTAGCAGTAGATGGGCATAGGCTATTTTTTATACTTACAGTGGGAAGTTAATGTTTCTCTGTCTCAAATTTCCCATCTACAAAATGGGAATGACATTGCTATACCTGGTCCACTTGTAAAAGCTAATAAACAAATGAATATGCCCTGAAGTGTAGTGTAACACATTATTACCATTATTATTTGCTAATATTGTATTACTTTGAATTCCCTGTGCTTTATTTTAAAATTTGTTTTAATAAATTTTGATGTCTTATTATATTCTTTTCAATAAACCTAATTTATTATACATAAAAGTATTTTTCTCTGTTCAGAGAATTGGAAACTCTTAACTGAGAGTTACCAATAAAAACAAGTCATCACAGAATGTAGGGAAATTATTGCTAAAATAATAGCTGGCTTAATTTCAAAAGTTGAATATGCTCAGATGAAAATTCAAAAATGGAATAATTAAAGCTGGGAATGGGAAAAAAATATTTTGGACCGATTTGCCTTTGTCCTGGCTATGGCCATGCAGATATCTGTGAGTGCAAAGATTTGTAGATAACTGAAAATATCTGTATGGCAGCAGAATTTCTGGAGAAGGCTGTGGACCAGAGTTGAGTAGGGTTGTTTCCCTTAGTGAAGCATTCCTCAGAAGAAGCTCTTGAATTTTCTCTCGTTGATAACTAAGTTTTAGAGAGTCAGGAAGTTTTAAAGTTGTTTATCAACTAGGATAGCGATGTTCTTCACAGAGACAGGACAACCAACTGCCACAATGAGGCAACTCTGTTTCTCTTTCCTGACTCACTTTGATGTGCAAGTCACTAGAAGGAGATATGCCTGCTTAAAGGAAACCAAGCCCTTCCTCGTTTATATTGTGGGCAGTGGAAATGTCAGCTCATGACTTAATAGTCCCTAGGTCATGTTAACTTGCCAGATCCCCTTAATTATTTATTGGTCAGTGTGTCTGAATTTCAGCTCGAAGTGGCTAGTCTGGTGATTCGAATTGCAGACAAAATGTGATAGTAATTCTGGGATCTGTATGATTTATCTCTTGCCATATCTACCACCATATTTCTCTTAGGACTCGGGAGTGGGGGTGTTTGGGTATCTTAAAGGGAGAAGTTACATCTCTCCTTGAAGCCAGAAATCTATTTGTTTCACTCATATTTTGAAATGTTGAATTAGTTGCTCCTTTAAAAATCAGTGGAAATTACATACAAATGTAATTTTCCAGCTTTTCTTGGAAACAATCAGATCATCTAGTGACATGGAGCTGCCATTCCTACATGGAAGCAATTAACTGGAATAGAGTGGTAGTTGCCTTCTTTGGATGATCCAGCTTGCCACAGTCCACGCCAGTCCTTATTCTATTGCATGGACCTGTTTGATTCATTTAAATTACCTGTCTGGCCCTTGTAGACTTTTGATTTTTAACTTCAGGTTTAGGGCAATCAAGTGCGGCCTGTCTGTTACACTTTCACCCTCATCTAATGCAGGAATCTATATTCCAGTACCCCTGCTGGTAGTCCCCAGACCTGTACTTTGACTGCTCCTCTGATAAAGAAGATAATGCTAATTGTTGAAAAGCTCCTGTTGATGGAGCTGTACAGTCTGGGCCCACATAGAACATGTTTAGGACCCTTGCACAGGACTGTGGCTGTCACATGCCATCTTGGTTTTCCCCATTAAAAGTAAATATTCCTCATTCCTTCAACAGCTCCTCATGTGACTTGCTGCCTTGTTCCCTCATCATTCTGGTTATTTTGGGGTTATTGTCCCCTGGCCTGAACCTTTATTTCTTAAAATCCTTAAAGCCCCACCAATTCAATAAGATGTGGTCTAACTGGTGCAGAATGCAGTGGGAGGGTGGCCTCCCTTTCTCTATGATGTTATACTTTTGTCATGCAACTGAAGATGTCTTTAGATTTTTCTTGGCCAATCTATTGTGTTTTTAAATTTACTTTCAGGGCTTATTTTCCAGTTAGATTGTTCCTGAGAGTTTATAGGAGAACTGTTCGACGTACAGCTTGAGAGCAATTGTTTTCAGCTGAGGATGATTTCTGCCCCCACTCCAGGGGACATTTGGCAATGTCTGGAGACGTAATATTTAGTTGCCACAACTGGGATGTGCTATTGGTATCTAGTGGGTAGAGGCCAGGGATGCTGCTAAACACCCTGCAATGCACAGGACAGCCCCACAACCGAGACTTATCAGCCCTAAGTGTCAATAATGCTGTGCTTAAGAATCCCTACTTTATAGTCAAAGTCTAGGTTCAGATCCTGGTTTAGCTACTTCCTATCCTTGTGAACTTGGGCATGTTATTCAACCTCTTTGTCTTCATTTTCTCATCTGTATGTTGAAGAACTCTGAGGACTAAATGACTTCATTTATATGAAATACTTAGAAGGGTACCTGTCACAGAGTAAGTCATCATTATTGCTAACTGCCGTACAAACACGATCTTATTTTTCTACCACATTTTATTCATTTTGGTGTGTACATATGACGTCAGATAAGTGGGTGGGTAAAGTTTGGGGAAAGCACTTCATTTCTAATCTTGCCTATCGGATGGGCACTGGTGCATTTGGATGTTTTAGGAAGCTAACAGCTCTTCTCAGAACTGCCTTCCCTCTGTGGCCTTCATTATCATTTTTCCAGCTTCTTTTAGTGTTTTCCTCTGTATTGGGGCATATATGTCAGTTTAATACTGCATCTTCCTGGAGAACATGGACACTGAGTTCCTTTAGCAGGAGAGGATCTGTGCCTGTTGCTTGTACATCCTGTTTCCGGTGTGCCTCAGGCTCCTCCACACTGCAGTCACTGTGGCTTGCACCTGCACAACAGATTCCTGGGGCTGAGGAGCAATTGGTAGACTTCAGATAATAATAATAGCATTCCTCCAAGGGCTCACATCCCCATAACAACCTCACTATCAGGGTTCCCCTTTGACAGATGAGGAGAGAAAAGCAGAAAGTAGGTAAGAACTTAACTGCGGCTACCAAACTAGTAAGTAGCAGATTCAAGATTCAAACCTTGGCAGCCAGAAACTGGAGCTAGATTTCTAAACCGCTTTATTATTCTGACACAGGTAAGTTTTCTCAAGAAGTATACCCATGGCCTTAACCTGACCATCATGTAGCCATTTATGCATGCAACACTCCACAGATCCAGTTACTCTTACTATTGTGAGTAATATTGCATACATGGGGTGTGTGTATTTGTGTATATATGTGTTTATTATTCTTCCACTGTGTTTCACTTTTTAAGGGCACGGGTTGATGGTGACTTTCATTTTTTCATGATGCAAGGAGCTCTGATCCTTTAAGGAGAAGCCACAGTTACTCTAGAAAAATCATTCTTCTGAAGCTTTAAGCTCATTGTAAGACTATAGAGAATATAATAGCTGAGGTCATAGTGCCAGGTTGGCCTATCTAGGCAGGCAGGTTGGGGGACTGAGTCTGAGAGTAAGATCAGGAACTTTCAGTATAACAGCAAGCTGCACAGTGATGTTAGACACCTTTTACCTTTTATGACCATTAAGCCATATAGGACACCAAACATTTGGACATTTGCACATGGGATGCAGATTAGTTCCCATTTCCAAAATTGTGAGTAGAATCAACTAAGTATATGGTTACTTGCAGGTTTTCAGTACAGTGCTTGTACTTATAAATGGCTGTGTTATTAAACTACTTCTACAATAGGGAACTGTTTCTTATTTTGCTCTTTTGACCCTACTTCTTTTCGTAGGTTGTGAAATGATTATGCAAGAGTTGTGGCTACTGTCCCCAAAATAAGAGGCTTTTGACACTTCTGCAGAAGTCACTTGAGTGCTACACATTTGAGATAACGTCCAGGTTAAGTTTTGATTCCATTAGCCAATATGGTAGAGAAAAAATAATAGAGTAGATACTATCTTTTCTCTTTCTTGGTTTCAAATTAGCAAGTATTGAGTAGGACATTTTTTGCAGATACTTTTAAAGAGAATCATATATCTTAGATAAAGATGGGACCTGAGAGTTCAACCACACTCATCCCTTTTTCAGCATCCCTGGCAGGGAGTTATTTAGCAGTGTCTGAGTTCTCATGACAGGGAACTCCACACTGTGAGGTAGACATCACAAATTACTTAATTATCAAAATGTTCTTCTTTTTATTTCTCATGCATCTGCCTCCCTAGAATGAAATATTTCTTCCTTATTAAACAAGAATAGAGTTGCCCCAGCATTTTCTTAGATCAGGGTTTCTCAACCTCAGCATTATTGAAATTTTGAGATTCCTCTATGTTGTAGGGCTGTCCTGTGCACTGTATGATGCTTAACGGCATCCCTAACTGCTACTCACTAGATGCCAGTAGCAGCCCCCTCCTGGTTGTGGCAACCAAAAATATCTCCAGACATTAAGAAGTGTCTTCTTGGGGGACAAAACTGCTTTAGATGAGAGACACTGTTGTAATGTTCTAGCTGCATTCTCCAGCCTTCATCCTATTGTAAAATATCCAAAGAAGATTTTATCTTCTTCAGCAACCATTTCGTCTAATAATGGGTCTGTTTTGAGGTATTTAAGCCACTTTCTTTGACTTTAGTTGAAACTGAATTGGGCTATTATTTGCTCTTTGTCTCATTCGGTTACTTTATATGCTCCATATTTGTTTTCTATTGCTGCTATAAAAATTTTCCGCAAATTTAGTCACTTAAAGCAACACAATTTATTATCTCATGGTTCTGAAAGTCAGAAGTCTGACATGGCCTTAATAGGCTAAAATAAAAGGTTGAGTGAAACTTCAGAGGTCAGCAAGGCTGTGTTGCTTTCTTGAGGCTCTAGAGGTCTCCTTACCTTTCCAAGATTCTAGAGGCCATCCACATGTCATAGCTCATGCTGGCTTCCTTCATTTTCAAAGCCTGCCATGGTAGGTTAAGTTCTCACATCACATCATTTGGACCTCTTCTTCTGCCATCCTCTTATACTTTTAAGGACTCTTGTGATTACATTGGGCCAGATAATCCATGATAATCTCCCTATTTTAAGGTCAACTGATTAACATTAATTCCATCTGCATCTTAATTCTTTTTTGCTATGGAACGTAACATATTCGCATGTTCTGGGGTTTAGAATATGGACATTTGGGTGAGAGTGCATTGTTCAGCCTGTCACATGCCCCCATTCCAAAGGTCAATCAGGAAGAATTTGGAGAGTACTGATACTTAACAAATGAGCATTTTCTTTTCTGACTCTTTACCAATAACACAAGAGTTAAGGCCTGCCTGCCCTAATCTCTTGCCAGGACTGGGTTTTACTTGGATGGTTTATTTATCAGCTCTTCACGGAGATTCCAGACTTGAGATTGGACATTTTACCTGTTGTTTTGGTTTGTCTTTTGTTTTGAAAAGGGAAATGATGCCTGATGAGAATTTAACAGTGACAAATAGGGGAAATAAGGATTTGTGGCAGTTATGGTTGTGTATGGAGACTGCAACTGAGATCTGAAGAACAGGTAGGGAACTGTGGTTTCAGTGGGAGAAATGAAGTCTACGGGAGAGAGCAGAAAGGTGGAATCCATTTAAATGGAATGTATTATCTGAGTGCTCATTGAAAGTCTTCTTGATTGCCAGGATGATATTTTATCTAGTGGTCAAGGTGCCAAATCGAAGATAATTATTTTCAGGCCTTACTATTTGAAGAAAATTATTGATTTTTAAAGTGAACATTCCCATTGATTTAGAATGTTGGACAAGAGAAAAGTAGGAAAAGCTTGAAAAAATTACCTTTAGTTTCTAACTATACAAAACTCTCCAAAGAAGATAAACTTGGCAAACATTTGTTATTTTTTGTATTTGTTTTTCTTCCTCCTCATCCCCCTCCTCTTCCTCTTCTTATTCTTTCTCTTCCTCCTCCTCCTCCCTCTTCTTCTTTTTCATGTATCTGGGATCATGGATAATTTTCTTAATTCTCTACATGGCGTTTTACTTGATATTAAACATAAACACTCTTCATGATCATACAAATGCTTTTTAAATGTCCTTTAAAAATTATTTATTAGTAAACAAACATTTTATACTAAAAAATGGGGAAAACACCCATAAGTTCATAACCCCTTTTTATATATTTTTTACTATGAAGTTTTAAATGGTAATTTTATATATATTTTTTCAATTAAAATTGCATTGTAAATAGTTAATTTTGTGACTATCATGTCAATAACTGAATAAAAATCCCATTGATTATATCGTCTGATATTTGTAGGGTTTTCATTGTAAGTATATATATGTGTATGTGTTAGCTCTTACAGAGTTGGAATAAACATTGCAGGTCATCAAGGTTTCAGAGTTTTATTTTCCTATGTATAAGATATTTTTGTGCTAATCCCAGGGATTTAATTAAAAGGTCAGTTAAGGGTGTGGACAATTTAAGTCTTGCCAAATTGCCTTCCTGAAATCAGTGTTTCCACTTACAAGTCCACTGGCATTGCTGACTTGTTTTGGTAAACTTTGCAGTCTTAAAACGTAAGTCCTGTGTTCCTAGACTTCTGGCCTACTAGTTATTGATCTGTTTGACCAGTTACATGTTTCTCAAAGAAAGTTTTGGCCGGATGCGGTGGCTCACGCCTGTAATCCCAGCACTTTGAGAGGTAGAGGTGAGTGGATCACCTGAGGTCAAGAGTTCATGAGCAGCCTGGCCAGCATAGAGAAACCCCGTCTCTACTAAAAATACAAAAATTAGCCAGGCATGGTGGCAGGTGCCTGTAATCCCAGCTACTCAGAAGGCTGAGGCAGGAGAATCCCTTGAACCTGGAAGGCGGAGGTTGCAGTGAGCTGAGGTGGTGCTATTGCATTCCAGCCTAGCTGACAGAGTGAGACTCCATCTCCAAAAAAAAAAAAAAAAAAAGGAAAAAAATTTTGTATTTTTGTATTGACCAGTGATTGTGGTTATGGTAACAGATTTTCATGCAATGTGATGATGAAGACTGCTGTACCAAGGGTTTTAGTGTAGTCCCTTTGGATTCTCTAGTTCTAAAAGAATGTCTAAAGTTACCATTAGGCTTTTCAGGGTCCTAGTTCTTAAATATAAAAACATTTCTAGCTAACTGATATCCCATGGTTGAGAAAAAGGCACTTACCTGTGTAAAGAGAACTTTAAAAGTGAAAAGACTTTTTATGAATTATTCCTGTGTGTTCATATTCAGAAATCTCTGTAGTCATTGTGATTATTACATGTTAATATGGTTCCTGGCTCATAACTCCCGCAGCCCTTGCTAGAGTCTTTTGTTATAATATTGGAGTGTTTTAGGCCTCAGGAGCAGATCTCAGAAAGCAGAATCTTTCTCTCTGACCTTTTCCTGCCTTCCTTTCACCTGCCCAAGGCAGGACTCTAACCTGGTTGTAGGTTATAAGACCCTCATTCCAGGAAGGGTCCTCTTACCCTGGAGGATGGAATGCTGCACAGAGAGACCAAGGATAATCTGAACAGACAGGCCTTGCTGGGTTTCCCCTGTGAGTCTATTAGCATTAGGGCTTACCCTTATTGTCCAGTCATATTTCTACACAGCTGTTCATACTTTGTTGAATCTATGCATAAAAATAGACAGTTTCCCCTGTATCTTTGGGTTTTCATTCTGAAGGCTCCTTGTGAATACATATTAGATAAATAATCTACCTTTTACAAGTTGAGTTTTCAGTGAACCTTCAGAGGTCCAAGGGCAATGCCACCCGTGGCCCCCTTGACCCCTGCAGGGTGCATGTATTCAAGCCTAGAAATGCGTCTGGAAAAAAATCTGTTAGCAAGTCATTATTTGTGAAGAGACAACTCAATTTACCTTTTCCTGTTATGTTTGGAGTTTTGAAATCATCTATTAACTTTATAATAAAATTAAATATAATACTGAAATAAGATGAAATAAAATCAACCAAAATTATAAATAATCTTATAGAGTTACACTATATATACTTTTTTTTTCTGATCAAAAGAAAGATGTTGAATAAGGAAATACAGTCCCTCTGCAAGTAGTTTAAGAAGTTTTGACCGGGCGTGGTGGCTCACGTCTGTAATCACAGCACTTTGGGAGGCCGAGGAGAGCAGATCATGTGGTCAGGAGATTGAGACCATCCTGGCCAACATGGTGAAACCCCGTCTCTACTAAAAATACAAAAATTAGCCTGGCGTGGTGGTGGGCGCCTGTAGTCCCAGCTACTCTGGAGGCTGAGGCAGGAGAATTGCTTGAACCCAGGAGGTGGAAGTTGCAGTGAGCCGAGATCACACCACTGAACTCCAGCCTGGTGACAGAGTGAGACTCCATAAAAAAAAAAAAAAAAAAAAAAAATGTTTAGAGCTTCAGCAACACATTTCCCAGTGGCCTGTATGGGTGTTTCTAGCCTGTACAATAGGAGCTGCCCTTGCACGAAAGCCCCATCTCTTTGAAATCTTTGTGTCTAAATTTCTGTTGCTCTCTCAGAACTTGCACCATATCATTTAAGAATTATAAAATGCCCGTGTAATTTGCTTTCTTCCTGTATTATATTATTAATATATGCTAGTTTTGTCTCTGAAACACAATTGTAAACTCTCTGAGAGTAGGGATTGTGTCACATTCTCTGGTACTTACCACAATTGTTGCCATAGCAGAGGGCATATAGTATTTGCTTAAGAAATACCCTTTGATTGAATGACTGCAGATCTGACATTCAGGATAGGCCATGCTGTGCTGCAGTGAGGCAGTAACAGCTTCACCTGGAAATTTCAGTGCCTTAACACAGCAAAGGTTTATTTCCTATTTGTGAAAGATCATTTGAATTGGCAGGGGCTCTTCTGTGTTTAGTGACTAGGCATCCAGGCTTCTTTCACTTCAAGACTGCACTATGTCAGCACGTGATTTCTAAGTTTGCTGTGTCAGGGAAAGTAAGGCATGAAGGAGATACAGTGACTCTGTTTCAGACCCACTTCTGTTCAAATTTCTGTTTCTCAGGAATGAGTCCCACGGGCCCAGCCCAACCACAGGGGCAGTTAAGAAATGTAGGGACGCACATAGATGTTCAGGGGCACTCATTGTCTGTGCCACACATCTATATTACATCTGCCCACAAAATAGCTATACTAACGAGTGCTTCATTAGTGTCCGTGGGACACCGGATCATTAAACTTGGCGCAGTTTGTATTACTAACCAGATGTGCTAGATTTATTCACTCAGCAGGCATTTATTGAGTGCTTCTGTATACCAGGTACTATTCTAGGTCTTGGGAATACAGCAGGAGGAAAAAATCATAAAAAATCCTGCCACTCACGGAACTAAGTTTTTAGTGGAAGGTGATACACAGCTAACAAATAACATACAAAGCGTGTTAGTTGGTGATAAATATTGGAGAAAAATTAAGTAGGGAGGGAAATAGGGAATGTATTGGTGTGAAGAAGGAGGTTAGATTGCAATTTTAAATCGATTGATCCAGGAAAGTGTCACTGAGAAAGTATCGCTGGAACAAAAACCCGGAAGTGAGAGGACCAGTCATTTGGGTGTCAGAGCAAAGAGGATTCCCACAAAAGGGAAGATATTCAAAGCCCTCAAGGTGGGGATGGAGGGTGGGTGTGGAGTACTTGGCATGTTTGGTGAATGGCAAGGAAGCAAGTGTGATTGCAGCAAGTGTCCAAGAGGGGATAGTGGAAGGATTGGAAGTGTGTTCAGTAAAGGCTATATAGAGCCTTATATGCTATTTTGGGTGAATGGCTTCTGCCCTGTAACATATAACACCATTTGGGGGTTTTGTGCAGAAGGGTGACACAATCACTCTGGCTGCTGTGTTGTGGATAGATTATAGGGTCAAGGGCAAAAGCAAGGAGACCTGTTAGAGGTGATGGCAAATTTTAGATGAGAGATGGTGGTGGCTTGGACCTTTTCTATCCCCCACAAAAGTTGAAGGGCCAAATTTTAGAGGGGAAAATGGGTGCACAAATGCAAGATAGCTTTTGCTAATAAGATGTTAGCATACAGCCTAATTGTAATATAATTTATTATTACCACGCATCTCATATTCTGTTGTTTCATTTGCTGATTCAACAAGCATCTATGCAATACTACTTCTTGCCAGGCCCTCTATTAGGCACTGGGACAACAAATAAGACCTGACATCTGCTTTTTGGAAAATTGTATCATAGTAGGATTATAGAAATTACCAAGAATATAACATCATATTAACACCCAAAACAACCACCGCAGCAGAAATATAATCACTGTATAATTAAATGATGGCAATAGCCAAAATTTATCAACTGTTTACTATGTGCTAGACATACCTATGGATGTTATTATGAAGATGATAGATGGTTGTTATCTTTGTTATATTTTGTTGGCTATTTTTATTGCTGACTATACTGTTATAAAGTTAGAAAACTAGTGACCAAAAACTTAATCTAACTGTCTGAAAGTATTATTTCTGTGCTCTACAATCCAATGTAATCCTTGGTAATGTAGGTAATGGTAATCCTACATTACCAAAGATTTTACTATTCTAGTGCCAATCTAAAACCCAGCCCAGAAAATACACGTTTTATTTTTTCCAAGTGTTACTAGTACCTCAGCCTCTCTTGATTTGTCAGCCTATTTAAGGCCTCTTCATTGCATGTTTTTTTTTTTCTTTTAATCATCTGCTTTAAAGAAGACTAAGCTGAAACTGCTGCTCAGCTCCCAAGATGGTGCCACCCAAATTGTGTGTGCTTTTCTGCCTCTGCGGCTGCCTTGCTGTGGTTCATCCTTTTGACTGGCAATACCTAAATCCTGTTGCCCATATGAAATCATCAGGTAAGAGGTATATTTGTTCAAGGTCTTGAGCAACTGATCTGTTGCCATACTTCAAGTGGGCCCCAAGAAGTCACACATCTGCACATCTAAAAAAGTCCTATTTAAATGCTTATGGAGATTCTGCATTCTGCTGGAGTCGGGGAGAGGTTCTCACTTTTTCCTCATTTCAATGGAAATTGAAGAAGCGCCTGTGTTCTTCAGTGTCAGGACTGCAGGACAGAACCAGGATGGGATATTTTAAGATACACTGGAAGCTCAGCTTGCAATCACCACGGAGAACCTCCTTAATGCCACCCCTTTTCTCTCCAACTGCCCTAACATATGCCCACACAAGCATAGTAATGCAACGGCTCTGGAGTCCACTCCAAGGCAGTCTCAAAACGTGCTTCCATGAGGTGGAGAAGAAGCAGGTGTCTTGTTCAACAGGCCTAGTCCTGGTTAATAGTGGAAAGTCATGTGAGATAACAGTTTCAGGTCTTGGGATCCAAAGGGAAACAATCTTTCCTACCTAATAATAGAGAGAAGTAGGGACAAGGGAGGTGCTAGGGAGTTCCAGATGAGAATGGATGTGATCACTGATTCTTTCTTACCTTGTGGTAAGAGGGGAAAGAAAGCGGAGGAAAGCTTAGACTAACCTAGGAGGAGGAGGGGCCAAAACAGGACAGCCATCTTTAGACAGCTACATTTAATGTCATTAAGAGGGACCTTAATTGCAAAGAGATTGTTTCTGGAGCCTTGCAAATTCCTGCTCATCCCAGAGGGTTGTGATGCATAAACTTCTCTTCCCAGTCTCCTATGGAAAGCAGTGTAGGTGGCTTCTGAATGGTGTCATAGTGACTATACCTACAGAGCTGTGCACCTGGGTAGTTGTGGGTCACTATGGATCTAGTTGTTCAAGCTTGATGGGTGACTCCTTACTATAGAATTTGCAAAAGAGCTTTCATAACTCAGTACCTTAAATTCTGCCCTACTACATAACCAGGAAAATGAATGCATTAGGAGAGGTCCTATATCTTATATGTACATTTGCATAGGAAATAGAATAATATCCGCAGGTCCATTCATCCTACAACACATCAGGAAGTTAAGTCATCAAGGATACACTAGTGACTAAGATAATAAATTTATAGCCAAATTCAAGGGTCCTGCATCCTAGATGACATTAAGTTCATTTTTCCTATTACCTTTTCTGTGGATTGAGAACAGGTAATATCTTATATGGTGGGAAAATCATCATCCAGGAAACATTTATATCATTCACTTTTTATTGGTACAGGATAAAAATTTAAACAAATTTTAATTCCCTTTATCTTTAAAAATCATTGGAAAGCTGTCACTGGACTGACAGAAACTTGAGGACAGGGACATTGCTTTATTTATCTTTATAGTCCCAGCATTGAGCCCCATGCAGTGCCCAGATGAATGCAGGCCAGGCATGGTGGCTCACGCCTGTAAACCCAGCACTTTGGGAGGCCAAGGTGGATGGATCACTTGAGGTCAGGAGTTCAAAACCAGCCTGGCCAACATGGCGAAACACCATCTATATTAAAAAACAAAACAAAACAAAACAAAAACATAAAATTAGCTGGGTGTGGTGGTGCACACCTGTAGTCCTAGTTACTTGGGAGGGTGAAGCAGGAGAATTGCTTGAACCCAGGAGGAGGAGGTTGCAGTGAGCCGAGATTTCACCACTGCACTCCAGCCTGGGCTACAGAGTGAGACTCTGTCCCAAAACAAACAAACAAAATGAATGCATACATATTGGTTTAAAGTATTAGAAATAGTTTATTAAATAAAATTAAAATAATAGGTGATTCTTTATAATTTCTTACTAAATGAATACACAGAAAATATGGCTATGCAGGTAAAAAGGTTTCTAAGAATGGGCTAGAGATATCCTCTTTGCTAATGGAGGACCTAAAGCCATATAAGAGGGTAATTTTCCTAGCATATTTACAGTTCATCTCCAAACCCAAGACTGAACATCAGGAATATTTGACAAATGAACACCACCAAAAATATGTAATAAAATTAATAGCATACCATAGGTTCCAATCCTCCTATTAAAATAAAGTTGAAGAAAACTAAGAAGAGACATTTATAAATTCTAAACCACAAAACCGTGTGAGTGGTCATTTGATCTGATGAGTTTCCTCCTTCCAATTCCTTAATGATGACTCCTGACAGATGGTTAGAGAATGGGAAATCCAGGCCCATAACCAGGTCAGCTGCAGGCTATGGAGCCTGTTCCACTGCCACCCCCAGCACCCTGGCACTGGTGCACAGGACCCCATAGACCTATACCAAAACCTGGGTCAGCCTGACGATTCCTGAGGCCTTCTCAGGGGTCCGGTGTCCTGAAACAGGTAGACTTATAGCCTCACCTTGACACGAATGCTCCTGAATGCTGAGTGAGGAACCTTCTCAGGGAGAACAGGTGTTGGACAACCAGGGTACTCCTAACTTATTGGAAAAGGTTCCCTGGTCCTTTGGAATTGAGATCTCACAAATGGAGGCTTGTGTTGGGTGAAACCCTCCCATGCCTCCAGAACTGAGCCTCCAATTCTAAAGGTTAGTGTCTCCAACAGCAGCTGTGACTCTGGGGCTCCTTAGCGAGTTGTGTGAGCCAGAGGTCTCCCTGCCCCAAGCCCTGCACAGGCACACCATGTCTGCCTAGGGGTGGGGGCGCAGTAGCGCCAGGCTGCTCACCACAGAAGAAAAGGCAGGTGTCCCTGCCCTAAGGTCCTCCTCCTTGGGACTTCACATCTCCCTGTTACACCAGAAGCATGACTCAGTAGATACTCTTTTAATGGAAGAAGAAGAGCCTTTTGTAATTCTAAATAGACCCTGAAAGTTCACCTTACAGGTAAAGTTTAAAAAAAAAAAAAAGTTTCTGGGGTTTGAATCTACCTCGGGGGAGGTTAGACCTGCTAAAACTTCCCTAAGGACTCAGCACAGATTTAGCTAGCAAGAGTAAATGAACTCTGGGGAAGGAGTAAACAGCATTAGTTGTCTGCTCATTATGTGTCATGTTTTGTACTAAGAACTTGACCTACATTCTCACCTCATCTTTACAACTGTCCTGTGGGCTGGTCAAGTGCTTTTATGTCATTTTACGAATGTGGATCAGAAAGGGGAGCAAATTGCCTAGGCCAGAGGATTATAGCTTGTAAGAGGTACACCTGAAATCTGAAATAGAACCATGTCCCTCCAATTCCCAGGGTTTGTTCATCTCAACCCCCTCTCCCCTTGTCTTTCTTGAAACTACCTCCTACCATTTGACCATGGATTGCTGAGCAGTGTGTCAGGCCAGGTGGTCTGGAACTTCAGCCCAGTGTCCCTTAAACTTTAATGGGCACTCCTTTTCTGATTCAGTAGAACTGTGGTGAAGTCCAGGAGCCTGCGATTCCAAGCTCCATGTGGTGCCAATGATGCTGGTCCATGGATCAACTTTGAGTAGCCGAGCCTTATGTATTGAAAGGCTTCATGATGGGCAGGTGTTTCACACATGAGTCACCAGTGTGGAGGCTGTAAATTGGTTTCTTCCCATGACTCAAAACCTTTCTGGGCAGTGTTCCATGGTATTGATGCAGATGCCTTACCTAACATAGCTCTTGATAGCTGGCTAGCAGAGAGTAATCAACTCTCACCATCCAATGGAAGGAATGGGTGGGCAAGCTGAGTATGTCAAGAAAAGTGAGAGTCTGAATATACTGATATATGGATTCAACATCTTGGAATTAAATATGGATTTGATTGGGATTTGGAAAGGAGAACAGATGAAGCTGCAGGTGTGTGGAAGGATTGCACCAGAAAGATAAAAGGAGTTGTAGGAGCAGGTAAGTAAAATACTACATATGATAAAGGGTTTAAAGGAAAACAAGAAAGACCAGTGGCCATTCAAGTTAACTAAGCTCATTTTCACAAGTATTTGTTGAGCACTGACTATGTGCCAGACACTGTGTTAACATCAGAGGATGCAAAGACATGGATATGACTCTGGAGAAATAGCCTAGTGTAGAATGTAGACACATCATTTTAATATGTGATAGGAAGAATGATTACATGTGTGTAAACACACAGGCACATAGAATCTATATAATACTAGGTTGGAATGATTAATTCTGTCTGGGGAATCAGGGAAGGCTTCAGAGAAGACAGGATATCTGACCAAGGTATTGAAGTTTGAATAGGAGTTTGCCAAGGGGATTTAAGCATAGGCAGTAGCATTTACAAAGGTGCAGAGGCATCAAATCAGCCCAGTGTGTCACTCAGGAGTACTGTAGCACAAGGAAGGGGGATAACTTAACGGGAAGAGGCAGAAGAAGAGTACGAGGCAATGGGCCTCCAGTGGAGGGTTTGCAGTGCCCAGAAACTTGGCATTTAACTTGTGCATCTGTGAACCTCAGTATGTTTCAACCCCAGAGCACTGGAAGGATAGGCCACATTTTTGCAAGTAGCCGTGTGTTTGCTTAGGAAAGCATGTGGAGGTTTAAATTCCTCATACAAACTGCCTTCCAAAAAGATTACAATACATTCCCCCTTCAAGGAAAGAACACTTGCTGATAGGAAGCCATTGAAGGATTTTAAGAATTGTCTGGTGTGATTTGTGCTTTAAATCCCTCCAGAAGCTGTGTAAAGGATGTGTTTGAAGGGGTCAAGATCCAAAGTGGGTAGAACAGTTAGGAGAGAGAGCAACAGTCTGATCAAGAGACAGTGAGGGCATAAATGAGACAGTTGAACTAGAGGGTCAGCGATGTATTGTGGAGATCATTCTAAGCTAAAAGCTAATGTTAGCAATAGAGGCTTGGGGCTAGGTGCAGTGGCTCACACCTGTAATCCTAGCACTTTGGGAGGCTGAGGCAGGTGGATCACGAGGTCAGGAGGTCAAGACCATTCTGGCCAAGATGGTGAAACCCCATCTCTACTAAAAATACAAAAATTAGCTGGGCATGGTGGTGCATGCCTATGCCTGTAATCCCATCTACTCAAGAGGCTGAGGCAGGAGAATCGCTTGAACCAGGGAATCGGAGGTTGCGGTGATCCAAGATTGCACCACTGCACTCCAGCCTGGCAACAGGGAAAGACTCCATAAAAAAAAAAAAAAAAAAAAAAAATAGAAGCTTGGTTGAATGTAGGGGGTTGGTGGGAAAGAGGTAGGAGAGTAGGATGATTCCCAGGTTTCTGACTTGTAGTGCAGGAGATGAGGAGTTCTTGAGTTGTAGGCTGTGTGACTGGAAGATGGGAAGGGGGAGTTGAAATATGGTCATTTAGTTTCATTTTGGAAACTAAATGGCTTTGACATTCTTATGGGAAGGACATCAGGTAGAGATGCTTAAGGAGAAGTTGTAGGCACAAATCTGAAATGTGAGATAAAGTTCATGTTTAGGAAAAACAGATTGTGAAGTCATCTTTAATATACTCTGGATAGAAGTAGAATGAGAGGGCAAGGCTGCAAACATTAGGAGGTAACAGTCCAAGGTAGCTTGGGAGAAGGGCTATGTCTACTTTCATCTCTTTACACTCCAAAACCCCTACACAGTGTTTCGAACAGAGCAGGCCCTCAATAATTGCATATTTTACTTGTTAGGTTGAGAAAGGAAGAAGGCCAGAAACTATGGGAAATAATTTGATTCCACTGGAATTCCTTTGCATAATAAAATCTGATGTGTAATGGATGACAAATGAGATAATATATACCTGTTTTTCAGCGTGGGTCAACAAAATACAAGTACTGATGGCTGCTGCAAGCTTTGGCGAAGCTAAAATCCCTAAGGGAAATGGGCCTTATTCCGTTGGTTGTACAGACTTAATGTTTGATCACACTAAAAAGGTAATGCTTGATTTATACAACTTATCCTGATACTCTACTATTGTCTGTTGCTATGTACCACTGGAAGGTGTTCAAATGTGACCTTGCCCTCACCTGAGAATGACTCATTTTGCAATTTGTATTGTTTCGTATGAAGGCTTTTACTAGTTTAACTATTCCCCAATTCACTGCTATTGTCTGATTAATTTCCCTATAAACCCTATTTTTCACTTCATAGAATACCTGAAGCCAGGCTGCTTATATTTTCCTTTCACTGAGAGAGAACATTGTTTTTCTGTTTCTCTTTCATGACTGTCTTCAATCACTACAGCAGCCTAAAAAGTTCTCTAGACCTCTTTGTGAACACAGAGGTATTTGGGTCCCCACTAATTAAATATGCAAAATAGCTGCTCGAATGTGTTTGAGACACAACTTCTCTAAAAGTGCATTAATTTCTTTCTTTACAGGGCACCTTCTTGCGTTTATATTATCCATCCCAAGATGATGATCGCCTTGACACCCTTTGGATCCCAAATAAGGAGTATTTTTGGGGTCTTAGCAAGTATCTTGGAAAACACTGGCTTATGGGCAACATTTTGAGTTTACTCTTTGGTAAGATTTCTGTTGGTCCTCTGTAGGCTTGCATATAAGAAAACCTTGAAAACAACAATAATTTCAAGCAGTTAAGACCAGAGTAGATTTTTCTTCACTCCCAACAGCTCCAAAAATGATAAGGAAATTATTTTTTTTAAGCCCAGGCAACTATGACAGAATCAAGGGTTCTCATTTTGTCCATTCTGAGTTGGATGGGAGTGGCCGAGAGTATCAGACTGACTCTGACATCTTTCTATGGCTGCTCTTTAGTGTTCATCTGACATATCAAGGAGAAGGCAATACCGTGGTGAGAATAGCAGGTTCTTTGGTGCGGCCACTATCCTGCATGTTCTGTGCTAAGTTAGACAAAAAGGGAAAGAAAGTAGAAGCCACCAAACTCTCCAGATCCAAAACAAAGGAGTCAAAGCTAATGCCTTACTTGTCATAAATGAAGAGACTCTGCTCTCATTCCCATCACCTACCCCCATTACTAAGACCATCTGATGTGCATTCTTCACTTACTGTCTACATTACATTAATGTAGACTTTTCCTTCCTTACCTGTTTGACTAGACACGACTGTTGAGCTGATGTTAACTGTGTCTTCACATTTCTCCCACAAAACTGTCTACAACTTTTGGGATTCATCTTAAACATCGGCTTCTAATTTTCTTAAAAACCACTTATAACAGACATGAAAATACCATAACTCTGCATATTTATATTGCAAAATAACTTATAAATTGCTTCCATAGCAATCATCACATTCAGTCTTTGTGACCACATCTGCATTTTATAGATGAGAAAATGAAACACAAATGATTGCTGATAATAATGGTGATAATAAAAATTGAGAAGTGCAAGAAGACAGTATATCTGTTTTTGAGCCCCTTACTATGTGATGGGTAGGTGCTTTACATATATTACCTAATTAAATAAAATTCTCACAAAACCCCTATGAAAGAGATATCATTTTCTCAAGTTTACCCAAGAGGAATCTGAAGCACAGAAAGTTTGAGGAACTTGCCCAAGATCCATAGCTAGGAAGTGGCAGAGCTGCATCCATGACTCAGTATGAAGTCAGTGGTTTCTCTACCTTTTGCTGCATGATTATGACCAAATCATAATGAACAGCATCTCTGTTTCTTAGATTCTAGCTCTCAGTGTAATATATGTGAGGTTTTATGGGTAGTTTGGTTTCAGAACATTCCCTTTGAAATTTTTCCAAAACCTGGGAATGGCAATAAGTAGCAGCCTTTATGAATACACCTGTGAAAATCTCTCACCTTAAGTCCAGAGCTGTCAGTGACAACTGATCGTTAATAATCCTGTGGTCTGAGGAAAGAACTTATGCCAGATGCGATGGCTCGTGCCTGTAATCCCAGCACTTTGGGAGGCTAAGGTGGGCAGATCACCTGAGGTCCAGAGTTCGCGACCAGCCTGACCAACATGGAGAAACTCCGTCTCTACTAAAAATACAAAATTAGCTGGGCGTGGTGGCGCATGCCTGTAATCTCAGCTAATCAGGAGGCTGAGACAGGAGAATGACTTGAACCCAGGAGGCGGAGGTTGCAGTGAGCTGAGATTGTGCCATTGCACTCTAGCCTGGGCAACAAGAGCAAAACTCTGTCTCAAAAAAAAAAAAAAAAAACAAAAAAAACGTACAGTTCGGGTCTTTGGTTGGTGGGTATCTAGTAGCAGTCTTTTTAATGAATCTACTATTATTCATCCATAAAAAAGTAGATATAAATCAGATGGGTCTGCATTTTATGCTAATGAGATATGAATTAAATTCACTAGCAACACTCAGAGAAAACACTAACTATGATCTCCCATTGTTGTGTAGGTTCAGTGACAACTCCTGCAAACTGGAATTCCCCTCTGAGGCCTGGTGAAAAATACCCACTTGTTGTTTTTTCTCATGGTCTTGGAGCATTCAGGTAATCTTTGAGAGGCTGAACACTTTTAGCTTCCAGGAATAAATGACAATTTTTTTTATTCAAAAAAGAAATAGCAGATTTTGGAATGTCATGCAGGCCCTTGTCTGGAGGAGTTGGGGTTCCTCAATAATTGGCTGTGGGTCTGTTGATCAGTCCTAGCCCTGTCTGGTCAAGTAGTTTTTTTCCCTACTACCAGCTCATTGAGATTAGCCTCACAGCAGAGAAGAAAGGGTGTTGCATTTTTTATAGTTGTCCTTCTATACTGTAATATTTACACTCTTAAAATTATCCTCTGTAAAGTTTAGGACTTTTGAAAAACCAATTTTAGATTAGCTGTGAAAGACATTTGTTAAGAGAAGTATCTGTGAAGGCGAGAGAAGGAGCAGGAAGAGATGGGGGGAAACTTTGGACCATGACACAGGTTGGACACCTGAAAAGGTGATGGAGAAGGGAGAAGGATTGGATAAGAAGAGCTTCAGACTGCAGCATGGTTCTAAGAAATATTGAGCCAGGCCAATGGAAGGAGTGCTTGGCCAAATTTGCTTATCAAGAGTCTGTATCTCATAGGAATGGGTTAATGTTAGTACCCATGCTGTGCCAAGTCTCTGGGAGCAGCTCACTAGATGCTTAGCTCCCACTTGACCATGGTGATGGATCCAGAGGGGCAGGAGCTGGATAGGGTCTTTAGTAAGCTATGAAGTCTGTAGCATGATAGCTGAGTGGCACATTTTCCTGACAACAACCACCCTCTTCACTTTCTTCCACCACTTTATCACCTGTCACCCCTCTTCTACCTCAGGGGATTGTAAAACTCAGAAAATAAGAGAGATGGTTTTTAGCTGGGAACAATTTGGGTAGCACCTGCAATAAAGAATTCTTTTCAGCATTTTAAATGTAGTTCAGCTAGCTATTTGATTTCTCCTACACTAGTAATTGGCAAATTAGAACCCAAGGGCCAAATCCAGCCCACTGCCTATTTCTATAAAGTTTTATTAGAACACAGCCACACCCATTCATTTTTGTACACTGTCTATCGCTACTTTTGTCCTACAACAGCAGAGTTCAGTAGTGGTGACAAAGAATGTATGGCCCACAAAGCTGGAAATATTTACTCTCTGGCCTTCAGCAGAAGAAGTTTGCTAATCCCTATGCCATATCATTTCCCCCTCTTGAAAAGGTCCTATATTCTTCAGCAATAAATACATAGTTTTTATTCTCCTTTTTATTCTCTGTGGACATTTCCTATTGGACGCATGGTATGGGGAAAAGGTTTTGCAAATGAAGCTGTGGAAGAGGGCATAAATGCAGTGCTTAGCACATGATTTTTCAAGTATTTCACCCAGTCCAATCATTTAATAATAGCTAACATGTATTAAGTATTTACCTGTTTCTAATATAAGTATTGAAAATGTATTAATTCAATTGATCCTCACTGATGAGGTACCATACTATTATAGCATCACCATTTTATAGATAAAGAACCAAGGCAGAGAAAATATTATGACTTATTAAAGGTACACAGCTGACAAGTGGTAGAACCAGGGTTCAAAGACAGTGGTCAGACTGCAGGTCTTGTTCTCGTAACTACCATACTGTAGTGCTTTCCTGTATACATTATCTTAGCAAAACCTTGCAGCTACCCTAAAACAAACGCTTTACTCTTAGGCCCATTTTACAGGTGAGGACAAACATGCAGTAATTACCTAAAATCATATAGCTGGGAAGGGGCAGAGCCAAGATTAAAAACCCAAAACTCTCAAAGGCAATATTTATAATCACTACACTGGGTTTTCTCAACTTCAGTAGTCTTGACATTTTGGACCAGATAATTTCTTGTTGTGAAGGGTTGCCCTGTGCATTGTAGGATGTTTGACAGCATCCCTTTACCCACTAGACATCAGTAGTACCCTTGCCCACATTCATGATAATGAAAACACCTCCAGACATTGTCAAATATCCCCTAAGGAACAAAATCACCCTCCTTTAAGAACCGTAGCTCTCCACTCCACCCCAGGGCACTACTATGGGATGTAACGGCCTCCATGTTCCCAGTTTTGTTAGTGGACTCAGCCTTGTAATCATGACTGGTGGTTGTAATGCTTCCTTCTTTTTGTTTTGAAGGACAATTTATTCTGCTATTGGCATTGACCTGGCATCTCATGGGTTTATAGTTGCTGCTGTAGAACACAGGTATGTTACCTGATGTAATTGGGCTCTTTGGCCAACTACAGGGAATGTCAATGCTCATAAGTATGTTTCTAATTTTCATAAAAGTTTATTTAAAATGTTGATGGAACTTCCAAGTATGATAACATGATGAGCAAAAAAGGAGATTGAGTTTGTCGACTTAAAAGACTTAAAAACACCCAACATTTCAAGAGGGTTTATTGCCTGCCATGTTCTATGCAAAATGTTTTTTATACACCATCTCATTCAGTCTTCATAACAATCCTATGAGATGGTTATTATTATTGTTGTTGTTTTAAGGAAGGGGAATATAGAGGTGATAAAGGGTAATTTGCCCAAAGTCACACAACTAGTAAGTGGCAGGGCCGGGATTTGATTCCTGAGAGTGAGTTTCAACATGGCTAACATTGCCTCCCAGAATTAGGAAGATAGAATGCTCATAATTTTGTTTCTAATTTTCATAAAAGTTTATTTAAACCCAAAAGTTTAAAAACCTGCAACTTGACAATAGACAATAAGGTTTTTTTTCCTGGAACTCCTTTAGGGTCTTCTTTAAGAGAAAGTATAGAGTGGAAGAAGAGAGGGACGTCAAAAGATCAGAGGAAGTTGAGTCAAGGATGGAACTGAGAAACATGGGCCAGATGAGGAAGGGAAGGAACATGCATAAATAATAATTTTACTTGTATTACAGAGATAGATCTGCATCTGCAACTTACTATTTCAAGAACCAATCTGCTGCAGAAATAGGGAAAAAGTCTTGGCTCTACCTTAGAACCCTGAAAGAAGAGGAGGAGATACATATACGAAATAAGCAGGTACATTGCAATGAAAGGAGAGGTGGATGGTGACCTAAAAGCATGTACAAAAGGATGACATTTGTTAATTTAATTTTAGATATGGCAAGTTATGCTTCTAGCTCTCCTATTTCCCATTCTCAAAACACTTGTCAATAGATTCCCGGAGTAGTAAAATTCCCTTAATGGAATATCTCGTTCATAGTGAAAACAAAGGCAAATACAAAAATATGGGAGATGACAGTGACTATTCAGAAGTCCCCTGAATTAAAACTTCTAATTTTAGAATCTAAAAAGTGCTAGAAAATAAATTCATAGATTCTTCCTCACAGGCAATATAAAAGGACTACTTTTCAGAGAGGCAGTATACAATAGAATTAAGAGTATGGGCCTTAGAACCCAACTTTCTATGTTTGAATCCTGGCTCCACCACTTAATTTTGTTATAAAATAATGAATAAAAATATTGTCTGTCTTACAGAGCTATTAGGGCAATTAAGTTAAGTGAAGCATATTGGCTTCCTCTTTATAGTGGGTGTTTTACATATGTTATTACATTTGAGCTCACCCACATTTCCTTTAGGTAGGCATTATTGTACAATCAATAGAAACTCAGATAGGTTAAGTAAGTCATCTCAAGTCACATAGTAAGTAAGCAACAGAGCCAGGATTTGAACTAAGCTATACCTATGTGCAAAGCTGGGGCCTGTGTCATTATGGTACCATGTAATAATCACTAATCACATTTCCAGTTTATAACTGACCAATGATTTTTCCCACATACAGCTTCTACACAAACTTTAAAATAAGTGTTTTAACTTTTTACTTTGTCATTTCCTTCTAATAATTATATTAGGTACGACAAAGAGCAAAAGAATGTTCCCAAGCTCTCAATCTGATTCTTGACATTGATCATGGAAAGCCAGTGAAGAACGCATTAGATTTAAAGTTTGATATGGAACAACTAAAGGTAAGCTAAAAAAAGAAGTAATTTTTCTCTTGTCCTACAGTTCTTTATTGTTTTTGTCATCTCATTTTCTGCTGTATTGCAAGGTACAACATCATAAAGGGCTGCAACCACCTCCCTCTGCAACACACACACACACACACACATATACACACACAAAGCAGTACAGGTAAAGTATTGCAGCAATTAAGAATGCATTGTCTTGAACTAGATATGAAATTGCCAAAAGTTAGTCAGTTTTGATCTACAAAAACAGCAATATCATATGGTTCAACTTAACTCCCGTGGAAGTGTTATTATTTCATGGACAGCTCCTGCTCGTTTTTAAGCTTGACCTTGAAAACTTGACACAAGTTTGGGAGTAGGTGGAAAAATATCAGACAGAGTGGGCAGCAATGAGCAAAGACTCAAAAGTGTGTGTGGCATAGAGAGTGCAGGGATTAGGGGGAACTAGAGAAGAAGATGACGGTCTGTTCTCCAGATACAATGAAGAAATTTGTTGTCCCTCAAGCAGCCACTCTCCTCTGTATCCTTGCCTTTGTACATGTTGTCCCCTTGGCCTGACACACTCTTCCCCTTGCCTAACTCCTACTTAATTTCAAAACTCCAGTTAAGCATCACCTCCTCTCAGAAGCTTTCTTGGACCCCAATGCCCACTTCTGGACCGGGCTCGCTGTCTGTCTTGTGTGCTCCTTTGTACCACTGTACAGTATTGCATCATGCCTCTGTGTAACTTTCTTCCCTGATGGACTGCAAGCTCACTGAAATGAGACTGCAGTGCCTGGCACAGAGTAGGTACTCAATAAATACTCATGGAAAGAAAAAAACAAACAAACATGGGGTGAGGAGAGGCAGAAGTCAGAACTGATGTTGAAATTTCCAGTGTGGGTGACTACCAAGACCATTAAGTTTACTTTCAAACCTTTACATATGTTATATATATATGTGTGTGTAAATGTGTTTTATATGTGTATGTATATATGTATATGTGTGTATGGTATGTATAAATGTATGTGTGTATATGTATATTCTATTTTATAAGAAATCAAGGTATTTAACCATCCCCATGAGATGCACAATTATATAATTGACAAAATCATTTCTGCTAACACCACGAGATAATTATAAATTTTTATCATGCTTTTTCACATAGGACTCTATCGATAGGGAAAAAATAGCAGTAATTGGACATTCTTTTGGTGGAGCAACGGTTATTCAGACTCTTAGTGAAGATCAGAGATTCAGGTAAGAAAATAGGATAGTAAAGCAAGAGAATAGTAAATTACTGGAAGAGGGGGAGTGATAACTCATGTAAGATATAATTTTTTATTCAAATTCTTAGTGAAGAAGGGATCTCTTGGAGTTTATAAGGCTATTCTTTTGCCCCCATCAAGTACTCTATATACATTTTCCTAGGCTAAAACATCTACTTCTCCTGCTATTAAAATCTCCCCTTACTCCCATGTTTTCCCTCATTATTCTTGTCTACCCAAGGGCTTAACACTTTTCACTTAAAAATTTATCTTTATATAATTTTTTGGGACATAATGGTTGTGATAATAATATTGTCATCTTACAGTATTGCCAGACTTCTCCAGTGGGCAGGACATTTTTTAATTAGGCTCTTCCCCCTTCCACCTTTAAGATGGAGCTGGATCTAAAATTACGATTATTTGGGTAGGAGTGGGGACCAGACCCCAGTTTTCTAGCTTGCAGGAACATTTTCTTTCTTAAACTACTTCATTCCAGACTGATGAGATCACATAGGGCCAACTGTACAGACAGTGGGCAGGATCATTTGTGAAACTTCACCTCAAATTTCTTAGAAGTTCATTTCAGTGTAAGAGAATTCTCTTCTTTCATCCATTTAGCAAAAGGCAGGAAACGTAGGATAAACTTATTTTTTAAAAGGAAGTTAGTTCCATTTTCAAATGATATGCTCCATGTATTTTTCTTCAACCCTCTGACAGTTTTTCAGCTGAAGCGCCTCTAAATGTAAAGTAATGGGCCAGTTGCTACTCTGAAAAAGCTATCATAAATACACTACAAGGTGCATAAAAGCTCTGAAAACAAAGGTGCATTTATTATACTTTTTCAGATACTCCACAGTGTTGAAGAAATTATTATGTATTTTAAAATTTATTTTGAATAAAAATTGTTAAGGATATATCACTCAAATGGTTGCAATTCCTAAAAGGCATATAAAGAAAATGATTATACATAATTCCAGGTCTGATACTTTACAAAACTAATCATATCCCTTTCCCACATTGAAGCATAATACCTCTTTATTCCAATGAGATAACCCATAATAAACTGGTATGGTGCATGTCCACCAATCCTAGCATTATTAGGATGTTCTCAATGTTGCCTAGTATGTAACCAGTTTAATTTCATCATTGTCAACAAATATCTACAGATGTGGTATTGCCCTTGATGCATGGATGCTTCCACTGGGTGATGAAGTATATTCCAGAATTCCTCAGCCCCTCTTTTTTATCAACTCTGAATATTTCCAATATCCCGCTAATATCATAAAAATGAAAAAATGCTACTCACCTGATAAAGAAAGAAAGATGATTACAATCAGGTAAGTATTAGTGGCTTATTTCATTATCTGAAACAAACTTGAAGCTTGGGTAAATAACAATAGATATCGTTGGGTAACCATTACAGAATTGCTGAATTGGTTGTTTAGACTTTCAATAAGGAGAGAATTAGATAATCTCAGTTTCTAAGAACATTTAGTCTTACTCTTTTTAAAATGGGAATGTTAATGTATATAGTATATATACTGGTTATATTCGTCTGTTCTTGCATTACTATATAGAAATACCTGAGACTGGGTAATTTATAAATAAAAGAGATTTAATTGGCTCACAGTTCCACAGCCTGTGCAGGAAGCATGATGCTGGCATCTGCTCGGCTTCTGGGGAGGCCTCGGGAAACTTACGATTATGTCAGAAGGCAACGGGGGCATGAACACTTCACATAGTCAGAGCAGGAGGAGGAGAGGATGGGTGACGGTACTACACACTTTTAAATAACCAGGTCTCACAAGAACTCACTGTCACAATGACAGCACCAAGGGGGATCGTATGAAACCATGAGAAACTGCTCCCATGATCCAATCACCTCCCACCAGTCCCTACCTATGACACTGGGGATTCTAGTTTGACATATGATTTGGTGGGGACACAGATCCAAACTATATCACTGGTAATTTTTAAAATTAGCATAATACTATATACTACTTTAATCTAAACATCAGAACATGCCTACAGATTTTTGGGGGTAGAGCTAGGGGGAAGTATTTCATCATTAAGCTGGGCTAGGAACTCTTTAAAGAAAAAGTCAGATTATCTATCGAGACCTGCAATATACTTACCTGTTGAGAAAGAATATGAGTTTATAAATTCCCCAAAGCTATAATGGGGTACCATCAAGTGTTGGCAATTCTTGTATCCTGGAGGTGAAAAAGAACTCCTGATAAGGTTTTGAACTCTCAATGAGATATTACAAAGCAAATATGGACCTGAACTCAGCCCTTTCCTATCTGAAATCTGGTTTATTTAGGAGAAGAGAAGAGGCAAGAAGGAAACATACAGAGTATAGGCAATAACCACTATGGGCTCAGAGAATAGAGGGGTCTCTTCCAACGGAAAAGGATTCACAGATGATACTAAAATTGGATTTTGTTTCGATCAAGAGAGTTTAGATAGTAAGGAAGGGTTTAGGTATTTCAGGCAAGGACTTCATTTAGCTTATGTGTATGTGCAAGTCTCTCTAATTCTAAAACGGAAATAATACAGAGCACCTAACCCTCCCTCAACCCTAATTCCTTGCTAGGCTCTCACCTTTTCTTTCTTCCCTTCTCTGCTAGAAACCGTCAAAGAATAACAAATATTAGTTATTGCATGTGCTTACTTCTACTCACTCTTTGAGTCTTATGGTCTAGCTTCCTGGGCCCCCACCAGCATGCCAAAACAAAGACACTAAAGGCCTGCTGCATGCCACACCAGCAGCCTCTTCAGAATCTCAACCTTGCTCTCTGCATCTGTTCAACATTGCTGACCACCCCTCTTCCTGCTCCCTTGGCTACTATGACCCTCCTCTTTACTGCTTCTCCTGTCATTAATACTGCTCCTTCCATTTCTCCTCCTCCAGCCAGTTCTCCACAGTCAGAGCATCCAAGCTTCTGCTCGCAATTCTCTTGTAATCCTGCCGTTTATCTTCTTTATGTTTCTGACATTCAAGTTTCCTACTACAATGTGGGGAAGAGTGAGAGGGAGTTAAGTGGCCCTATTTTGAGCTTAGAAAACTAAGAGAATGATGGTTTGCTTATAAGAACCAGCAGAGTCAAGAGGCAGAGTAGCTTTGAGTGGGGCTGGGAAGATGTCTTTTTTTTTTTTTTTTTTTTTTTTTTTTTGAGACGGAGTCTCTCTCTGTCGCCCAGGCTGGAGTGCAGTGGCCGGATCTCAGCTCACTGCAAGCTCCGCCTGCCGGGTTCACGCCATTCTCCTGCCTCAGCCTCCCGAGTAGCTGGGACTACAGGCGTCCGCCACATCGCCCGGCTAGTTTTTTGTATTTTTTTTTTTTTTAGTAGAGACGGGGTTTCACCGTGTTAGCCAGGATGGTCTCGATCTCCTGACCTCGTGATCCACCCGTCTCGGCCTCCCAAAGTGCTGGGATTACAGGCTTGAGCCACCGCGCCCGGCCGGAAGATGTCTTTTAACTTCACAATTTCTTAGCTTGAGAACGGGGGAATCTGTTTATAGATGTCTGGCCACAAACTGGATGATTATATAACTTACATGATAACATAGATGAAACATTTGAAGTAGAAGAGATTGCAAAGTGAGAAAAGAATTGGTCTGGCAATAGAATCGTAAGGAATGCCTACTTTCAGCCAATGGGAAATGGGTGAAGAGCCAGTGAAGAACATAGAGTGGTTAGTGTCAGAAGGGAAGGTGCAACGTTAAGGAAGTGAAAAGAAAAAAAGTGCAAGAAAGCCATCAAGTGTCAAATGTCCCAGTGGTGGTAGAAAATAAGGACTAAAAAAGGGCCATTCTATTTGACATTAGGCTATTGATGAATGTAGAGAGCAGTGCAAATGATATTTATAAAGTGCTTACAGTTTAAAACTGGGAAAGGTGTTGTTTGAAATCTATTTCCTCTAAGGCTTAAATCTAAAGTGATTTAAATTTAAAGTGACTAGCATCAAATACATACCATGTTCAGTGGTGAGGGCAGGTGGCAGGCTCTGGCTGTGAGTTCAGGGACCCTCAACACACAAATTGGAAGTATTCCAATTCACTAAAAAGCAAGAGTCATTTCTTCTAAAATCAAGATACCAAGCAAGACTAAGATTCTTTGTTTTTCTAGAGGGAAGATGAATATACTCTGGGATCCCTAAACAAACAGCCTGTGACCCTTGAAATACATCTAAGTAGATCAAATTACAAGTTTTATTTCTTCCTTGGTTTTCAGTAAACAGACCAACAAGACCCGTATCTTTCTTACACCCTAACTAAAAAAATTAATAATTTTATCAACCAATGTGACTTTTAAATGTCTTGTTTTCTTTTAGGGGTTCAGTCCATCAGAATTTTGCTGACTTCACTTTTGCAACTGGCAAAATAATTGGACGCATGCTCAAATTAAAGGGAGATATAGATTCAGATGTAGCGATTGATCTTAGCAACAAAGCTTCATTAGCATTCTTACAAAAGCATTTAGGTAAGAAACTAATATTTTTTCATGAAATAAACCAGATGAATCTCAGGACAAACCTGTCTATCTTAATACAGCTTTAGTACCATTTAAACTATTTCCAGTTGGTTTACAATGGAACAAAGCAGTAAATCAATTTGAAAACAGAAATTTGAGAGTCAATTTTGCTGCTTTACATCATATATATTATAGAAAGCAAACCCAACTGTTAAAGCTAATAGTCTTTGTATGAAGCCTAGAGTGGACTTCCATGTTGAGGATACTGACAGCAGGTTGCCTCACTCCTATCCCGTTTGCATTCAGCTGCTAAAGCAGCCATGGGGCAGCTGAAACAGAGCATTGTCTCTACCATCCTAATGCAACTTCGGTAATTTGTAAATCTGTATTGCCACCTAGGGGCACCAAACTGTTTAATGCTCTCAAAAGTTTAATATGTTCATTAACACTTTGTATTTTACAGGACTTCATAAAGATTTTGATCAGTGGGACTGCTTGATTGAAGGAGATGATGAGAATCTTATCCCGGGGACCAACATTAATACAACCAATCAACACATCGTGTTACAGAGCTCTTCAGGAACACAGAATTAGAATTAGGATTAAAACAGTTTTAAAAGTCTTGCTTCAAAACTGCCTAAAATTATGTGTGTGTGTGTGTGTGTCTGTGTGTGAGAGAGAAAGAGAGAGAGAAAGAGAGAGATTTTTAATGTATTTTCCCAAAGGACTCATATTTTAAAATATAGGGTATACTGTAATCGTGATTGAAGCTTGGACTAAGAATTTTTTCCCTTTAGATGTAAAGAAAGAATACAGCATACAACGTTCATATCAGCCTAAATTTTAATTTTACAAAGATGTTTCCTTTCTAGTGTCGAAGATAAAACATGCTTTTACATTACTTTGACAGACAAGTAGATTAAAACAGGCAAAATGCCAGTGAAAACCTGTTGCAATGATACAAGACCCTCTAAACATACAGTAAAAACAGAATTTCTTGCTTTTTATTATCTACTATGGGTGGTAGAGTTTAATTTTAGCAACACGATATTCTAGGTAGAATTTGGCAGCACTTTTCTTTGACTTTTGGTCATGGTAAGAAAAATTAGAACAAGCAAAAGCCCATTGTTTCAGCACAGGATTGGTGGTACTACACAAATTCAAATGATGATTAAATGAGGAATGGAGAAGGGTTAAGAATATTAGAGATGAGGCAAAGGCAGTGGATTAGAGAAAATTGGTAATTTTTGGCATTTTCTTTAATTCTTTAAGGCATTCTACTTACTAAAGAAAGGTTCCATAGGTATTACAGCATATAGCAGGGATTCCAGTTAAAATACATTAGTTACTCACACAAAGGCTGTGAAGGATAATAAAACATTCAGAATTACATTTAGCTTCTTCATATTCCAATTAATTTTATGTTTTCAATTCTATATATAGTAGTAAAACAGAGTAACACAATTAAATGGAGGTAAAAATATACCTTAAGAATTTATACACTTATAAATATGGGAATCATGGAAAATGATTTTATTTCCCAAGGGATATAAAAATTTTTACCACTCATTTGGTATCCTAGTCCTATCTTAGTGGCGTCAGGTGCAAAGTCACTAATTCTGAGAAATTTTACCTCTGTAGCCATTCAGATTAAATTTTTTAAAATAGGGAGTTAAACTCAGCTTGAAACTGAAGGCTTCCTATAATCTGACCCTAACACATCTTCTCTGAGCTTTGCTCCTGACAATTCACATTATATTGTCTATACGAGTAAGCCAAACTTGTTTATTCATTATTCCAGGAGTAAATAATATACTCATCTACCTCAATTACTTTTAATGCAAACCTCTCTCCCTTCTACTTACTGAAATTATACCTGGTTTTTAAGGTTCATAATTCTATTTCCATTAGGCTTCAGAGTCTGATAATGCTTCACAGAGATACACCTTTACCCCAGTCTCATTTAGCAAACCTTTTTTCCCCATTCATTTTAGAAATAAACATTCCAACTGTATGGATGTGCCATTCAACACTTTTTTTTTTTTCTTACAATCTCTTTTGTTGGTGGTGCATGCTGATGCTGAAAGGAGAAAATAACTATTGAAAATATCTAATAAGTTAAGGTTAAAAAGAAATAACCTAACATAGTGCACACCGAGTATTTTTCAGGGAAAAGAAACAATTACCAAATGCCTACACCTTTTCAGGGACTTTATATAAATTATTTCTAATCTTAAAAAACACTGCAAGAAAGGTTTTATCATCACCACTTTACAGATGGAGAAGATCAAATCTCAAAATATTACATAATTTGCCTATGTCACATATCTGTTAAGCAGCATACAGCTAAGATCTGTTTCCAAAAGCTAAGATCTATACTTTGCAAAATCATGTTTAAAAAGTCATGGGCTTTAAAGTTAGGTAGGTCTGGGCTTGATCAAGCCTCTGAGACTCATTAGCTATCTGACCTTAGGCAAGTTATTTAACCTCTGTATGAAGCTTCAATTTTCTCACCTATAAAATATGGATAATATTGATATGCACTTCAAAGTTGATGATTAAAGTGAAAAAATGCATTTAAAGTACAAGCTAAGTGACTAATACATAAGAACTAACATTTAATATTACTATGCTTTCCCCAATCCTCCATTATAGAGGAGAGATGGAACCAAGTATATTTAAGAGTTCTATTTCCTTTTTAATAAACTGAGACCATCATATTAAGGATAAACTTTATTTAAGGATAAACTTTATTCAAATCTTGTATTAGAATACTTCCAAATTCAAACAGAATGTTAGTCAAATGTTTAGACAAACAGGCAAAGATTCAAAATCAAGACAAAAGTTCTGAAGGAGATCCTGCTAAAGAGCTATCCTAAGTAGAATCAAATAATGTACTTGTCATGAGGCTTTATTTTTCTATTTTAATGTAAACACTGTATTTGAAAGGTACCAAAATAGTTCTTTGAAATGTAATGTGTTAGTGAACTGTTTAGCAAAATAAATCCTTCCAACTAATTAGAAACATAAGACAATAAAGAGGAAAGATCCCAGATCCATATATACAACAGTATCACTATAAATACACTCCACTGTCAACCTGAGACCTATTTTGTTTTCCACCTATATAAAAGTTTTTGAAAATAACAACTTCCTGTGGTTACATGTTTTCAATTTTCTCAAATATTCTGTCGGTCTGGGTAAGATGCCACTTGTTCGAGGGCAGCTTCTGACTGATTGGCCACAGCTATAGATCCACAATTAAATCTCCATCACCTCCAAACCCCTTTTCTGAAACAAAAAGAGAAAAACTTCAAACTGAGAAAGAAACATACAAACAAAAAAATTTATTTCCACGGGTGTTACCGTGACAAATGTAATGTTCTCTAAAAGGGAGGGGGGACAGATGAGTATTCTAGTTACTACAGGGCATTATTTCCATAGAAATAATGTTTTATTTTATTATTAATATTTTGGTTCTCACACTGTACCATCAAATCAAGTTTCTCTTAAAAATTATGAAATTGGCATACTTTATATTTTGCTAGAATGGTGTGAACAAGGCTGATAATCAATTAGTTCTTTGTCCTTTTTGATTAATATATATTTTTCACATGATATTAAAGCTATCATGAGCTGATTTTATTCTCAACGTGCCTCATTTCTAAGAACATTGCATTATTTATGAACAAGAATGTGCAATACCAAGAACCAACCAATAATTTGAATCTTATATAAAGATTCAAAAATTCCAAGAGATTATTTAACAAAGATCATTTGAACATATGAGTTAATTAACAGATAAAATTCTTTAAAATGTGAATTTATCACATTCATAATTTAACTTTCAAGATCAATTAACAAATTTCCTATATTTCAAGAAATCCTCATTTTGGTTATTTATTCCCATAAGTATATTCAAACTTTTTTTACCTAAAGTGGTTTTTCTTCCCTGCTACCTATGTCCAGAGAAATTGATAAACCATTTTTGTTTGAGGGATTCAGCATAACAGTATTTTTAAGAGATTGTAATTCTGGGTGATAAAAGTATTTTGTTTTAAAAACACAAGTTACCTTTAATTGTGGTATCACCTGATGACATGAAGTAAAGATCTTTCCCTACTCTTTCGGATACAGCCTAACAAAAGGAATCTTTGAATTGCTATTGATTCTTTATCATGAGCACAAAATAATTCAAATCAGAAATAGAACCACAGATAAGCCAGAAAAGATGTAAACAACAAAATGTATTTTTATCAAAATTATGACAATCTGATTTTATAATGAGGATCACGTGAAGTACATTTTCTATTCTTCAAATACTCATTTCTCTAGAACATACCCCTGGAGCACTCTACATGGGGCGTAAAGTACCCTTTTCCAATGTTTAGCTCCCAAACCCCCAACAACTCTGGTAATTGGTGAAGGGGGGAGGCACATCATTGTTCAAGGGGCTGTTATTCAAACACAGTATCCATGTAGAGCCACAGATGCTTTATTAAAGACAATGAAAAGGGAAATATTTCTCCTATATTCCTTTTAACAACCAACAGCAACATGTGCATGCATTATGTGATACAGAAACTAATTAAGAAGATACTCTTATGGTAAAATAAAATAACTCAGATGAGAAACCATTTTTTAAAAATGTAATTAGATTCCTAGATCATAGTGACTTGATGTATCATAAAAAAAGTCATGCATAATACAATATTCACTTTGTAAGGAAAGTTAACTCATTTGTAGACAGGTATCCAGATTTAAGAGCTTCCTCAAATTTGAGGGAAGGATATTTAAATCTCATTAGTAACCAAATCAAAAAATTTTAGAGCCTTACTCATAAGTAATTTCTATATGTCACCTAACTGGCTTAGTCAAAGCCAGAGGTAGTTATCTATTTACTTATCTAGATACATAATTTTATGTTTACTTTTAATAGTCCTAAATAGTTCTTTTCTATGTGGCAGGCATAGAGAACTTTATCCAACTGAATCTTGTATGTACATATGTATGCATTTGGCTCTGGATTCTTCATAATTAATGGATGGAGACAACCTGAATGTAAAAAGTTTTAGTAAATACTGACGCAAAAAGTGTAGTAGGCTGTTATTTCTGACCTAAGCAAAAAAGTAATTAACATAATGTAAAGAGAGATGTTCAATGATTTTTAATAGTAAAAATTTCAAATGACCTAAATATCCAACACTACAGAAAATATTTACTACATTATGGTTCACTAGTGTCATGCAGCATTATTCAGCTATTAAATATTGTTTATGGCTTTCTGAGTGCAGCCAAGATGGAATAAGCTGACTATAACCTCTCTATCACTGATTACAATGAAAAATTCTAGACAGAATATAAAAAGCAACTACTCAAAGATTCAAAAGTGAACAGGAATAGGTAGATTAAGAATTAAAGTAAAAACGTGAATAATGACTCATAACAAGAGTGAGTTTCACAGGCCTTTTCTTTTTTTTACTTCTTTGTCTCCTGATTTTGTTCTGAGGGTGGGCCAAATCAAAACTGCCCAGCTAGGGTAGACAGTAAAATTCTGAGAGACATTTCTTATTTATAGTCAGTGGACTAGGGATAAAGGAACCCTGAATGCTAGAGAGTAAGAAATAGGTAGGAAATCTCTTTGCTGTATTGTGGTGTTATGTTTTTTTTCTGTTTTTCTTCTGGCCCTGCCCTGAGGGTGGCTACTCCAGTTACTGCCTGGTGACAGCTATGGCAACATAGGCACCTACAAATGTAAGAGATGACCCATCTCTCTAGCCAGTGGAACCAGGAAAAGAGCTTTCTGTTGTCTGAAGAGTAGTTAATAGGAGATTGTTTTTGTTATCTCTTTATCTGCTTCTTATGCGCAATCAAACAGAACTGTGTGGTGGAACAGAGGTTGAGAGAAAAATACTGTCTGGCTAGGGGATGAGAAAAAGGGGCCATTGGAGGCTGGATAAAAGAGGATCCTGGGAGCCAGAAAATGTGGAGAACATCTCAGAGAGGAAAAGAGTTGAAAATGTTTAACTCCTAATGCTACACGTGAACTGTAAGTCTCAGGATTGCCCCTGAGCTATGCACGTGCAGAACAGAGCCAAATAAGCACAGCAAAGTCTCTGACACCTAACTACTATATAAACCACTGACCAAAGTCCATGACTACCCTGGGTGGCTTATGTACTGGGAGGATCTGAACAGCAAAGGCTTTGAAAACTAAACGGACAGGAGAATCACCAACTATAGAAGGAGAAACAGAACATGTGGTATGAATTGAAACCAGCTGATCATCTGCTATAACAAAAACTTCAACATTCTCCAGATTTTAACAGGACCCAAAGTCTTAAAACATAATATGCAAAATGTTCAGGATATAATCCAAAATTACTCAACATACAAAGAACCAAGAAAAGCTGACCATTTCTCTAGAGAAAAGAAAATCAACAGCTACAAACCCCAAGAGGACCAGATATTAAAACTATCAGACAAAGATTATGAAGTGAGAAGTTCAAGAAGTTCAACCAACCCCAAACAGGATAAATTCAAATGCCCAGACACATCATAATGTCATGGCAAATTGCCCACCATATCGTCTTAAATGAAGAAAATCAAAATATAAAACTACACATAGGATGAAATCAATTGTGTCTAAACTATGTAGATGCAATACTTACATTACATATAAACAGAAAAATTATAAAAGAAAACCAAACTGGTCAACCTACTTGTCTCTGGATGGGTATATTACAGGTGATTGTTACTTTCTCGTTTTTAATATTGCCATATTTCCCAGGTTTTCTGCATCTAATATATATTTTATAAGAGTCATGAACACCAAAACATTTTCTAATCAAGGAGTAAAACATTAATAACTAGTTTTCTCAGAGAATACTTGGCATAAGGACCAAAATCATCCATTTTGTTATTGCTGCTTTTAACTATTGTCACAGGATTTTTCTCCCATTTTTCCAAACGCAAGGGCTTTGGAAATAGTTTGTTAAATCACCTTTCAAAATGAAGAACAATGCTCTCGCTAATTACTACTCATACAATTCCATACCTCAGGTGGACGCTTATCCGATTTGGGTATGCCATTCCAGACATTCTCAGGGTTCACTATCTCCTCCATACCATTTGAAAGGTTCAAAACCTACAGGAAAAAACAAGTTTTTTTTTTTTTTTAAGTGTCCAATTCAAAAAAATAACTGATTTATGTACCAGAGCAATTATTTTAAAAATAAAATACTATTATTATTATTATTTTGAGATAGGGTCTTGCTCTATTGCCCAGGCTGGAGGGCAGTGGCAGGATCACAGCTCACTGTTGCCTCGACCTCCTGGGCTCAAGGCAATCTGCCCACCTCAGCCTCCCAAATAACTGGGACTACAGGCGCACACCACCATGCCCAGCTAATTTTTTGTATTTTGGGTAGAGACAGGGTTTCACTATGCTGCCCAGTCTGGTCTCAAAATCCTTGGCTCAAGCAATCTACCTGCTTTGGCCTCCCAAAATGCTGGGATTACAGGCATGAGCCACTGCACCTGGCCCTAAAATGAAATACTTTAAAAAACAATGAAAATGTATTTATTGAACTTCAACCTTATGTTTCAAACTCCATGCTACTTCAGTTTCCCAAACATATACAGAATATCTATGACTGGTGATCAAAGATGGATAAAATTTCAACATCAAATAGTTCAAAATCTAGCGGAGGAAAGACCTCTAAGCAGATAATTACAATACACCATGGAAGTACAGACTTCAGCAGTAAGAGGTATAGGAATGTAATACAGAAATAAGGCCTTTTTGGGACGGGGGGAAGGTTGAGGACAAGGATAAATTTAGAAAACAACGTCAGTGATTGGCTCCCTGGTAGAGGCAATGGGTAAGTAAATTGGAATTAACCAGTTTGGTAACAGGATGGAATATAGGTAAAATAGAACTGAATTATTAAATATATCGAAACAGCAAGCAGATTGTATATGTAAGAGAAGTCAAGAAGTTTGATGTCCATCTAATATAAAGTACAAAATATAAAGAATTATGGCCAAAGAGAGTACATAAACACTTAACCCTAAAGGATTTCCTATGCCATGTTAATGAGCTTGACTTTTATGTTCCAGGTCAGGGGCTCTCCAATTTTAATGGAATATTAATACACATTCTGGAATCCTAACCCCAGAAATTCTGAATTAGCAGGCCAGGCCAAGGCCTAGGAATCTATAATACAATTAAAAAAATACACCAGGTAATTCTCAAACAGGTGGTTTTCAAATCACGGGAGAAACACAATCAACTGGAAGTCCCTAATAAGTTTCACACAATAATGATGTAAAGAAATTTGCATTTTGCAAACTTCACCCTGACACTGTGGACCATCAATTTAAAGAAGACTAGAAGCAGCAAACAAAATAGAAGGTTATTAGAGGAATGTAGCTGTGAAATAACTCAACTAAGGTAGTGGCACTAGATATAAAAAATTCCAACTAAGAGGTAAGATGTGTAAAGTGTGGAACTAGGTGACTAACAGAATTTAGAAAGAGTAAGAGAGATAGATGATACAGCCTAGGATGATTTCTTGCTATGATTCTTATATATGGAGATTTAAAATATTTGTGAATTACATCAAATTATCAGGGGGAACAAGCAGGTAAACATTTGTTCAATCGCATTCTCTAGTCTAACAGAGTCTGGTAAAATTTCCTTAATAGTCTGCAAATACATTTGGAGATAAAGAACTTAAACGTCACTTACCCTTGTTCCTTCTTCAGCTGTTTCTAAAATCTCACATTTAGACCATGTGTTTCTTAGACTTGACCACACAACACATTTAGATCCAACAGTAAAGGCTTTCAGAGTGTAGGTGTTCTGTGGTTGAGCTGCCAAATTGAATTAAGACTCAATGCATATCTCTTAATTCCTTAATGTAACATACACAAGCAAAGCATTTTCCTAATGTACATTATTTCTATATCATCAATATCATGTAATTAGTACATTGGTATGACCGTCTCCCTCAATTTTGTTTAAAATTCTTCTAGCGCCCCTCCCCCATATAATCTCTTACTGCTTTTCTAAACCAACAAACCAAACAAAAAAATCACCATCATAAGGATGTGAATCTGATTTCTAACATTGAAAATCGCTAATAAAATATGGTACTATTAAGACAAGTGTCTTTTATACTTACAACAGCCATTTCTATAACAAAGCAGCGTGTTACAAATGAGCAGACATTCTTATCACAGAGTTAATACTTACTATTATTAAATGTGACAATGAGGAATAAATATCTAATGCAAGGGAAATACTTAAATAACTTATGTGTACCCACAGGATGGCATACCATGCAATTAAAATATTTTGAAAGCATTTTTAAGGGACTAAAATGCAGGATTCAATACTGTATGATAGTATGATCTAAATTGTTTTTAAAACTATGCAGTAGACATACACAAAGATGGTAA
This sequence comes from Papio anubis, assembly GCF_008728515.1. NCBI lineage: Eukaryota > Metazoa > Chordata > Mammalia > Primates > Cercopithecidae > Papio > Papio anubis. The sequence continues at coordinate 45,026,271 of NC_044981.1, read as the reverse complement.
AAGACAACAAAAAGAAAATACATCATGGTGTTAATATTGATCACTTTTTGTTGATTTTCATTCTCACTATTTCATTATTTTTCTTATTTTTACAATGGTTCAAATTTCATAATACAAAAATTGACATTTAAAAAGTATAGCATTGATTATAAAAAGCTAAAAGTTACCCATTTAAAATTTCTTTTTAAGTAGCAAAGAAAACAGCAGTAAAAATAATTTATAAAAATGTTAATATAATAAATGTTCTCCAAGATTTACTCATGACAAATTTTTTAATATAGGCTACCTAAATCTATTTTTTTTTTTTTTGTTTACGGGTTTCTAATGAATTGCAAGATCAATGCATGATACAGTTAAGTCTAAAAGACCCTGTTAAAATAATCCTTACTGTAAATTTATGCCTACCGTAGTACTTGGCAAGGGAATACCATGTTTTATAAAACTTATCAACACTTGCCCTCTTGATTATAAATGTGATTACATTTTAAATGTGATTACCTTTTGGAGACTCATAGATTTTAAGCATTCAATTTTTAAACATAAAACTAATTATTTCAGCATTTCTTCCAGCATATAAAATTTTGCACTGATTTCACAATATATTTTCCCCAAGTTTAAAATGCCCTTCATAAAATCCAATCTGATTCACTTCCCAGGTTTTTAATCTTTCTTACAAAAAATTATTTTTTAGAAATCCATGTAAGAATTATTCTCTTTTCTTTAAAACAAACAACTTTGGAAAGTCACTATGTTTAAAAGTAAAAGGACACTTTGGGAGGCTGAGGCAGGAGGATTGCTTGAGCCCAGGAGTTTGAGACCAGCCTGGATAACACGACGAAACCGTCTCTACAAAAAATACAAAAATTAGCTGGGCGTGGTGGCACACGCCTGTAGTCCCAGCTACTCGGGAGGCTGGGCTGGGGTGGGAAGACCACTTGAGTCCGGGAGGCAGAGGCTGCTGTGAGCCAAGATCACACCACTGCACTTCAGCCTAGATGACAGAGCAAGACCTCACCTCAAACAAATAAACAAACAAAATTTAAAAAGTAAATGGGAAAAAAAATTCACATACCTGAGACATGATCTGGTAAACCATTATTGTGCTTGCTTCCATCACTGCTTTCTTCCTCAGGGAACAAAGGCATCAATGCTGAAATGTCATCCCTGTTTTTATACTCTATAAATTCTTCTTCATATATATTCATTTCAATCTGTGTTTTAGGATCACAATCTGCTCCATGTAGATGCAATGACATCCTGTGCTGGTCATCAAAAGATTCTACACAACTTGACTTTCTCACGTCCTCAGTACACATGCACTCTTGTGCTTTCTGACTAACTCCTAAAGACAAAGGATCCACCTTGTCATCTAAAGGCAGCTGGGCTGTAGGTAGCTCTAGTTCTGGTTGTTTCTCAGCTTCACAGGTGAGAGGAATCTGCCCTGTAAATAGCTCCAGGGCGCCTTTTGTGACACACTCTTGGGAGAGTGGCATACTTGGTGGCACCAGGCTTAGCTCCTCTTTTTCTTCATCCACCACCAGAGAATTCTGTAACTCAATAGATTCCAGCTCTAAGAATTCTTTTGATTCATCATCAGGAGAAAGTGGCACCTCAAGTGAATTCAGTTCTAGTATCTCCTTTGTTTCATCACCATGTGGTAGTAATGTGTTAAATCCTGTAATTAGGTATTTATCATCAAACTCTGCTTTGTCAACCAGATGACACTCTACTTCACCTTCCAGTTCCTCAGTATCAATTTTATCTTTGCAGGGGTTTTCAAAACCTTCACAAATGTTATCAGTTTTAGGGTCATGGAAGTTACTTGGTTTGGTTCCAATATTGTTTACATCTTTTTCAGTTCTTTCAGCAAGCTCATCTGCCTGTTCCATATATATTTTATTTTGGACAGCTTTATTACTTAATTTCTTAAGTCCTACATCAAGATTGCAGGACCCAAGAGCCTGCTTTATCTCCGAGTCCGTATTTTCATAGGGAAAAGCACTTTTAGTAATACCAATCTTAGAATATTTCTCCATTTTCTCATTAATACTTTTACCTTTGCTTTTCAAGTCGACAATTGCTAAAGGGATATCACAAACATCCCTTCTGATTTCTAATATTGTTATTTCCAACACATCTTCTGTTACTATTTCATAGAAATAGTCATTTCCCTCTTGAGAACATACTCCTTCTGAAATGTTAAATCCCGAGAGGCAACATGGAAAGGCTTGCATGGGAACCGACAAAAGTTCAGAAGGAATGGCCCAGAGTGCTTTTGGGTCCACACAGTCTTCAACGTTTCCAAAGTCCACAAGCCTGACAGATACAAGATAATCTTCACAAATATTAGTGATAAGTGCTCTATAATAATGTCCATCTTCTCTGTATCTTACTATACAAGGATCTCCAATATAAGGACATGGGATACAATTTCTCCTGTCTACTACCTGTTCTCCAGCAGTCTGTACTTCTACTTCTAAATACTGAAGTTTCTCTGTATCAGCAAACTGACACCAAAAGTACTCGGGTCCATCTATCACAGTGGCATAAGCTCTTACTATTTTTTTTTCTGGATTATACCAGTTAAGAAATACTGAAGTGTCAACGTCTGATTTGTTAGCAGAGTTTGAACCGGCACCTTTAATTACTTGGGTAGAAAGTTCTATTTGAGATTTTTCACTGACAGCATACCTGCTAATCATGTCATCTGCTATGATCCCATGTTCATCAGCAAGAATAACTTCCCATCTGTCTCGAAATGTTACAAATTCACATCTTATTGCAGTCTCGCTGGTCCGTTGGGAAAAGTAATGCATCATTTTCTTAGAGTTTTTATTGTCAGGAACCCCAAATCCCTGCAAGGAGCAATGAATGCACAACCCTGGCAATACTGCATTAACAAGGTCAAGCCTACCTATTTTGTTAGTATGAACCACAGAAACATTGCCATAATCTATAAACTGCACAGAGAGAAGGTCATTGGGTTGCTGCTCCTTGACCACAGCACGATACCATAAATTGTCTTCTGGGAAAACAGCACATATCACATCTCCTCTTTGCAAAGGTGGACCTGCATAATATTCGGGCACTGTTTTAACACTGTTTAATCTCTCTGAAAGACGACTAATTTCAGATTCATCTTCTATTAGTTGAACATAAAAATCTGAAAGGTCATTTATATGAGAAATATATACAGTTGTTTTAAATCCAGGCATTATAGTCTTCTGTGGGAACTCACAAAATTTCAGAGGTAAATCTTTGTCACATGAATCTCCTATTTTTCTCTCTGAAAGAGTGGCTTCTACTCTTGCTGTTTTCAAGAGTGTCTCTGCACAAATTTCTTCTTTCTTTTCTGTTGTTAATGGAAACACTTGACTATTTTTATTTCCCACAGAGTCTTGATATTGAGTGACTAAGTTTGTTTTTGTTAAACTTTGTAAAAGTCTGAGTTCCTTGTATGATGAGTTGATCTTAGGTTTATATGACTGTTCCGAAATTTCTTTATTATGTAACTTGTTCCCTACTGATTTACTTAAATACTCTGTACATGGCAACTTCATATTCTCATTTTTTTCTGCAAGATTTTCAGTTGTAGAAGGGAGCACTTCACTTTCTTTTTTTCTTATTCTATCTTTGTAACTAAGTAGCCCCAACTTCTTATTAATACTAGCACTAACTTGAATATTATCACCATATAGTTCTATAATCAGTGTTCCATCTGGATCTTTTGCTACAACTAAAGCCTTCAGTGACTTATCTAAAATAGTCTCCTGAAACCACAACACCACTTCTTCTGGTATATGATCAGGAATATCAGATAATGAACATTTGACAGCTTGCATGGGCAAAAGTAAGACATCATATGCATCACTAGGTATTGGAAGCAGATCATCACTTGTTACTACATAAATATTCCCAAAATCAACAAAGAAGACTTTCTTTGGCTCTTTTTCTATTACTATGCCCCTATACCAGTTTCCATCAGTATATTTGGCAAGGCACAAGGTTCCAGGGTTCAAGGGAGATGTTTTTAAATTCAGCAAAACTTTACTTAATTGTGTAATACTACATGACAACTGTTCTAAAATACTTGCATTTCTTGCCAGCTGGCAATAAAATGTCCAAGGGTCATCAATATGCGTTATATACACTAATTCTTCACTTCCAATTTTCATATCATGCGTAGAATAGAAGTAGGAATGTAGCTGAACAGAGGACTCCAAAGGCTTCTGAAGTTTTACTGGTCTCGCAAGTCTCTTTTCTACCAAGAAATGGCATGCGCTTTGAAAGGGTGTTAGCAAATCCACAATGTTAAACAGTTCTTCATTATTAATTGAAGCCAGAGCAAATACTGTACATTTTAATTCTAGATTTTTTTGCCACGCATTATCTACAAATTCATTGAAAGCTTGTATCGCCTTTACATCCCAAACAAAGGGATTTTGACCATTTGGTTGAATTAAATTATAAAGGCTGCACCTAAAAGCCTGAGCCTTAACCTTGAGAAATTCTTCACTAATTGAATAAATATTCTTCACAGATACCATTTCTCTGTCTCCATAATCTACAAATATTACATTGACATGCTCCACAGATTGTATCCCACTAATGAGCGCTCTGGACCATTGTCTGTTTACCGTTCGCTTAGCCAAACAAGCAGGGGTGTTTCCCTGGTGAGGAGCAGCTATATTTTTGCAATAGTACTGAATATCAGACATTAGAGTTTTAAGTCCTTGTATATTCCTGGTCAGCTGACACCAGAAATAGCCAGGGTTTTCAACATAAGACACTCTGACTTCTACTGTACTTCCAACTTCCAGCTCTCCTTTACAAGAGGAGCCTGGCTTAATTTCCAAGAAATTCTGTATAAGAGGAAAATAAACAGATGCTCTTTTCACTTTTTCCTGCACAACTGGTTCAGCTGAACCATTTGTCACAACTGTTGTGTCACTCAAAGCTTTTGAAACAGATGTGGTTTTATTCTCTCTCTTGGCTTTCTGCTCTCCTTCTCCAGTTTTGGCAAAAGGTATTTTGTTATTCTCCATAGTAAAATGATTTGAAACATGCCCTGGGGAGTGGGCATTTACCGGGATATTTTCCTTTGTTTCAAATTCCTGATACTTGGCATATCCAGCTTGGGCAATTACCTTACTAATGTTTTCTTCCCCTGTTCTTGATTCATCAAGAATCTCAATAACATATTGATGATCCTGTTTATCAAGAATATGGATGACTAATTCTTTGTGGAGCACAGTCTTTTCAAAAAAGGAAACTGCCTCCTGGCTCCAAGTTTTTCCCAAAGGCCAAATATCAGCTAGGGTGCACTTCAGAGCCAATATTGGCAGCTGCCTAAACTGAGGAAGCAGCATCCTTACGTCATACCAGTCCACATTTTCCGAATTGCCTCGGTCAACTAAGAATACATCCACACTCTTGTCATCCAACTTGGTGACTATGGCCCTATAATAACCATTTTCTTTCCACTTGACACAGCAAAGGTCATCAGGTTCAGGTTTCAAAACTACACCATCCAGCTTACTGGCAGAGGAATAGAAACCGCACATTCTCCTCATCAGCTTACCGAAGGTGACATTGTGTTTCCTCAACCTAATCCAAAACTCAGAAGGATTTTTAACAAACTCTACCTGTGCATCGTAGAAGGCATTCATCTTTAACCTGATAGATCTTAAGGCTGGGAGTGAAATCTCTTCATCTACTTCTTCAGCAGGAGACTGAGACTGAGGAGATGTTTCTGGTTCCTCTTCCTCTGTTCCCTGGCTCTGAAGGACTCGGTCAGCCAAGCAATACGACTGTACTCCAAACACACGGTTCAGATTAATCCCATCTTCTCCATACAGGGTGACATAATATACATGCTCAAAGGAGCAATAAAATTCAATCTTTGCATTCACTGCCTTGCCCAGTATCAGCGCCTTCAGGTCACCAACCTGTGACCGAGACCAGCCTCTCCCACCATCCCAGAGTCCATACAAAGCGCAAGGGTAGGTCACCACTGGCATTCGAAAATATTCAGGCAACAGGTACCGAAGGCTACTGCAACTCACTAACTCCTTCCTTCCATAGTCCACGTGAAGCACCTGGGCACAGCGCTGGGGCCGAAAAGTCTCAAGCAAGAGTGCTCTGTACCAATGTCCATTCAGGCCACAGGATGCACACGGAGAGCCTGGCTTGTCTGGGCTCTCCTCCCTCTCCTCCCAGGTGGCGCTGGTACAGTTCTCATCCCCTGTCCCTGTGGAACCCCGGTATACCTGGGCCATACTCTCAGAGAGGCGGTGGATCTCCTGCGAGAGGCTGCGGAGCTGGCAGTGAATGCGGTGGGGATGGCACACTTGGGTTACGACCACGGGCTCCGTCACGCCCAGCTGCAGCTGGGGATAGAAGTAATCCAGACCAGGCTGCTTTTGCTTGAGCGGGACTCGCGAGAGAACCGGGACCCCAGAGCCCACGCTAGCAGTGGCCGCTGTGAGATAGCGCTCCAGCAACGAACGGAAGAGGCTGTCGGGCACCCGCCGGGCCAGGCCCAGCTCCCGCATCTGTTGGAACACATCGGGCACCTCCAGGAGGACCAGGCGATGGAGCAGCAGCACGTCCAGGACGCACCCGTGCACCTCCTTGCCCTGAAGGTTGCTAAGGAAGTCCACGGCGTCGGCGGGCCAGTGCTGCGGCTCGCCCGCGCCCGCGCCGCAGCCTGCCGGCACCAGGCCTGCCAGCACGCAGCCCAGCACTTCCGAGGGCAAGTTGAAGAACTCTCTGCGCCCGGGCGCCAGCGAGCCTGCGCCGGCAGTGATGGTGCGGCCCTCGTCCAGCAGGAAGACACGGCTCTCCTGTGCCTGCCGGCTGACCACGCGGCAGCGGTGCCACAGAAGCCCCACCTGCACCAGGCACAGCTCGCCGGGCGAGGCCGAGGCGCTGCCCAGCGCCCACTGGCCGCGCGTGGCCGCCGCTTCCTGGATTTCCCGGCTCAGCCGCAGGTACTCGCCCCGCCGCTCGCCCACCAGCCCCCACAGCTGCACCGGGATCACATCGGGATGCACGTCCACGAAGGACACTCGCAGGGCCAGCGAGGCCCCTGGCGCCGGCATTCCGGGCGTCGAGCACATCTTGACTGCGCGGTGCGGCCCCCACTTCCGGAAATTCAGGGCCGCGCGTCAGGGCCTTGAAATCCTCCGCGCCGCCAGAAGGCGAGTCCCAGCCAAACTAGGTTCAAAGGACCCCGGGGAGGGGAAGGACGCCGGAGAGGCGTTTCCTCGGCAACCCCCGCTCCGGGACTCACGCAGCGGACTGGTAAGACCCGGTAGCCCCACCAACCGCCCGAGGTCGCGCCTACGGGCACGCATTTACTGCGCTCTGCGCCGCCACTTCCGGCCGCGGGGAGTGGGCGGGGCCAGTCGAGGCCTGGGGTTGACCTAACGCCTAAGGGCCTAAGAACTTTTTGGGACGTTCAGGAGACCCGGAAGTGGGAGGTTTTGGACACAACTTGCATCTCCTCAGAGCGCCTTTAACTCTGGAGGCCTCCGTGTGAGGGCCTGGCTCAGGGCTGCGGTGAGGACGGAACAGAGAGGGATTTCCTTTTCGTCCTCCCAACTACCAGGGATTGAGCACTGGGGGCCAGGCACGCTACTAGCCAGTGGCGTTCCCGACGAGAATCGGGAACGAGAAACACAGGAGACAATGGCACATTTCTAGGCGTTAAGGCCAGAACTCTCGGAGGGCCCCGGGCGCTGCCGCGGTGCTCCTGCTGGCTCATTGTGTCTGTGGACAGCCAGGTGCTCAGCCTCTATTCTTTAACCCTGTTTCATCATCTGAATTGATAGAGTTGATATGAGGTTAAAATAACGTATGAAAGTATATAGCGACTGGTACATATTTCCCTTCCCACACTTAGCTGATACGGGTTCCTTTGTTGCTTTGCTGGCTAACTCTGGCATCCCAATTTTGAAGGCATTTTCATTTACTCACAGAGCTAGCACAGAACTGGATTCATAAAAGGAGGCCAAGAGATATGGAATCAACATTCCTTCAAGCCCCTGCTGTATCTACTAAAATCTTAACAGGATAACCCTTTGAGGCCTCTGTTTGTTAAATGTCCAAACCTACATTTGGAATGGAAAAGTGCAGGTAAATTATGGGAAGTTTCCAGGATATGTCTACATTAGATTTTTGTTCATTTGCAAAGTTAGACACATCCCTGGAAGCTTCTTATAGTTTGCCTGCACTTTTCCTTCTACTCCATGTTTCGAAATGTTATTAAATACAAATACAATAAGGCAGTGCTTAAAATGACCCTTGCCTAACTGTAAATCTCAGTATCTTCCATCTGTCCAGATTAGAGGCACCATGTGCTTCCACATCACCCTATGCTTACTTTTTCATGGCACTTTTAACATTGTGTGGCAACTGTCTGATCTCTTATCATCCCGCCAGCCAACAGGTTCCGTTTGGCAAGTACCGTTTGTTGGATTCTTGGAATCTAGCTTGGAGTGAAGGCAATTAATATTTGCTAAATGAATATGAATGAATGAATGAATGAATCCAATTTCTCTAAAAGCTTTGGCTTTTTCCTGAAGAACTCATCCTTGAAAACTCAGTTTTCCCATTTTTTTTCTAATTGTTTCATATTCATTATGGAAGAAAAACATTTTATTTAAAAACATCTAGCAAAACCTAGCTCAAATGTCTTTTCCTCATGACCCTACTATTCACCCTGGCAGAACCGGTTATTCCTTTTTCTTTTTTTTTTTTAAACACACTTCTATATTATCTATTGTATTTTGTAGCTCTCTATCTACCACAGTAGGAACATCTTAAAAGCAGGAACACTTCTCATTTATTTTTATGTTCTCGCTGCTTAGCCAGTGCTGGACTGTTAGCATCCAGTAAATTTTAACAAAAGGGTAAGCAATCTAACACTATGCCCTTTACAGTGGAAAGAAGGAGTTCATTATAAAATGGTCTTATGATCACTTGAAATTGTTTTATCATTACATGGAATAATGGAGACTTTAATCCATCGTCTATTTCAGGTTCATGTTGTATAACCAAACTCCTTTGTAGACCACAGGGTTGTAGATACTATGACTTACTTTTTCTATTTCATTTGTCCTCCAACCTCCTTTCATGGCTCATGGCCTTAATCCTAGGATGTCTGGGTGTATCACGTGGCCGTTGATCCGAATCCCTTACCCCCATCCACCCAGATGTTTCCAATGACCCACTTTTTCTGTATCTGGAGCAGTTAGTGTTAGTTTGTTCTGTCTTGCTCTGCTGTTGGACAAGGACTTGGGTTAGTTTTGAAAATCAGGTCATTGCACTGTGAGGATGAAGATCCCCTCATATATCTCCCATACTATATTAAGCAAAATATCTTGAGTTTTATAATAAATAAACTTTCCTCCCATTAGTCTTGAGAGGCCCTTGGTTTCGGAAAGGAAAGGAGAGGGGATATTCTTTTATTATTATTATTATACTTTAAGTTCTGGGACATATGTGCTGAACATGCAGGTTTGTTATATAGGTATACACATGCCATGATGGTTTGCTGCACCCATGAACCTGTCATCTACGTTAGGTATTTCTCCTAATGCTATCCCTCCCCTATCCTTCTACCCGTTGACAGGCCCCGGTATGTGAAGTTTGGGAGAGGGGATATTCTTATCCTAATATAAATATGTAAAGGATAAAGGGGGAAAGGATAAGGCCAGGGATGAAATATGTATGACAGGTGTTTGAATACTAATATTGTGAGCCACTTCAATATTTTTTATGGAAAAGATGCAGGAAAATTGGGCTAAGTAAATCATATTTATTTTGTGCTACCTTAGACCTCTGTATATAGAGAACTCTAAGTAGAAATGCAGTATACTTTACAGTCTATAGTTTCTATACTACTAGTTGGCCTTGTTTAAAGTTGCTTAGAAAAATTAACATTCACTGGATATTTTTAGAAAACAATTCAAGTAAGAAATACCCTGTTAGGAGAATGAAAAAGACAAGCTATAGACAGGGAGAAAATATTTGCAAACCACATGTCTGACATAGGACTTGTATCTATAATAGATAAACGACTCTCAAAACTCAATAGTAAAAAAAAATAAATTTGGCAAAAGATATGAAGTAGCATTTCGCAGAGGAGGATGTACAGATGACAAAGAAGAATATGAAAATATATTCAATGTCATTAGTTATTAGACAAAAGAAAAAACCCACAATGTTATATCATTACATTCCATGATAATGACTAAGCTAAAAAATTGTGATAACACCAGTACTGGCAAGAATGTGAATAAACTGCATCACTTATGTTGCTGGTAAGAATGTAAAATGGTACAGCCACATTTTAAAAACTATGTACTTGCCATATGACTAAGAAATTGCATTTAGGCATTTATCCCAAATAAATGAAAACATGTTCATGCAAAAACCTGTACATGAATGTTAATAGCAACTATATTCCTAATAACCCTAAACTGAAAACAACCTAAATGCCTTTTGATGGGTAAATGGTTCAACAAACTGTGGTATATCAATACCAAAGGGTCCTACACAGCAGTAACAAGGAAAATGAATTATTGATGTGAGCAACAACTTAGGAAGGTTCTCCATAGAATTTTACTGAGTGAAAAAAATAGTAAAAGGTTACATACTGCATTGTTCTATTTACATAATATTCTTAGATTAACAAATTATAGAGATAGAGAAAAGATTAGCGGCTTCCAGGAGTTAGGGATGGGGAAAAAAGGGATGAAAGTGCCTATAAAGGGATAGCATTAGCCATGGGCTGATGAACTGTTCTGTATCTTGTGTGTAGTGATAGTTATCAAAGCTACACAAAGGTGATGAAATTGCATGGAATCACACACACACACACACACACACACACAGACACAGAAATGTGTGCTTGTAAATGAGTGACTTTGGAATCTGTGGATTGTACCAATGTCAGTTTGCTCCTGGTTTTGATTGTGTACAACAGTTATGGTACATCCCTGTACATTTTTTTGGAAACTTTATGAAAATCTAAAATTATTTTTTAAAAAAGTTTTTAAAAATTCTAAAAAATTAAGATTTCAGTGCCACAAAATACAATTTTATTAGAATACACACACAGACAATTCAAGACCAAATCATTATAGGGGGCAATGAGAGTAGAGAGAGCATAGTCTTTTGAGTTACAGCAGGATTGGCCTCCATTTGTAAGAGCCATGTAACCCAAGCAAATCATTTACCGTCTGTTTCCATATCTGAAAATGGATATAACAACATGCACCTTACACGCTGGTTCCAAGGACTGCATGAATTAATGTAAATACAGTTAACATGTTTGCATTAAATAAATACTTGAGATGCAACAAAACATAGTGGGAAAGGAAGGACTTTAGATTTTGAAAGTCCCTGTTCATCATCTCAGGGTGACATGGATAATAAAATTTTCTTGGTTAGGTTCTTCATCTCTAAAAATGGAACTATACTTAAATATGATGACTAAATGAGCCAATATGGGTAAAATACCCACCACAGGAAATGTAATAAGTTGTAGTTATTAGTAATATGAATGAAATTGAAACTTAAAAATATGTTCTCTCCTAAGATTCTTAAAGATTAAAAATCTTAAATTAGGTTTTTAAAAAATTTGATCTATTTAGGCATAATTTTTGTACAGTAAAACACTTTCATATTATACAGTTTGATGATATTTTGACAAATGTTTACAGTTTTATTCCCTTAAATAGTGTCTTTTGAAGAAAAGAGTTTGTAATTTTGATGAAATCAAATTATTCACACATTTTTCTTTTCTAAATGGTAGTTTATTTTGTTGTTATTGTTCCATTAAATCTTTTACTAACCCAAGGTGAAAAAACAAAACAAAACAAGAACTCGCAAAAACAAACTTTCAGTGCTTTGTTTAGAAGTTTTATAATTTTAGCTCTTGTATTTAGGTCTATGATTCATTTTAACTTTACTTTTTGTAGTGAGGTAAGGATTGAGGATTTTATTTTTCCATATGGATATCCAATTGTTATATTGCCATTTGTTGCAAAGACTATACTATCCAGTTAAGTTATTGGCGCTTTTGCCAAAAATTAATTGACCATATGTATGTGAGTTTATTCTTTGACTCTTTATTCTGTTGCATCAATCTCTACATCTGTCTTTGTGCCAATACCCCTTTGTTTTGATTATTTTCTAAACTGCTTGAAAGCTAATTTTAAAATTAAGTAATATTAATCCTCTAACTTTGTTCTTTTTCCTCAAAATTGTTTCTTATTTTCTATATGTATTTTAGAATATACTTGTCAACTTCTGCAAAAAAAAAAAATTGAAACCTGCTGGGGTTTTATTAGAATTTCATTGTAGGTAGAGATCAATTTGACAAGAATTAACTTTCGAGCAATACTGAGTCTTTTAATCCATGGACACAATTCATTGCTCTACTAAAATCTTTAATTTCTCTCAGTAATGTTTTATATTTTTCAGTGAACAAATCTTGTATACTTTTGTTAGATTTATATCTAAGTTTTTAATGTTTTTATGCTATTGTAAATAATATTAATTTTTAAATATTTTAGTCCCCAGTTTTTCATTGCCAGTATATCAAAATATATTTTTGTATATTGGCCTTATATCTTGTAAATTTGCTAGGACTTCATTATTAATTCTCGTAGCTTTTGGTATCCTTGAGGTTTTTTTATTTACATAATTATATCATCTGTGAATAAAGGCAGTTCTATGTCTTCTTTTCTAATAAATGTGTCTTTTATTTCCTTTTCTTGGTTTACTGCAATGGCTAAGAACTTCAGTACGGATTAGAATAAAATGGTGAGAATTGATATTGCCTTGTTCCTGATTTAAGGAGAAAGTCTTTCACCAATACAATGTTAGCTATAGGTTTTACTTAGATCCTTTTTAACAGGATGAGGAAGTTTCTTTCTTTTTTTTTTTTGCTATTTTGTTGAGAATTTTTATCATCAAATACTATTGAATTTTATCAAATACTTTTTCACATTCTATTGATACATGTTTTGTTTGTTCTGTTAATTGGGTGAATTATATTGATTTTTTAGGATGTTGAACTAATTTTGTATTCCCAGGATAAATCTCACTTAGTCATGATGTATTTATACTTTATGTGATGCTGGATTTAATTTGCTAATATTTTTTCGCATCTACGCACATGGATTTTTAAATTTTCTGTTTATTGTGGTACAATTTACATAAAACAAAACTTACTATTCAAACCATTTTTAAGTGTAGAGCTCAGTGGCATTAAATATATTCACATTGTTGTACAACCATTACCACCATCCATTTCGATTTTTTCATCTCCCAAACTGAAACTGTACCCATTAAACAACTACTCATGCCCTCCCCACTATTCTATATTGTCTTTATGAATTTCATTATTCTAGTACCTCAAGTAAAATCATGTATGTGTTCACTTTTGCCTGGCTTATTTCACTCAGCATAATGTTTTTAAGGTTCATCCATGCTGTAGCATGTATTTTCTTCCTTGTTATTACCTTCTTAACTCAGAACCATACCAGGACAAAACAAAACCCGTGATAACAAGCAATTAGGCACTTTAAAACATTTACTTTTAAAATCAGAATAACACAGTTTATTTACTCACATATATTCCTGTCTGTTACCAGATATTTTCAGCAAACAGACATCTTTAAGCATCTTCATCTGCTTTTATCAAGCCTTGAAGTGGCTCCTGCTGCTGTTGACAATCACAGCAGCCTGTTGGGGGTAAAGTATGGGGAGAGAAAAAAATAATGTATTCCTCAAAATTCGGAAATAATTAAACTCTTGAGTGTGGGTAAAATGTGCATGTGTATGGCATCAATGAAGGCCAAATAATGCTTTGTTTTCGTACATTTCCATACATGCTTTCAAATGAAGAATAATGTAAGCATATCACATATTTATTAACTGTTAGTCAATTATATATTATTTGAAACTATCAAATTCTAGATTTTATGGAATAGCTATTAAACTGATGAAGATGATCCTTAAAAATTATGACATGTTTTAAACACACATGATCATTTAAAAACAATTAAGCATTTAATATGGTAAAAAAAATTTATAAAATCAGAAATGTTATTGACCCAACATAATTATTCTGAAGAAGAGAACAAAATGATTTAATCATGTGTATAAATGTCTTTCTCCCCACTCCCCAAAAAACCCTCTCAATTCAACAGGTACCTTCAGAGTGGCTCCTATTTGAAGTTTATAAGGGATACAAAGATGTGTTACATGGTCCTTGCTTTCAAGCGATACATCTTGTGTAGGGGATGCTGATACGTACATCTATGTAGTAGGGGAAGCAATGGGAGAAAGGGGGTACTGAAGATACTGAAGGCTTCAGAGAGGAAATAGTAGGTGATCGTTTTAGATAACTGAGGTAGAATTTAATCAATACAAATAAAGATGACTAGGTGGTGGTGGTGGGAAGAAAGGTAGATGGAGGGAACAGAATAAACTACATAGAAAAGCAGCAAGTATAGAGCATCTCCAGGGAAATAATTAGAGCAATGCATTTCCAAGGAGGTAGGGTACAGGTAGCAGTGAAAGGTAAAAGTGAGAAAAATGGCCTGTAGTCAGATTGAGAAGGTCTTGGATATAGCATTAAAGGTTTTAATTTTTACTATGTGTGTATATAGGAGAAATTGAAGGTGAGAATATGCCCAAAGTTGCCCAATGGAAGATGAGGGTGCTTCCCTGTGAAGAATGGATTTCAGGATGAGACAGTCCAGACACATTAAGAACTCTGTATTATACTTTAAGGTCTGAATAATTTTTTCCCCTATCTTGAAATATGAGAAAATAAACCCAGGCAAAAAGAATCCTAATGAAATTTTAAAAATTCTATTTTTTTAAACATGACATCAATATAATGGCTCCCTTTAAGTATATACAGGTTAAGATTCTAGAGGTCAATCACTTCAGCATTTTTTTTTTTTCTTTCGCAGCCTTCCTCTGTTGCCCAGGCTGGAGTGTAGTGGTGCAATCTCAGTTCACTGCAATCTCCGCCTCCCGGGTTCAAACAATTCTCCTGTCTCAGCCTCCTGAGTAGCTGGGACTATAGGCGCATGCCTGCACGCCCAGCTAATTTTTTGTATTTTAGTAGAGACGAGGGTTTCACTCTGTTGCCTAGGCTGGTCTTCAACTCCTGAGCTCAGGCATCTGCCCGCCTTGGCCTCCCAAAGTGCTGGGTTACAGGTGTGAGCCACCATGCTCGTCTCACTTCAGCTTTTAAGGAAATGGCAATTCAGAAGTGAAGGGACTTGATCCTAGTTATACTCTTCTGTCAGAATTAGAACCCAAAGTAGGATACTCTGGGTTCAGTCTTTCTTCCACATTATCTGGCATTCAATAATAATATATATTTGCTTGGTAGTCATCTTTAAAGAGTCTCAGTTTAATTGGAAAGCAAAGAATTACTTATTTTCCTTTCCAAAGAACTTGTTTTAACCATCAAGTATTAAAATTAACCATTTTTTTCTAGGAAAGTCCTGAAGGAATTTGTTTTCATTAATAGAAAAAATATATGTAATTATAACAACTGTAAATAAATGTGCTTGAAAATTTGAAGATCACTGAGTAACAAATTCTTTTATATTTACATTGTCCTGAATTTTTTTATTAGCAAAGTAAAAGAGAAATTGCAGACTCCTATGATAGTCACAGATTCTTAAAACAATAAAGATAAAATTAATTGGTTCATGTTATATGTAGCTGTAATCACTTTTTTCTTAATAGCAAATAAATGCTACTAAAGAGAGCAGAGATTTATATAAAAATGGAAGATGTACACCTGTCCACTAGTGGCTTACAATCAAATAGGATTTGGAGCACTTGAACAAGACATGTTATTCCATATTGAAAGCAAACTTAATAAATGTTACCACTTTAATTATATATATAAATTAATTCATATATAATTTATATCTTGTATAAATTAGTCTATAATTAGATATACTAATTCATTTATACATATAAAAAACTGTACATAATTAAAAATAAGTATATGCATTTTCAGTAAGAAAAAAATCATTTGAGAGGAGAAAAAATGTAGAGAAATACCACATAGAGTGGTATTATAATAAGTGAGTGAGTTTGGAATTCTTAAGCCTGTGAGTATGGACACAAAAATTACTGCAATTTTTAATCCTTTTTATTTACTGAGAATTATTTTGGAAAATGAGTTGATGATTCCGAGTTGGCAAAAATAAGCAATGTTCCAAGATAATCAGTAGACATGATTTCATCAGAAAATTATGAATGTGATTGGATAAGTGTTGGGTATACTGGATTTGGTTAGATTATAGAAGGTCTTAATGTTCAAGCTAAAGCATGGTGACTCCATTCTAAAATGTATGCTAGAGGCAATTCAGATTCATTTAAAATGTATGAGACATAAAAATGCCATAAGGAAAAATCTGTTTTTAGAAGACTTTACTGGGTTGTGACCATGATATAAGAGCCTTCCTTGATACCTAATTAGTGAACAATAACTCTCAGTCATAATAATCATATTAATTAGGGGAACTGTGTTTTTATCCTGGCTCTGCTACTAAGTCACTCATGAGCATGAACAACTCTACTCTGAATCTCAGTTTACTAACATGTGAAATGGGAAGGTTAAATCAGATAATCTCAAGGAGTCATTTCAGGTTAAAAATTCCTGAAATTCATGTTGATCCAGATCCCAAGGAATGATGTCAGTGCATAAGCAGTGTTTTCATCCCAACTCCCCAACCCCCCAAAGAATAAAGCTAAATCAATTGTTCATGGTCCAGTTTGGATGTAATTATTTTGATCCAGTCTTTACTTAATTTTAAAAATTACAAAACATAAAAAAACAAAATTTTCCCAAAGTGGTTCAATGCAGAACACGTGGGAAGTTAAGCATATATATATATATATAATATTTTACAATGCAATTACATATTGACAAATTCAATGAAAAAGTAGACCATCTAAATATTTTAAGAGATTAAACTTCACATTCTCTGCAACTAGAAAAACAATAAGCTACTGCATATCAGTACATGACATTCAAATATATTTTAAAGTGTACTTTCCCCTCTTAAAATGGCAGTGAGTATACATTAGTGCAACCACAAAGCACTTGTAAACTTTTTTCTGTTCAACATCATCCATGTCCATCAGAACCAATTCTGTTTGGCTGGCTCCAAGGCCTTTCTTGGGCCCGAGCTTCATGTTTTTCTATTTTAACAGTTACAGCCTTTATCCATAACCGCAGGCATCCATCCAGAAATGCCCACCGTCTGAGGCTGGGAGAGCTGGTGGTATGTAGCTGAATTTGAAGAACTCTTTTACCTTTCTAAAATAAGAACATGGATTTGATTCAAAGATTGGAGACATAACTGTATACCATAAACAGATTTTTACTTATCACTTTTTAGGCAAGGAGCTTCGCTAAACTGAGTAAGAGTCAGACCATTGGCAGTTTTAGTGTGATTTGTGAGTGCTCTCTCTGCCTCTCTAGAGCCCCTAGTGTCAGGTAAGGGAGATAAGAAAGGACACATGACTATCTGCCTTGCTTTTAAAATACCAATGAAAGGCTGATGGTTAACCAAAGGTGCTTTATAAAAGGATCTATACAGCTGAGTTTTAATCAAATAAGTTGTAGTTCTTAATATATTACAATTCTTGAGAGCTAGCAATATATCTGGCTTGTAACAGACTATGTAACAAGGCAAATGCTCTGCTCTTTTTTCATCAAGATTCCGTGTGTGGCTGTCAGAGAAAGTCATTAGCATGTGCAGTCGAGTGCTAACCAATTAACACATCTAATGAGAGGGTACTGACAGCAGCCTCTTTTCTTGAAATTCAAACATCATTTCAACTTGATTTTTTAAATCTTTCTGACAAGAAGTACAACTTCCTTCAATACTAGGGAAACTCAAAATGTTTATTCATTAATTTCCATTCACCTCCCTTTAATTTACAATATGTACACTTTAACAATGACAGAAAAGTGAATTATCAAACTTGAATTATAAATACTGACATAACAGGTTAAATGTATTTCTTAAGCACTACGTATGTGTTCTTCCACATTCCTATCATCTACTTCAGATCTGAGATGCTGGCTCCCTCCTGGTACTCCTCCTCTAAGCAGGCTCTTCAGCATAGAATAGCAACTCAAGGGCCAAACCTTCTTGCCCAAGGTGAAAGTGGTCAGGCTTCGATTCTTCTTTAGAAAATGCTGTGCGGGGTCTCATTGGATGGCCTTGTGAGATCCGACCAGATCACTTTTGGACAAAAAGAGGAGTCAAAGAGAACTTGGGTTTCCAGAAAAAAAATAAAGTGCTGCCCCCTATAAATCAGTCTCTGTGGAATAGGTGTCTTCCTAAAGAGGTAGAAATAATAGGGGGTATGTGTTGCAGATGCCCATATTTCAATAATACTGAACACTGTATCTTTAAGGGCTGCATCTTTAGGGGTTTAAAATGGACTGACTCCACTCATCTCTCTGATTTTTTCATAAGTAAGCCAGAACACCATTGACCAAGGGGTCTGAAAGATTAACCAAAGAAGTTAGTGCATATTTCAAAGCAATTATAAATATTCTACATATGTGCATACATATATTTGAATGACAAAGTCATTTTCCATCCACTTAGGCTGAAAACAAATATTTTGGTATTTCACCTTTGTAAAGGACTTTATAATTTACAAAGCATTTTTATGTCTTATTTATCACAGATTTCTCTAAATAACATCTTACAATAGAAAGGAAAGATATTAATATCCCTGTTTTTCAAATGAGACCACTGAGGCTTAGCAGTCAAATGCCTATTGGCATGTTATAGAGCTAGACCACAGGCTTCTGTTTTCCATTCTCAGAGTTCTTTTTATTGAACCATTACTGGCTAAAGGGCTGGGACTCAAGATGCCTGAATTCCAGGCAGGCTTTTCTATATCTACTTTGTATATGGAGCATAAAAATAAGTCACTTTAGAACTTGAAAGTGAGGAAGGTGAAAGATTATCCTTGGAGATTTAGGTCACAAAACCAACACCTGATGTCTCACAACATTTACATAAAAATTCACATTAAATATAGAAAAGCCCTTCCAGTTCAGAAAGCCTTGTCTTTAACTTGAATGAAGGTATAGCTACATCTAAAGGAATTATAAAAGAATAAGGGTTAGAAGAAGACATAAATGCTGAGGATGTAAACAGTAAAGATACAGAGGGAAATCACAGGGTAAACACCGGAACAGAGAGAGTGCCTTGGATCTAATAATTCCTGTCTAATTCAGTTCTAATCAAAATTGAACAGAGAGCAGCTCTATCATTCTAGAGTAGATAAATAAGCTTAAGCAATTAGAAAATAAAATGTATTTAGTTTTGTTTGTAAAGCAATGTTTATCTCATATTTGTTTGGAAATACTGAGCATGTTATATTAGTAAACTGAGAATTCACTAAGTAGTGGATTTAGGAGAATATATCTTGGTTATTTAAAGGTATGATGACATACATGAAATAAGGAATATAAAGCTATGATGATACCATATTCTTGTGACAACAAAAATGAAGTAAACTAATATAACGAGTTGGATGAAGAAGGTACAGGTCTTAGTTAAGAACCCCTATGCAATCATTCTTAATTGTTGTGGTAATCAATCTTCTTCTTCATGTTAATGACATTATAGCAACAAAAACCATAGGCAAATGAAATAAGTACTAACCAGGGACTGAGCAAAGCAAGGTCATAGTACCTCTATCCAGTAGAAGGGATCAGGATAGAGTTTAGCTGGATTTTGAATAGAGTTTTTAAAGAGTAGGAGATCATATAGCCAAAGAATGTGGGTGGTATATAAATGGGATTTACCAAGCCTCTGTACAGGAGTAGCACATGTGGGCACTATGTTTGCTTGCTGATTTTCTCACTGATCTAGCTATGAGCATTGCAAATAATGCAAGTGTATATGAACCTATATTGTTTCTTTTGGTCTATCTTTTGCCATAAGGCTAGAGAAAACCCAGAAGCAGAGTCCCTTTTCATGCCTGCTACTGTGGAGCTGAACACATAAGAGCTCTCTTGGGTTGATTAAGTTTACAAATAAGCTCCTCTTGTTCTGATTCTGTGTTAAGAAAGAAACCTTCTAATTATTACTTGAGTACCCATGTAGCTTGAATTTAGGAAAAAACACATTGACCAGAGGACTTGAACATCTAGATCACTTGCCAAATGTGTTGTGCGATGTGAATGAGCCAACTATTGTGGCCTGATCATCAGTGTCAATGAGATCAGCCAAGTCAAATCTATATTTTCAAGGCCAATTTACTTGGAAATGCTCATGAATTAGGTTTCTGTGCTCCGGGTCATGCACTGTGGCAAATCAACCAGGCAGTGACTTTCTGGTGATCTTTGATGGTTAGCCAGCCTTTCTTTAAATACCCCTCCACTGCGAGGAATGTCTCTTCAATTTTAAAACTTCTGTAGCTAGCTGCAGGATGTTGAGCAAATCAGTATATTGTGTTAGTAAGGAGCATAGCGTTTTGAGTGGAACAGATCTGAGGTCAATTCCCAGCTCTGCCACATACTAGCTACACGAACTTGGGCAAGCTTCTTATATTTTGAGCCATGATTTTCTTATCTGAAAAATAATGAGGATAATACTGCTTGTTTTGCTAGGTTCTTATATAGTTTAAAAAAGTAATGTATGTAGAGCTTTGCACGTATTAAGTACTCTTTTTTGTTATTTATACTTCCTGAGTCGTATGTATAAAGACAAAGGATTAAACAAAGTGGTCCCATCCTTTGTACTTAAATATTCTACCTGCCCCTCATCCCTTCTGACCCTGATTTTGTGTTTCTGCAATGGTCTCACTCATCCTCCTAGCTTCCTACATTAGAAACACAGGAAGTCCTATTTGCTTTTTTCTGTCCCTCACCTTCTACATATAATCAGTTACTAAGTCCTATGGCGTTAACCATAAATGTCCCTAAAATTTATCTTCTCTCCATTTCTACAGTCATCTAACTGGTTAGATCATTGCTAAAACTTCCTTTCTTATATCCTAGCTTTCAATGCATCTACTATACGGCTTCCAAAGTAATCTTGCTGTCAAACAAACCTTAGCACATTGCTCCCGGGCTTAAGCAGGTGCTCCATAGAGTTCATCTAAACTACTAGGCTTGGCCCACAAGGTTCTTCCCAACTTGGTCCTTAAGTACTTCTCTAACCTTATCTCCTACCATCTCCCCTATGAGGACCTATTCTTCAACCAGACTGAATTTTCTGTAGTTCCTCAAACGTAACAGGCCTACACATGACATGATCCCTATGCTCATGTCGCACCCTTGTATTTCTCTTGACAAATGTCTATTGATGCCTCAAAGCCCAGATCAAATATCAGCTCTGTGAAGCTTCTTGCAACTTCCCAGATATGGTCATAGCCATTTCTACTCCACTCTCTGTGTTCCCACAGAGTACTATTCATACCACTTGGTAGAGCAAGAATACAACCTCCTTAATAAGGCTGTGTTATCGGGTGTCAGGCCGCCTGGGTTTGATGCCCTGAACCACTCACCTGGCCAAGCTATTTAGACTTTTGATGTTTTTTGTTTCCTCCTCTATAAAAGAGGGATATGATAGTAACCTACGGCACAGATTGTTGGGAGAATTCAATGGGTTAAACCATGAAAATGATTAGCACAATATTGGCCATATACCAAGTGATTCAGTAGTATTTATTTAGTAATTTTTATTATTTCTGTAATTTTAACTACTTACATGTTTAACTTCTACATCTCATTGTAAGCTCCTCTAGTGCAAAGACTATGTTATTCCTCAGTGTTACCAGCACTTATAACGGTGCCTGGTTTATGCAGGCCAAATCAAACTTTACCTTTCCAGTAAGAAACAGCCACAGTTTTGACGTAATTTCAAGGTATAATCAAAACCACCAAAATAATATCTCAAACTCGGGTATACTTTTATCAGGTATTGCCAAGGGCTTTGGCTGTTAATTTCATATTAATACACAAATACCTACTATTCCTTGATGATATCATTTATTACCAACATTTCAATTACCATCTATATGTGGAAAATGCTCAAATCTAAACCTCCATCCTTGTATTCTCTCCTAAGACCTAGACCAGTATATTCAGTTTGTCATCCAGACATCTCTGCTTGGATGTCCAAAATTTCACAGGTCTTAAACTAACCTTATTTTACCTACAGATCTTCTTCCCTGCAAATGATCCCCGTTTTAGGAAATTACATCATCATCCTCAGTTGCTCAGAGCAGGAATCTGGGAATGAAGTCTGACTTTTCCTTATCTTCTCCAACCATTCTCCCATCCCCATCCAATTAGTCATGTTTCTATTCCCTTTCTACCTCCTAAACATGTTTGTAGTCCATCTTCTGTTCCCACTGTCATACTCTTGTCCAAGCCACCATTATCTCTCATATATCATTACTCCTGGTCTTTTCCCAATCCACATGACAGGCAGAAAAATTTTCTAAAAATGCATGTTTCTTCAAATCGGTGCCCATTACTCTTCTGGCTCATATGTCCTTCTCAGTGTGGTGTCTGCCTCTCTCTGGTCTCACCCTTTGACTCTCTCCATGAGGTCTATCTCTGTGGCTTGGCCTGCTAGGTTTCCTTGAACTCACCCTGCTCTCTGTCCACTCCAACTGTCCCTCTATAGAGAATGTTTTTTTTCCTGCCCTCTTTACCTGGCTAAGTCCTACTCATTTTGCAAATCTAAATTCAAAAGTCCATTCTCCAGGGAGGTTTTCCTAATTGCCAGTTTAGGCTGTACTTATTTGCTATATATTTCTATAGCACTATGCACTCTTCCCATAACATTTATCACTTATAGTTTCTTATTCAAAACTGAGACCTCAGGACAGGGCTTTGCATGATGTAGGTACTCAATTAAAAAGATACATGTAATATTATATATAATTGTATTATAATATATTGTGTTAATTTTTGATTGCTTGAATTTCTAAACCTATAACTCACCCATTCTTTCAAATGTTTTAACTTATAGAAAAGTCAGCACTTTGTTTTTATTATATTTGCTATATTGCTTAAACAAGTCTAATTCTACATTATAGATTAGAATTCTACATTTTATTATATTTGCTATATTGCTTAAACAAGTCTATCTAATTCTATATCTTAGTTCACTGCAATGAAAAATAACATCTAAAACAAATAAAAATGATACAATGTTTTCTTATGAAGCAGAGTTTTGTAGTAATAAATATTAATGGGTAATGTAACATTTGCTATCAAAGTAACAAATTTTTTTGAAACAGTAAATTTTTTTGTAGGAGAGATCTCTAGTGTAAAATCTGTATATGTGTTCCAAAATATTATATTAAAATATAACTAAATGGAATACTAAAAATTTTACATGACAGAAAATCTATTTACTGGCTTTATAACAAGACTATCAACTTATTCATTAATGGAGGTAACTTATTTTATCTTACTCTACCACAGAAGGCAAGATAACTCTAAGGAGAGGTGAAAGGAAATAAAAGAAGATTTAAAAAAGAAAGGACTTTGATTTGGGGGGCAGGGCCATGCTTCAAACCAGAAGAGAAAAGGGAAAATGCTTATAGATTAAAAGTAATTTAAGTACAAAGAAAGAAAAAAAAAACAAAGGAAGTAAACCTAACTTTACCATTCTCAGCCAAGATGGTAAAAAGCCTTTATATAGACTCATGAATCCTTCACCTTGAACTGCCTGAATCAAGCAGTCAGTTGATGATTTATACAGAAGTCCCCTACAAAGGAAACAAGATCCTTTTGTTAATTTTTTTCTGTGTTATATATATATATATATATATATATATATATATATATATATATATATATATTTATATTCATAAAATTAAGTTGTCTAAGGAATCTTACAAAAATTAAATATTGGCCGGGCACAGTGGCTCACGCCTGTAATCTCAGCACTTTGGGAGGCCAAGGTGGGCAGATCATGAGATCAGGAGATTGAGGTCATCCTGGCTCACACGGTGAAACCCCGTCTCTACTAAAAAAAATACAAAAAATTAGCTGGGCATGGTGGCGGGCACCAGTAGTCCCAGCTACTCAGGAGGCCAAGGCAGGAAAATGGTTTGAACCTGGGAGACGGAGCTTGCAGTGAGCGGGAGATTGCACCACTACACTCCAGCCTGGGTGACAGAGCGAGACTCCGTCTCAAAAAATATATATATATATTTTCTGCTAGTTTAGAAAAATATTTGTGGTTCTACAGATACAGATAACGTCTTTTGATCTTAAAGATATTTTCAAGGTTAACTCTTCTGCTTCATGCCACCCTTGGTCTTATACTTAGAATTCACTCTATCTTTTTTCTTCCACAGATCGAATCAAATTCTCCATGTTATCTACTCAAGTCATAAGCTTCTGAAGAAAGTGCTGTGTAAATTCTCAGCAGAATATGCTTTCAACAATTCTTTAAAAACAATAAAGTCCTAATAAAAACCTTGTGTCTAAATAATATGATTGTTAATTAGCTTATCTCCCCAAAGGCTTGTCACTTTTTCATCAAAGAGCAGGTAACTGCATAAAAACAATGCTCTTAATTTTCTCAAAAAACACACAAATACATTTCTATCAATCAAAAATGCAAAGATGCATCTTTGAAAAACAATGGTATTACAGACATTCAAAAACATGGATACTGAAGACTTTTTACTTACCTTCCTTGTTTATCTCGTGGTTGATTCATTATTCTGCTTTTGATGACATCAGCTGGTGTTCCCAGAATAGAAGCTACCAGTCCAGAACATAAACTATAAATACAAATAAATGAAATTGAAAGATGATATGTAGTAGTTTCTAGCTTAGGAAAGGGAATGTGGTATTCAGAAAGAATATACTACTAAATGTATTCTTATAAGCTTCATAATGCTCTTTTTGCTTAAATTTAATGCTAAGTTAATTAAAGAGGTAGAAAAAAAAAAATCAAAAACAAAAAGAATGTCAGTTAACAAACAGGCATTGTGTACCTGCTGGTGCCAAGCATTCTTCTAGGCAATGAACAAGACAGGTAAGACCCTGCCCTTGAGGAGCTTATACTTCACTTGGGAAAAGGCAGAAGTGAAATAAATAATTTCAGAAGCTGACAAAAGCTATGAAAAAAAGCATGGGGAAGTGTCACAGGGAGCAAATGGGTGACAGGCAGTCAGGGAAAGCTCCTGGGGTGACAGCAGAACTGAGTGGTCAAAAAGGACACATCTGTATGAAGACCTGAAGGAAGAAGGTTACATGAAGATAGAACAGTACATGCAAAAGCCCCGAGTCAGTAATACTCTTGGAGTGATTAAATTCACACACACACACACCCCCCACCTCCAAATATTTGACTTGACACTATTATATTTACTTTTAGGGTCATCTAAATAGCATAGGAAGTTTTAGAATTTGGAAACAAAATCAGAAGCTAAATGAAATCACTATAATGTCAAGGACAGTAGACATCTATAAAATAAGTCATTCTAATGGATAATTTAAAATTGTGTTGCAAAGAGATCAAGGTACTGCTCCTTCCTGGAAAGGCCTTCTTCCTGTCCCTTTCTGTGAAAAGACACAGCCTTTCAAAACCCTTGTCTATTTCTACCTCCTTTGTGGATCCTTCCAAGTGGTTTTTTCCTTCCTCTGAACCCTGTAGTAACTAGTTGCTTCCTTTTAGCATTTCCTGTAGAGTGTTTTTATATTTGTCTTGTTTTCCTTGTTGGTAAGTTCCCTGGGTAGGAATTGAGTTTACTCCTTTGATGCCCATTGCAGAGCCCTGCCCAGTGCCTTTAACATAAAAGGCACTCAAACATATCTGTTGAGTTGGAGAGTCCATCATCATAGCCTGTTCCTGGGATGGATCAAGGTGCAAGTATTTTGAGAAGTTTAATCCAAAACATCCTACAACTTTGTCTCTTCCCCATTCTAACCACAACAAACTTTAAGAAATTCATCTTTATAAATATACTCTTCTCTAAAGGTGATGCCAGTACAATCCCAATCAAATGAGTCTAAAGAATTTATGCCAAATATGGAAGAAAAGGTTATTTAAAAAACAAAAAACAAACAAAAAAAAACAGAGTCCAACTAAAACAATCCTTACCTTGATAAACCATGAGTCATGATATTGTCCTCAAGTGGTGTATTCAATACCAAGTAGTGTTTCACTGTATCGTAAGTGGTTAAATCTGGCAATGGAAAAAGTTTAAATATTCATCAGTCAACAGTGAATGTCTTGTGTCAAGAATATGCTAGGCTTGGGGCAGGAATGTGTACCAGGATAAAAGATACCAAGGAATCTTTCTTGTTCTCAAGGAAAGCACAGCTACAGAGAGAGAGGAAAAGAAGAAGAGACAGAAAGTCAAATGTATCATTTGGACTCCTGAATCTAGCTGTGCCTAAAGTCAGCTCAACCCCTGGGCCTTTTAGTATTTGAGCCAATAAATTACTTTTTTTAGCCAAAGCTGAATTGAAATCCTATCACTTATAAATAAAAGGTCCTGACCATTATTCTACATTAAGCCTTTTATACATTTTCAAGACAGGGTCTCTGTCACCCAGGCTTGAGTGCAGTGGCACAATCTCGGCTCACTGCAACCTCCGCCTCTTGGGCTGAAGCGATTCTTGTGCCTCAGCCTCCCAAGGAGCTGGGATTACAGGTGTGCATCCGGCTAATTTTTAAATATTTTTGTAGAGATGGGGTTTTACTATGTTACCCAGGCTGGTTTCAAACTCCAGAGCTCAAGAGATCTGCTCACCTCTGCCTCCCAAAGTGCTGGGATTATAGGCGTGAGCCACCGCGCCTGGCCCTTTTATACATTTTCTCTAATGGCAATGAAGAGCTATGGAAGGGTTTTAAATAGGAGAATGACATCACAATGCTGGAGTTATATAAAGTTTACCCACACTAAAGTATAGGGAAGTAAGTTTTAATGAGGCAAGAATGGATAGGTACATTTGATTGCACTGGGGGAAACAGCCATGGACAAAGTGAACAAACACCCTTGCTCTCTGTTGTGGGATGAGACAATAAAGTAAACTACATGGTGTTTCAGATGCACTTGCTCTTGAAGTAAATGCCCTGAAGACAAAGAAGGTAAGGAAAGGGACAGAGAGTACCAGAGGGTAGGGAGGAATAGTTTCTATTAATTTTAAATAGGGTGATCAGGCAAGACCTCTTGATAAGTGGACATTTGAACAGAGACCAAAAGAAAGCATGAGAAAACAAACTTGTAGATAGCTAAGAGAAATTGCCCCAGGCAAAAATACAGTATGCTTTCTAACCCTGAGTCAGGGGTCAGCTTGTGGTGTTAGAGGAACAGCCAGAAGACTGGGCCAGCAGCAGCAGAATACGCAAGGAGTAGCAGAGTCTAGATGATGAAGAGCATCAGAAGCCAGGGGAGGCTTTTGAGCAGAGGAGTGACTGCCCGAGGTTACTATTTAGAACTTAACAGAACTACTGAGAACTCTATTAAGAACTCAATAGTTCTATTAAGAGTACACTACAAGAAAACAAGGCAGAGCAGTCATCCCGGTAAGCGACGATGATGGCTTGAATAAGGGAGTAGTGGAGCCCTGGTCAAGTTCTGGATAAATTTTGAAGAATCAACAGGATCAGCCAGCAGACTGAATACAGAATGGTAGAAAGAAATCAAAGACAACTCCAAGGTTTTGAGTGTGAACAATTTAAAGGACAGAGGCACCATTTATAGGGATGGTGAAAATGAAGATAGCTTTAAATTTTAAAAAATAAGGTAACAGCAAAGATAATCTTGGTAAAATCAGTTTCAAAGGCATAGTGGGTCAAAATGGGAATGGGGTAGATATGGAAAAACCAGTTGTGAGGCCTCTATAGTGGTCCAGTTGGAGGGAATAAATAATACTTGGACAACAGAATGGCTCCAAGGATGGAGAAAAGTATATGAGTCTGAGATATATCTGGAAGATGGAATGACTGGATTTGGTGACTGCTTGGATATAAGCAATGGAGCAAATGAAAAAGAAGAGCCAAAAATCATGCCTAGGTTTCTGCTTGTACAGCTGAAAGAGTGGTGATATATTTTTGAGATTATGAAGAATGTAGAAAGAATGGTGTGAAAGAAGAGTTTCTAGCTTCTTTCTCACACAAAGATTGACTTCCTTTGATGTTTAGGTGCTATATTACTGGAACCCTCAAAAATGCTATTTATATTCCAGTGACAAGTTTTAAGAACACCAATAGCGTGTTAATATCTGTGTTTCAAATAAATCACTCTGGATACCAGGCACATATTTGAGGATGGAGGAGGAGATGAGTTAGATGGCTGTGGCAGTGGTCCAGCTGAGAGGTTTTCAAGGCTGATGGTGTACAAATGGTCATTTTAAGGATACTAAAGTAGTAGGTATTGGAGTGGAAAACTTTTAAGAAATATTTGGGAGACAGAATTGGTAAGTGAATATGACAAATGAGGGGTAGGGATGAGTTAAGAGAACATTCAGGTTTCCAGCCTGGGGTGTTAGGAATGGGAGCAGGATTGCCAGGGGAAAGATTTGGACAGTCTGGATATAACAACGATCAGATAGCTGTATCTATCGGTTTTAATCTTAAAGGAAAGTCTGGACTAGAGAGGAGGACCTTAGAAATAGTTTGGCCTTGTCTCCTTATTGTCACAATGTGCCTATTTTAGTAAATCCTTTTCATACATCACTGTAGAATGAAGCAAAAATGCTCTGTGGAAAATATTCAATTATGACCTAGAACATCTATACAGCCGGTCAACAATATATGGTCACCAATATATTATAAATAAAAATAAAACATAAATTTTCACTTGTCTAATTTATGTGCTTTTAACTATGAAGGCAATTAGGACTTTTTAGAATTTAACAAAGTTTCCATTACCTCCCATATTCACCAGCGCTGCTCTTTGTATATTGGGTACCCAGCCTGCCCACAGCCCACGTATTCCTCCTTCAGCTAATATTTTTGCAAATGCATGATGTACACCACGAAATCTAAGGAGAATAATAACAAAATGTGAAAACTCCATATATTCCTGTGTATGAAATGCAACTGGATAAGCTTCACTTATAGCTCTTATAATCTGGAGTAAGTAACATCCAGATATAATTTATCCAGAATTATTAGAAATTGAAGCAATCTACATAAGTCTAATTTACAGATAAACATAATAATCCTTTAGAAAAAAGGCCAACATTTGACTTAAACATTTTTAATGGAAATCTTTATAAACTGTGTCATCTTCTCAAGATTATTAAACAGATAAAAATACCTTTCTTGATATTTTATATTATCACTACACGTATTAATTATAGGAGAAAGCCAAAGGTTATCAGACTTCTGGATTAATTTTACTGGTGATGGAAGGGACCTGCAAATTTTTAGAGTTCATCAAATAATGACATTAACAACAATTAATCTCATAAAAAATGACAGACTAAGAAGTAAAAAGGACAATTTCATAATAAGAGTTCTTAAAATGGAAGAATTTTAGCTTCAAGAAAATTTAGTAGACTATCTTGCTCATTTCTCTCTAGATAGATGAAGAATGGTGCTGAAGAAGCATAAACCAAATATGGAAACCTCTGGCATTAAAAAAAAGTCTGAGCTTTATGCAGTCAGAAAAACCTGAAGTCAAATGCCACCTTCACCACTTACTAGCCTGTGTGGCTTTTACTCAGGCATCACACTCTCTGAATCTCACCAAAAAGACAATGTCACATATTTATTGGACACACATAATTGCTGTTATGCTACATGAGAAGTTATGATCATGAATGATGATCACTGTAACTAAAATTTATGGAGCACTAAATGCCAAGTATTTAATATACATGGCATACATTTTAATACTGAAAACTCATGAGATAGATAATATGATTCTAATTTACGTTTGAAGAAACCAAGGCTTAAAATGGGCAAGGAACTTGACTATGATTACAAAGCTAAGATGTGGTAAAGACTGGCTTTGAATCCCAGGCTTCTGATCTCGATGTTCATGCTCTTTACTATAGTATATAGACTTGTCCCCATTACAGGTTAATATAAAGAGTTTGATTATTAAAATGCACTACATTAGGTGTATTCAAACCAAAAATTTCCAACATTAAGAACAGAGAGGAAAAAACTGAGGGATCAGTTAAAAACTCAGATATTTCTGGATCCTAATAACCAGTTTTCTCCTCTTATCCAAGAAGGCAGTGTGACTTCTCCCTGTTACTTAGTCATTAGAAGTTGTTATAAGATGACAAACTGGGCCCTGGGGTTCTATAAACTACTTGGTTAAGTCACAGTGGTACCCTTTTCTCCTGTGCTGTGCATGTTCTCTCCATGTTTTGAAGGCTGAAGGGGACCCTGGGCTGCAGTAGCCCAGCCTCCTTTTCCACTGAGTCAGCTACACGAAGAGGGGCAGAGAGCAGTGGTCAGTGGTGAAGATGGCCCCAAACCCTCCTTTGCCTCTGGCTCAGCTGCAGACCTGGAGTGTTCTGGAGGAGCAGCTCCCTTTGTACTCAGCTCAAGTCATCCTGTACTTCCCTTTTTTCTGGGAAAGGTCTATCCATCTGCATGATTTTGTCCCTTTCCCAGGGGAAACCAAGTAGTATTTTAATAAACTGTTGAACATGGAACCCTTGAAAGAAAGTCGGATTTTAATAATATAGTGTAATGCAATGGGAGGATTTTATATACCAAAGCCATACTTAAAAATTCCTTTAAATTAGGGAAAAAGAGGGCTTCAAGATGAAG